>NC_142035.1:61413487-61715717 GCF_982192425.1 Myodes glareolus
TGGATGGGTCTTCAATCCATGTGAAAGTGCTCCCTGAAGAACCAGAGAACTAAGGGAGTTTTACATCATTGTTACCAACTACAATTGTTGCCAAGGACAAGGTCATTGTTAAGCAAGTGACCTGTGCTGTCCACCTGCTTCAGTTTGCTTCCTCCTCACTCTGACACTTATATAACCTCCAGGAAGATGCCTAAACTCAATAAGAACCAGCTTCCTTCCCTATTGATAGGAAATAATAACCGAATCACTATCTGTCTCATTTGGGCATCGTGAGAATCAAATCAGTCAATCCACACAAGAGGCTCTGTGTATGCGCTCAAAATGTTATTAGTCCTGCTGCTGTTGTTAGCCGACGTTGATCAGTCTCACCAGTTCAGAGAATCTCAAAGAATAAAGCTTGTTACCATGTGGGCTTAAAAAAAAAAGAAAGAAAGAAAAAAAAGCAACTATTCCATTTAAGAGCCACTTCTAAATTCACAGTGGAATGATGAACTTTGGACCAGACTGGCTGTGTCTATTTGATTGGGACATGCAGCCTAAAATACACATATTTTAGTTCTTTAAAAATAGAGTGATAAAAACGCTCTGGAGAACATGAATTGAGATTGTATAATTCTGGAGCCAGTCCAGCAAATAGAGAAACATAGACAATTTGGGAACAAAATGAATTATGTGAATAATTAGCAACTTGTTCTACAGTTTTCAGAATCTTCTAAATGCTGTAAGGTACTCAGTATTTGAACCATTTGCCTATGGTCGTTCCTTGTTCCACTCCCCTCCCAAATCAGCAGAGCAGTTGAGGAGCCTTCTACTCTTCCAAGTGCAGGAAAGCCTCCCTTCTTCCCGCAGCTCCTGGCCTCACAGTTAGCAGTGTCCACAGACAGGCTTGCCGTGTTAGGCTGGCTTGAACAGCACTCACAGCATTAGACCTGACCTTCCCACGAATCTCTCACTGATGGGGAGCACAAATTCCACGTCTCACAGGTATTCTCTGTGATATAGAGAAAAGATTTAGGGGCAGAAAGCTTAGATTTAGGAAAGATGAGTTAGAGGGCATCTGGGTGAGATGTGACAAGGACGTGAGGTGAGGAAGTAGATGGGAGGCATAGCTGACACCTCTGGATGGCTCCACACTGGTAATCTATGGCTTCTAGAGATGGCTCGGGTTAGAGGGCTCAGATGCTACAGGGAGAACCAGAAATATAAGTAAAAAAAAAAACAGAAGAAAAATCAGGAAATTATCTTTTTAGATTTGAAATGTCTTTGTAGGCTGCATGTAAAAAGATCAAGCAAATACTTCTCCAGATGCACAGAGAAACTACACAATCTCCTAATGTCAGGATTTGACTGAAGCCATTATATAGCATCTTTGAAACAAATATTGCCAGTGAAGGTCAAGCTCTGGGCCCTGCCAGGCATTCCTATAAGGAGCAGACCAAGAAAAAGGCATGAAAAGGAAACCCAAGAAGAACTGGGGATGTGGCTCATTGGGTAGAGCACTTACCCAGAATGGGTTTAATGTCTAATAAATTAAAAACAATTTTAAAAAAAACATTCTGGGAGTAGAGAAGGAGAAATATAACAGCACAGAAGTCACAGACGAGGTTTGGTTAAACAAAGAAGTCCTTAGCTAAGATCTTTCTAGATATGACTAATTTTCTTCTAGGCCTTCTCCATAGAATTTCTGCTTCAATGTCACTCTGCAATCTGGAAAGGATGACACACCAGCCCTGCTCATCATGGGGTCTTTGGTGTATTCATCCAGGCAAGGGGATGGTGTTGAATCAACAATAGCATAAAATACCAGACAACACATTCCATTTGAGGAGAGCAACCAGGAGAAGACGTCAGCCTGCATACAACCTTGCAAAAAGGCAAGGGGAGGTCAAGTTTGTAAAAAGTTAATTCTAGCTGTCGAAATGGCATCAGACAAATACCCAGTGCGGATGACTCCTAATAATTTATGTCAATACTTTGCATCGCCTCCCATAGTTAAAAATAGCCTGTGCTTGGAAATTTCCTTCCAAAAGTTCAGTATGAAAAGAAGTTAGGAAGAGTGGCTTTGGAGTGAAAAAAAAACTGACAAGCACTACCTGAGTCAAGTGTCAAGCATCAGCAAGGACGGAAAGAAGTCCGGCTGATGATAGGTACCCTTCATAGGATATGACAACAATGACATTTACCCTCTTGTCTTAGTTAGGATTTCTATTGCTATAAAGAAACACCATGGCCATGAAGAATCTTATAAAGGGAAGCATTTCATTGGTGTTCAGTACATTATCCTCGTGGGAGGAAACAGTGGTGTGCAGGCAACATGGTGATGGAGCTGAGAGTCCTACATCATGATCTCCAGACAACAGAAAGGGAACTGAACCACTAGACGTGACTTCAGCATATATGAGACCTCAAAACTCACCTCCAGTGATATCCTCCCTCCAGCAAGACCACACCTACTCTAACAAAGCCACACCTCCTAACAGTGCCACTCCCTATGAATTTATGGGGTCCAATTATATTCAAACTACCATACTCCACTTTCTGGCAGTCATAAGCTTGTTACAATATCATACTACAAAATGCATTTAATCCAACTTCAAAAATCCCGATAGTCTATCACAGTCTCAGTAATGTTTTAAAGTCCAGAATTCAAAGTCTCTTCTGAGATTCATATAATCTCTTAACTGCAATCATCTACAAAATCAAATTCAAAAAATAGATTACAGTCTTCCAACATATAACAGCACAGGATTTATAGTACTGCTCCAAAAGATAGGGGAAGGAGCACAGAGAGGAAATACTGGACCAAAACAAGACCAAAATCCAGCGGGGCAAACTCCAAGCTCTCCATCTCTGTGTCTGAAGTCAAAACACTCTTCAGATGTCCAACTCCTTTCAGCTTTGTTGACTGCAACACACTTCTCTCTCTTGAACTGGTTCTACTCCTTGTTAGCAGCTTTCTTGGAAGGTATCCCATGGCTCTGGTATCTCCAACATCTTGGAGTCTCCAAGGCAATGCAAACTTCAGCTTCACAGCTTGACACAGTGGCCTCTCTAGGCCTCCATTCAGGCACACCCTTGACACATAGCTGGTCTCGGTGGCTTTTCTTAGTTGTGTTGGCAAATTTCATAGCCCCTTTCTTCTATCCTTAACTCCAACAACCACATAACTGAAGCTTCCAAGTTCAGCTGCTTACTGGGGCTGGAACAGGTCCCCCTCATTCAATTACATCTTCACTAGCTTTCTTTTTGGATGGTTACCTTTACTGCATAAGCTTGAGTGTTCTGGAACTTTCTCTGTTGACCAAGCTGGCTTCAAACTCAGAGATCTGCCAGACTTGCCTCTGAAATGTTATGATTAAAGGCGTGCACCACCACACCAGGCCCTAAGTTTTGTTTAAACTCCTTTACACAAGTTGGAAGCTGAGCTGAATGGTTATCTTGCCCTAAGGTTACCACTCCCTTTATTCCATCCTTTAATCTGTTTATCTCCTTGAACACAGGACTTAGCTCCATTCCATTTCTTGCTGCTCCTAGTTTCCTCAGATTTTACATTTTGTAATTTATCTTGCTCAACGTGCACTTTTTCATTATAAATCTTCATTCGAGTTACCACCAATAACCACATGACAGAGTCTATACTCGACTGTTTTGAAATTTCTTCTACCAATGGAATTATTCCAAATCTCTTCACTTTAGCCTCAGGCAGACTCTTTGTACAAGGACAGAAAGCAACCACATTCTTCACCAAAATATGATAAGAACTATCTCTAAGCCACATATTAATATTCTTCACTTCTGGAACCTCTTCATCCAGGCATTCACAGCTCAAATCACACTCAGCACCACTGTCTTCTATGCTCCTACTAGGATGGTCCATTAAGCAGCATTAAAAGCATTCAACTGCTTTTCTAACCCACAGTTCCAAAGTCTATATTCCCTCAAGCAAAAGCATAATGAGGCCTTTCACAACAATACCCCACCTCTGGTACTGATTTCTTTTTTTTTCCTGTTTCTGTGAAGAGACACCATGACTACAACAACTATTATAAAGGAAAATATTTAACTGGGTGGCTTACAGTTCAGAGGTTCAGTCCTTTATCAGCGTGGTTGGACATGGCAGCATGCAGGCCAACACTGCATGCAAGCAGACATGGTATTGGAGAGGTAGCTGAGAGTTCTACATCTTGCACAGGCAACAGGAAGTGGTCTGAGACATTGGTCATGACTTGAGCATATATCAGATCTCAAAACATGCTTCCAGTGACACACTTCCTCCAACAAGGCCATACCTATCCCAACAAAGTCACACCTCCTAAAAGTGCTACTCTCCTTTCGGGGCAGTTTCTTTCAGTCCACCTCACCTCTGAAGGGACTCTAGCCAGCCAGAGCATGGCAAACATGGCTCTGGCAGGCCTTGCCCTTCCCCGACTCCCTCTGCCTTGCTAAAAAGCATTAAATTACATTCCTAAAGCTAGCCACCAAGTTGTATTCTCTTATTTGTCAACTTCAACCTCTTGGGACTGACTACCAAGGTCCAACTATCAAAGAAGTCCAGCAATCAATAAGCCCCTTTTTGCTGCCCTAATTAACATGCCCAATCAAAATTTGACACCACATTCCAAGACGGGATTTCCTCTTTTACCTTTATAAATTGCCATTTGTCTATGGGCCACGTTTGTCTCCTCTCTTTCCCTCTCCCTTGTTCCTTTTTCCTTCTCTTTCCTGTGTGTCTCTTATTCCCTGCCCTTTGTCCCTCTGGGGCAAATTCTGAACTGAGAACTTGGTCTTGGGGTGTCTTGTGGCAAATACGAGTCTCTTCACCCTCCATGGTCTCTCTCAAAAGAAAGAAAAAAAAACCGACAGTTCCAGTCAGCCTTATAACCTAATTGTAATGAAAACATCAGACAAATCTAACTTCATGGCACCTTAGTCAGTAAACCTGATCGGTATGATCAGTATGTCTCAAGACTAAGAGTTCAACAAACACACACACACACACAAAAAAAAAAAAACCTAAGAAACAATCATGTCCAAGAGACACGAAAGAAGATACGACATTGAAGTATAGCATGGCATCCTGGTTACATTCCCAGGAACAAAAAGGAGGCATTTGGTAGAAACTGAGGATGCCTCAATAGTATGGCCATCCATCAACACTGGCTCATCAGAATTTTGACAAATATCTCACACTGATGTTGAGGTTGTAACCATAGAGGAGGCTGAATCTGCAATACAGGAAACCTCTCTGAATGATCTGCACAACATTTTTACATATCTAAAATTGTTTTGAAATATAAAAGTTTTTTAGATCTCATAGGTCTGTGTTCATATCAGGATTACCAAGAAGCCGCAGGGAGTCAGTCAAGTTAACCTTTGTCCACGACAATTTTTTTTTTTTAAAGGAGGCAACATCGCCAGGAAATTTTTCACAAGGGGGAAAAAGACAAAATTAGATGACCACTTTTTACCTCTGTTCTGGAAAACTAAAAGCCATATTCTACAGTCTGATAGGTAGCCAAGGTCAAGTCTAGTCTTCTATTAAGAATGTGTTGCCAGCACAGACAGGGCAGTGACACGGAGAGCAGCTGAGAAGGTGGCCTCTGACAAGTGAGCAACACACCGTCTGAAAGTCATCAGCAAAGGCTGAGAGCAGCTAAGGGGAAGGCAAAGCCTGAGGGTGCCCTTCGGGTTGTATTCAGATGCCAGGGAGACCACTCTTTCCTGAGGTTCAAAAGCTACCCAACCACTCAGCCCCCATTCCTCCTGGGAAAACATGAATGTATCTGCATTGTTAACATAAGAATCATTTCTTCTGCAATCTCTTCCCTCTTGGTGTCTTTGGGAAGGGAAATGGGACACTTGAGAAATGTCCTCAGGAAGGAATTATGCTTAGAGATGCTAAACCAGTCCCAATCATGTTTAGCTCTAGATTTTACCATGCCATTGTCAAATAAGAGATTCATACAGTTCATTTAATTTCCAGATAACATTACACATCCTTTTAATGTTCATATACTGTTAAATCTAAAAGAATCTTATGGATTCTCAATCCTGTTCAACTCCACATCCTACAGAAAGAAACAGAGATTTAGAAGGCCACAAGTAGGCAGAATCTGATGGATTCCAGAGAGCAAAGTAGCTGAGGAAGAAAGAACAGGTTTGCTTTCCTGGGCTGTGGATCTAATCACCAAGGACATACTTCACTGTGAAAAGTATGCTGCAGAGGGTTTCTGGTGACCAGCTACCACAGGAGACACATACCCAGGAGAGGTCCTGATCTCTATCCAAATGCCATGCTAGCCTGGCTATCTCCCTGTGGATTCAAAGTACAGAACAGAAACATTTACCATTAAATCTTCCTAGACTATGAAAAAGGAAGGGAACAAAGAGAAGAAGGTGGGCGATTGGCTTGATTCAAAGCCATAGTCTCAGTCTTGCCACCAACCACCAACCCACTTCAGAAGTTACAGGTAGCATTGATATGAACTAGTCACCTATTTTCTTAAGGGACTAAAACCCATGTCCAGCCCCACTCAACTCTGGTCAATCTATCAGTCATTATCAACACTGAAAGTCAAGACAAGTAAGTTTACCTAAGACAAA
This sequence comes from Myodes glareolus, assembly GCF_982192425.1. NCBI lineage: Eukaryota > Metazoa > Chordata > Mammalia > Rodentia > Cricetidae > Myodes > Myodes glareolus. The sequence continues at coordinate 61,420,091 of NC_142035.1, forward strand.
GAAAAATTAAATACATTTTAAAATATGATACACATTAAAACTGACATTGTGGTGAATGCTTATAATCCCAGCACTCACTAGGCTAAGGTAGGAGGAGCTTAAATTCAAGCCCAAAGGAGACCACATAGTGGCACTACGTCTCAAAAACACAAAACAAGGAAAAAAATATCAAGAAGTTCATTACTGAAATCTCAGGCAGAGAGCATGCTTTTTTATGAAGTGGTTCTAAATACATTCATAAATGACCAACTTTGTTTTTCTGTCATACTTTCTGTTTCTATAAATACACAAGCACAGGAATGTCCCCTAATTAAGTTCTGGTGTGGATTTTGTTAAGTCCGTCGGGTTTGGAGGCTTCCAAAGTTCTCTGTGGCTTTGTCCTTTCATTTCAGGAAATACTTTCCCAAGTTATCCTCCCTGTGGGTTGTATTCCCGTGTTCAGGAAACTTGCTTTGTTGCCAGTGGCTGTTGCTAATGTTTCCCTTGACTGAGGAAGAAAGGTTGAGTGTCCAGCTATGAGATCGGAAAGAAAACATTTACGCACTACAAAAACCATTACAGCTGGGAGTGGTCACCCGAGACTTTAATCCCAGTACTCCAGAGGCAGAGGCAGGCAAATTTCAGTGAACTGGAGGCCAGTCTTGTCTACAGGCTAGCCATGGTGACATAGGGAGATCCTGTCATACACATTAAAAAAAAAACATGATAAAGGAGGAGAAGGAGGAGGAGGAAGGAGAAGGAAAAGAACAAAAGGAGGAGAAGGAGGAGGTGAAAGGGAAAAAGAAAGAAAGAAAGAAAGAAAGAAAGAAAGAAAGAAAGAAAGAAAGAGAAGGAAAGAAAAACTATAGCAATGGGAAGCTATCTGCTCTTCCACTGGAAACATTAATATCACAGCTTTCTACTGCAGCCCACACAGCCTCAAAAGACTGGCCCTGACTATCTAAGCAGGGTTTCCAGTGACTTCTAATTCTCAATCTATTTGCCTACTACTGAATTTATAAGTTCACATTTACAGATTATCAGCATGAAATTGATAAACAATTACAATAAGGGTAAAATTGTGTTCACCACATCATTCCTGTGTCTTGTCAAGCTCCCCGTTGAAGAGAGGTGTCAAGAGAGAGGATGATGAAATGATTACAAAAAATTTGCCGCTCGGCAAAGGACAGCTCTTCCGAACTCATTTGTTCACTTCTGCCTCTCCCTGGAAGAGTACATTTTAACTATTGATTGTTTATCAGTTCCTGGGGGTTATGGGATACCCATTTTCATCAAGTCTTAGCTTCGGAAGCATCTACTTATCCATGTCTTTGGTCAGCAACTGTTTGAAAATGTATTTTTTGGCAAATTTGGTTTTTGTTGCTATGCCCCTTGTCACTCTTGCTCCTTTTCCTCTTTTCTCTTTGCTGGGTAGAAAATCTTAGAAATGTCATATGGACTGAGAGCTGAGTGGAGCTTTCAGGCCGCTGAGTGGGTGGTGCCAGAGAGGGTTCTTCTCACTGGAAGAGAGAACAAATTGGCTTACATTGGCTTACAGCAATAATGGAAATGAAGGGTGCTTTATTCTACTCAAGTCTCCAAGCCCTCAGGATCAATGATCCCTACCACTTTCCAATAAAAACATTAGTTTACAAGGGCCTGGACTGAGCAGGAAGATTTCCACCAAAATTGGAGCTTGGGGAATGAACAGTCCAAGTATTAGTTTGCGTCTCCAATGTCCCTCTTTTTATCTCCAAAAGCACAGTCCATGCAATGGGTTGAGCATGCTTCTCCCCAGCTGATTTCTCTTGGCTTTTATGTAGGGTGAGTAACCTTCCATTTGGCAATGATCTGTCCTGATGTTAATTCAAAAGGTTCTGCTTCCCCAAGACAGCTTCATCCTGTGCAAACCAAGAAGGGTGGACAAAAGGAAGCGTGTTATAACTCTGTGCATTGTGTCCTCACCTGCAAGGAAACACAGGAGCTTTGCCATTGGATTCACCACACCCTCAGACTCCTGATTAATCCCATCTCATCCCATCCAGGAGGCCCCAACGGCAATGAACACTCGCTCGCCTCTGGGCAGGCAAGAGGAGGACAAGGAGATAGTCTTTTTGCAAGGGCTGCAGGTAACTGTTAGATGCTCTCTCTCTCATTTAAGCTCTTTACTAGGCTGAAGGGAAGAAGGCAGCCAGAGACAGGCATGTGACAAAGTAACTTGAGTTTCACAGGCAGAAGCCAAGGCCACACAAACCCAGATTAATGCTATGTTTTGAATGAATGTATAAACTGGGAGTGAGAGTTGATGATTGGACAAATGAGCTTCTGTTGCGTTATCTCGGCATGAGAGGCATAAAAACATATTCAGAAGAACACGGTCAAGCAAAGAGTGGGCAGGCTTGATCTACCGCAGGCTGTGTGCTTACTGGGTGTAGCTGATCATAAAAGAAGGCAACCACAATCACATCCTACTAAGAAATAGAGATGAGTTTTAAAAAACAATTAAATGGACCAAGTTAGGAGTCTAGGGAGCATCCAGCTCACACAATGATGCCACAAAATAGCAACATTATAGCAGATGGGATAGTTAGTTCTGGTCCCACAAAGCCCCAGTGCAGTCCTCCTGCCTCTGGACAGCACACCCCATACCCATCACAGCTCACAGTCACTTGAGGCAATACCCACATCCATTTAAGGACAGAAAAGCAAAACAACATTATGCCAAAGCCTTTGGATTTCCAGGCCTTGTGGTTTCTAGTCTGTTTCTTCATAAAAGGCCGCGTGCCTCTGTTGCCTTTATTGTTTCAATCTGTGGTAAATCCAGCAAGAGAAACTTCGAAATCCAGCCAGCAGGAGCTGGGGAAGGCCTACCTGAGCCTGGGCCTGTGGAAGGAGGGATAGGGCCTCTGGGTGGAGCAGCTTCAGTGCAGCCTGGGTGCCCAGACCAGGGCTCTTCCTCTCCTTCTTATTGGCCTGGGAAAGGGAAGTGAGGTTCACCATGCAGGCTCCCCAACAGAAGCAGTGTGCTTCCATGAACCTTTGGAAAACCACTCACTTTCCACACCGGCAAGTGGTCCTGTGGCTTTTTTTTCTGGTGCCTTGGAATTCTCTATATTTCTTCTAATGGGGGAAAAAAGATTACCACTTTCCACCAAAACCATGCTTCTGAGCGACAGGTGTCTTCCCCATGAGAAAACCAATATCAAAGAAATCCAATTATTTCTTTGATAGAGAGGTTATTTTGATTTAAAAAAAAACCCTCTCTCTGTCTCTCTGTGTGTGTTCTCTCTCTCTCTCTCTCTCTCTCTCTCTCTCTCTCTCTCTCTCTCTCTCTCCTTCCCTTCCTTGAGCTAGAATATCTATCTTTTGTCTCCAGCATTCAGAGCATTGGACTGGGGATACAACTTAGTTAATAAGTGCTTTCTACACAAATGTGATGTAGAGATGTAAAGATCTAGATACAGAAGTAATATACCTGTAATCCCTTGCTGGAGAAACAAACACAGGAAGGTATCTGGAGCTTGTTGGTCAACCAGTCTAGCAGAATAGTTGAACTCATACTCAGGGAGAGACTCTGTCTCAAAAATAAGGTGAAAGACAACCCTTGTCTTTCAATGTCATTATTTACCAATCTGTAGTATCATCAACCTGACCATTACTTGTCGATCTGTAGACAAATGTATTTCTTCCAGAGTAGGCTTAGTGAATGTCAATTCTAAGTAACTGCTGCTGACACTGTAACAAAGGAAAAAGGAGGTAGCCTAGCTGTGCTCCTGGTCTTTGCTTTCCAACATCTTCTGGGTTCACACAAGTGTCTTTGACATCTTAGAAGTACTCCTTTCCCTTTTACCAGGGAGTCTTAGCTCCTCAATTGTGCTTTGAGAGTCGTAATTCAGAAAAATGATTGCATGGTTGATTCTTACCTAAATCTAATGAAGGAAAGTTAGGTAAATGATGGGAAATCTATACGAGGATGTTTTTCAAGAGTTGATAATGGCACAGTAAATATTTATGCTTCTATAAAATTAAATCAGTATAAAAAGTACGTTTATATACATACATTATACACTGTACTCAACCTCTGTTTAGTGTCTTTAGCCTTCAGACCCCTATTTTTACAACAGACCCCAACATTCAAGCCTACTACTCACATCTACACTACAGGCAGATAGTCTTTTACTTTCTTGGTGAGTGGGGAGTAGACAAATGCCCAGCTAAGGTGAGCAAGTAAGTTGAAAGCTAGATCCTTAAACCTGAAGAAGAAAGGAAAAGGTAGGATCTGAGATGTTGAGCCAAAACCCAAGGATGAAGTGGTTCACTAAGTGAAAACTCAAAAGAGGTAAAGGGAACTGAGCTGGGAGAGCTCTTAACTGCTGTGGGACAATGGTCTTTTATCCTGTCACTTGTTTTATTTTTAATAAAATGCTGATTGGCCAGCAGCCAGGCAGGAAACATAGGCAGGCGACTAGGCAGGAAGAAGAGGCGGGATGATGAGAACAGGAGAATTCTGGGAAGAGCATAGGCTTAGTCTGCAATCATCACCCAGACGCAGAGAAAGCAAGATGAGAGTGCCTTGTTGATAAAAGGTACCAAGCCATGTGGCTAGCACAGGCAAGAATTATGGGTTAATATAAGTTATAAGAATTAGTTAATAAGAAGCCTGAGCTAATAGGCCAACCAGTTTATAATTAATGTAGGTGTTTCTTTGGGACTGAATGACTGCAGGACCAGGCAGGGACAGAAAACCTCAATAAACACCAAATCATGCCTTTTTAGTTTGTTCCAGGATTCACTTGGTTGACATACTGCATTTAATGTCACTAGAAAGGCTAGATAATATATTCCCAGAATGTTCCCATTTCTTTCAATAAATTGAAAGCATGTCTCTCAGCCCCTGTCTTCCCCTCCACCCTGCAGTGGGTTCCACGAAGAAGACAAGGCTAAGGTTTTGTAGGTGGTGACTTCCTCTGGTTCTGGACATTCAGATTATCTCTTATTTACTTTCCAAGTTGGGGTCTGTATAGCATTTTTAAAAGGCAAAATGGAAGAGTGTGCTACTTTTTAAAAAAGGTGAGAACCACTGTCCTTCCTTCTTCCCTGTGACCCACTTAGTCTACTGAGAGATGGAGGATTCCTTTGAATAAGGAGTAATGTTCAGATCCCCAAGCCAGTGTGAGCATCTCTCTCAGCACTGAGGTGTAGCTGCAGTGTGGCTCATCACAAAGGTGAGGCCCCTCTAGCAATCATCTATTGGAGCCTTCTACACTTGTCACAGTGTTTCTGTGATAGCTGTTTTAGGACAGTTGTCCTCTACGGGAACACCTCGGGGTCAGGGGACTGTATCTTAAGAAAGTAGCCAAGGACTCTAATCAGCTAAAGTGCCTGCAATTATATGACTGCAACTTTCAGCTCTGTGAGATGTAAGTCATCTTTTCCAGACAATCACAGGGTAAATCTGTGGTAATGAATCAAATATTGAAAATCAGACATTAATATAAACAAATCTCATCTCCAACCTAAAATTTCCATTTAATCCCTTGTATGTGTCCCCATGAGCCCTTGTTTATATTCCTTTTAAAGGGTAAAGCTAAAACTGGAGGAATTTAGGATGCAGTTTGACCAAGAAAAGTAGGATTAACCCAGACACCGCAGCAGTATTAGAGGAGTCGAAATTATCATCACATTATTTTTAGCAGCCCATTGAAGAGAGAGTGCATTTACGGCTGGGGCACACAGACACCAAAGTCTGCTGAGCCAGCGCCGGGGAATCCACAAGCATGAAGAGAAATATGTTGTCCCTAGGCACTGGGCAGGACAGCAGCAGGACAAACAGCACAGAATGCTGCCTTTACCTTTTCTGATCCACAGAGACTGGAAAGAACGGGAGGACTATGGACTGATGGAACCAGTCTTTAGTGGGGACAAGGGAGGCGGAGGGACTTTTGCCTCCAGATAGAAAGAATGCTTCTATCAGGCCAGAATTCCTCTTGTTAGCATTGAGAAAGCTAAAGTAAAAGTCAAGTCTTATAAAACCTCTGTGAAGACTCATTCTACATGTCAGATGGCTTGGATTAAAGGAGGTCTGGGCTGCTATGAAATAGCATGGTTGGGTGTGAGCATGAGGGTGTTCAGGTGGTGACGGGGGCTGGGCTAGCATTGGAATCAGTGGGTTGACTGAGTATGGAACTACTTTCAGGGGTGTGAATGTGTTCCACCAAATCAACTAAGGGCCTGGATAGAACAAAAAAGGCAGTAAGTTCTCTCTCTCTCCCTCTCTCTCCTCTGAGCTGGGACATCTATCAGCTATCCTCAGCATTCAGAAGTTTGGGCTGGCACACAACTCAGCTAAATAACTGCTTTCTTCACAAACATGAAGACCCCAGAATCTATGTAAAGAACTAGGTCCATACTTACCATTTATACCCCTGTAACCCCAGGGCTTTTGAAAAAAAAATCTTCTGGGGAAAGGCAGAACATACATGGGAAGAGGAGATCATATATGGACACACAAAATCAGAAAGGAGCAAGACTCCTACAACCCCTCCTGAGGGTGTCTCCAGTGAGTGTGGAGGTCCCCCATTAGGGGGTCATCATCTTGTACCACTACACTGGGCATCAGTTTCCAACCATGGACCTGTGAAGCACACACTCAAGCCGTGCTCAAACTTTAGCAAGAAGAATGCAGACACGTGATCTGACATGAACTCTACGTACATCCTTTCTGAAGTTCCTCTACACATGTGATCCCGGGAAAGCTCTAACGATTGTGGGGAGGAGCAGATGATGGCATATGATGTATGTGCTAGCAACAGCTTGCGTTAGTTCATTGTGAATTGACTCTAACATATGTTCCTATATCCTGAGGTGGTTCTCCTTAATTTGACTTTGGTCCAACTTAAAGTGAAAAGATTTTCAAAACTGTCTTTGAAATGTCTCAGAATTCTGTATTTCTAGGCAAAGAAAATGAAACATATAAAAACTCCTCCACTCTAGGCCTGGTTCTTTTCTGGACCTGATGCCCATTGGGTACAAACTTTAATTTTCAGAAATTTAACCTCAGGTCAGTTTTGTCTTGCCCTACTGTAGTTTGGGCTTTCTTAAGCCAGATGTTGGAGATGGGAATTTGTCTGTTTCTAAAGTCAGAATACAGAGCTGCAGGCCCCCTCTGTCTGAAGACCATTAGATGACAGCCTTGTAGTGTGGGGGGTTTCTACGGTGTCTTCTTGACATTATCCTTATTCCTAGAAGCAAGAAAACTGTGGAAATTTCATAGCTCTGCTCCTGCAAAGCCATAACTTTCCATTTATATTCAGTCTTGCACAGTTAATATATCCTATGCCTGGGTTATTTGTTATCTGATCAAGGAGACAACACATACAAACAACAGAATTTTGAAGCAGAAAAGGTGGAGGGGGCTGGCAGGAGGCAAGAAAATTTTTCATATGGTTAGTAACTGCTTTTTGGTTTTGGGGGGGCATGGTTTTGCTTGTTTGTTTGTTTGTTTGCTTGTTTTGGTTTTTAAGACAGGGTTTGTATGTGTAGCCCTGACTGTCTAGCTCTGTAGACCAGACTGGGCTCGAACTCACAAAGATCCGCCTACCTCTGCCTCCTAAATGCTGGGCTTAAAGGCGTGCGCCACCACCACATGGCTTATTAAGTTGGTGGCACAGGATTTAGGGCATTAGAGGCAAATGAAGCTGAGAATGGGTGTTTGGGAGAGGGAAATCACCCACAGGTGTGAGGTATTTATGACATGTTGAGAGAGGAGACGGGCGCACCTGGAGCCCCGAGTTTTCACTTTGGTGGAAACCCAGATACTCTGTCTAGAGACCCCACCCAAGAGTCTCCATGGCTCACAGAGAACTTTCCTTGTGGAGAAAATAACTCACATGGCCCTCTGCCCACGACTGGCACTACCGTAAAGCAATCAAGGGCAGAAATTAGGAGAAAACAGCTCATTTCCTCATCCTTCCCATCAAACACTGATTTTCCAGGAGTAATTTCATAAATTACATTTTTTCCTGTCTTCAGAGATCAACGAGTGTTTTCGATAAACATCAGATCTCTAACCTGAAGGCCACATTCACGTTCACGTGAACTTCGAAAGGTCAAACCCAATTCCCCAGTGATTCCTGGCACCCTTCACGGCTCAAGATGGAAAAGCAGAGTTTAAATGGTTTCAGCCACATGCTACCTGCCTGTCTCCAGTGAAAAAGACCCCAAACTGCCAAGGACCAAAGCCAAGAAAGACCATAAAGGGCGTGTTTCTCTTTGAGCTGAAGCAGTCGGCACAAAGCTGTTCTGTCTGAGATCTGTGAAGCTGCCTGTGCATGAGTTGGATTGCGAATTTGACTGACAGCCAGTAGTACAGCAGCAGCGTTGAAAACCCACTCTATAGATCCACGCCAGCATGTATGCCTGGCATCACCGTAGACAAAGCCAGTGATGAAGAGCATCCCGTGTAAGCACAATTGCATCACAGGATAAACACTGCGCTCAAACACCACCACAGCCCGGGGCTTCTCCAAAGAAAGCTTCTGACATCTGTCATCATCAGCTTAGACAGCGCTGGGTTTGTGCTCCCTGAGGTCTGCTCTCCACAGACACAGGGAGCCTTCTGGCCAAAACACAGTCAATTCCAAGGTCTGGAAGTCTTGGGCTCATTTTCCCTCCATGCGGGGAGAAAACCAAACAAACTGAAGAGATGAATCTCCAAGGGCTCCTCCATCATCGGCAGCACTGATGAGGAAGGGAATGCAAAATGGGACCACTACTTTAAGAGACTGGTCGGCCGTTCTTCAGGGTTAGAGCCACTGCCGGAGACAGCCATTCCCTCCTAGATACATATGTAAGGGAATTTAAAGTACGCGTCCCTTCAAACACTTGTACGTGAATGTTCACAGCACCAGGACTGTGACAGCCAAACAGTGACAGCCTCGAATGCCCCTCAACTCGTGAGCGAGTAAACAAACTGTGGTTGTATACATACAACGCAATAATATTATCTGCAAAAACAAATGGCGTAAAGGGGTGGTGGTAGGGGGCTGGAGAGGTGGCTCAAATGTTGAGAGTACTGGCTGCTCTTCCAGAGGTCCTGAGTTCAATTCCCAGCAACCACATGTTGGCCACACCATCTGTCATGAGATCTGGTGCCCTCTTCTGGCCTATAGGGATATATGTAGGCAGAATACTGTATACATAATAAGTAAATAAATCTTTAAGGAGAGAGAGAGAGAGATAAAAAGAGAGAGAGAAGTGATGGTAAGCAAAAGAACCAGATACAATAGCTGTATGTTAGCCAGGTGGTGGTGACACACGCCTTTAATCCTAGCAATCGGAAGGCAGAGGGAGGCGGATCTCTATGAGTTTGAGGCCAGCCTGGTCTACAAGAGCTAATTCCAGTACAGGCTCCAAAGCTATAGAGAAACCCTGTTTCGAAAAACCAAAACAACAACAACAACAAAAATTTATGCTGTGTAAGTCTACCTAAATAAAATAGGCAAGTCCACAAAGACGGACTAAAAAAATTTTGTACAAAAATTGAGGAGGGGAGGGCAAAGCATGGTTGCTAACAGATAGAGGACATTTTCCTGAGGGGTACGGTGATATGGTTTTTTAATTAATATGTTTACAACTTTGGAAAAGTACTAAAAACCACTTGATACATCCACTTGAGAATAATAGATTTGTAATGTATAAATTATTTCTCAATGCAGCAGTGGATTTTGAACCTCTGTTCAGGACCTCCAAGCCTGGGGGAGTCAGGTGCAACCCGGGTGATACAGAAACAGCCAGAGTCCTCCATCTGGAGGGGCAGACGCACCGAAGTCAGGGAGAGGACACTAGATGCAGGTGTCTGGCAGCTTCTCTCTTTCCTAAGCCATGGCTTCTCCTCACGCCTTAGTGAGACGAGGCTTCAGCTGGGCAGGTTCCGGGACCGTGTCTTGACTGGTGACTTCCATCATAGCCTGTGATGCTTCCAGCCACTCCTCACCTAGGAAGAGGTTTCCTCTGGTTCTCAGCAGCCAGCCTCCACCACCTCAGCCAACGAGGGACCCGTCTGGGCTCCAGATAGTGCTCCACAAGGGATATCTGCGCTTCGGTAAGAAATGGAGAGCCGGCTGCACACTGTGTGGCCTTGCTGTCGAGGAGGTCTTCCTTTCGTTAGATTTCCTGCCTTGAGATGGGGTCTTGTTACATGGAACTGGATGGCCTGGAACTCTCTACGTTAATCAAGTTGGCCTCAAATTTGCGTGTCAATCCCTCTGCTTCTGCCTGCTAATGGCTTAGATCACAGGCATGTGCCATCCTGTGCTACATAATGTGACTTCTTATTGGAAGCTATTGCAGGGGTGGGGGTTGGAAGGGGTAAGTAACTGAAGCTACCGAAGTAAATTTGATTTAGGTAACTATGATAAATTAGGGAACAGAAGGTCAGGGTAGGAAGACTGATGGGCACAGAGGTGCAGGGGGATTGGATGCTCCAGTGGTCCTGAGGAACGAGGGTACTGTTAGAGAAGCTTGCCAATGAATGTTTTTCTTGGAAAGAGTGCAATGGAGGTCTAAAAAGCAGTAAAATTAGAGTGAACTCTTAATACCATTGTGTGTGTGTGTGTGTGTGTGTGTGTGCATTTGATGTCAAGGGGAAGTTTGAAGAAGTTAGTTCTCTCCTTCCATCATGGATTCTAGGGATCAAACTTGGATTGTCAGGTTTATACAACAATTGCTTTACCTGCAGAGCATCTCACTAGTACAAAACTTTTAGAGAGAGAGACAGACAGACAGACAGATAAGGGAGCAGGGAGGGAGGGAGGGAGAAGACAGAGGCCTGAAACTAGATTTGAAGAGCTGTAAGAGATTCATCTCTTCAGTTTGTTTGGTTTTCTCCCTGCATGGAGGGAAAATGAACCCAAGACTTCCAGACCTTGGAATTGACTGTGTTTTGGCCAGAAGACTCCCTGCATCTGTGGAGAGCAGACTTCAGGGAGCACAAACCCAGCGCTGTCTAAGCTGATGATGACAGACGTCAGAAGCTTTCTTTGGAGAAGACCTGGGCTGTAGTGGTGTTTGAGCACAGTGTTTATCCTGTGATGCAATTGTGCTTACACGGGATGCTCTTCATCACTGGCTTTGTCTACGGTGATGCCAGGCATACATGCTGGCGTGGATCTATAGAGTGGGTTTTCAACGCTGCTGCTGTACTACTGGCTGCCAGTCAAATTTACAATCCAACTTTGCACAAAAACCTTCACGAATCATCAGGGGTTGCTGTTTGACCACATGGTTACTATTTTTGTCTTCCAAACCATAAACATTCTCTAGGTGGGGGAATTATAACCTGGCAATTCTTGGCCTTGTTTTCTTAATGATGTGGAGAAGTTTCCTACATGTTTATTGACTGTTTGTATATCTTTTTAAAAGAGATATATTTCCCCGTGTTTATTGGGATCTTTTCTCTTGCATTATTGAGTTGGCAGAGTTCTATACAAATTCTCAAACGTATCTTTTCGTTGCATGTCTATCAGCTAATGACGACAGCCATCCCTTCTGCAGCAGGCTGAGTTCCTGTCTGACTTTTCACTTAAGAACAGCTTTTGTAACACTGCAGAAGAGGGGGTGAAAAGACGGTAGGAATCAGAGGTGGGGAGGGTCCAGGGGCAAGGTTCTTCTGAACAAGACAGGGCCACTGTGCTCACGAATCCACAGCTCCTGTGCTTGCTTGCACAGGACCAGTACAAGACCAAGCCAGTAAAGATTCCAGCATAAATGGGGAAGGGGCCGTCCGGCCCCATCAATAACTGAGGAGCATCCGACAATTGATGACTGCTGGCTGGGGGGCGTCAGTTCTCCTTAAGTATATGCCACTGTAAGCCATCCATGCTCCATTCAATGGCCTGATCCCCGTATGTATACGAGCAACACAAATTGGACCCCATGGGTTATTAAATAAAAGAGAAAATGAAGTAGAAAAAGGGCACTGGAGAGTGGAGGGTAGATCTGTCTGCCCTGGACTAGAGAGGAGTGCTGGATGAATGGGATCAAAATACACTGTACATATGCAGGAAATTCCCAAATTAATTTAAAATATTATAGCAAAACACAGCTTTTTGTCTTGCTTGAATTCAATTATTTTTGCTCTTAGTATTTTCTCCTATCTCTGTGGGTCCCCTAGATGTGCTCTCTGCATGAGTGTGGTAGCCAATGATTTCCAGCTGCCATCGCCGGTGAGAAGGTCACTCTCTAATATGATACATATTTTTCTGGTGTGTAACAAATTACTACAACCTGTCACAGCCATTTGTTATCTCTCTCACCAGTTCCAGGAATGGCAGATTTCAGCTTGGCTGCGAAGACAGGTCTTCAGGCCTCCAAAGTCAAGCTACTAAGTCCCGTTCTCAGCAGCGCGCCCTCTAGAGGACAGTCCGGGGTAAACCGCCTCAGCTTAGAACTGGGAATATTAGAATTGTTTCCAAACAGCTGTAGCATTCTCAGTGGTTTGCTGCTTCAAGACTAGTAAGAGAAGCCTTCCATCACAACAGAGTGCCCACCTCCCTCCTTTGTGCTTTTCAAATGGGTCTCAACTGTTTAAGTCAGGCCCACTCAGGATAATCTCACTTCAAATTAACTGACAGTTAATTATGTGGGGACCTTCATTATAATCACAAAATTTCCTCACCTTCCCTTTCCCATAGTCTGTTGGCTACAAGCAAAAATAAACACTATGAGCTGTCATTTTAGAATTTTAGGCAATGTCATTAAATTAGTAACAGTTCCTGAGTAACAAAACTACTACAAAGGATTGTTAGAATTGTGCTGGTAAGCATTGAGTGTCAACTCTGGGACCTGTGTTCGCCTGTGTACTCTGAGCACACCCGTGTGGTGGTTTGTAAGCTTGCTTAATTGTGTGCGAAGACCCACCACAATGGTAGGTGGTACAGTTCCATGGGCTAGGCTACCGGACTGCATGAAATGGAAAACGCTCACTCGGCAGGAGCATTCATCTCTCTCTGTCTCTCTGAGTGTCTCTCTCTGTGTAGCTCTCTCTCTCTCTCTCTCTCTCTCTCTCTCTCTGTGTGTGTGTGTGTGTGTGTGTGTGTGTGTGTATCATCTATCTATCCATCTATCTGTCTATCTATCTATCTATCTATCTATCTTCTTTCTGATTGGAGACGCAATTGTTGAGGTGCCTCAAGCTGCTGGCACCATGCTTTCTTTCCCTGACTGACTTCTTCTATCCTCAAATCATGAGTCAAAATAAATCTTTCCTTCCTTATAACTCTTTTTTTTTTCAGGTTTTTTCCCAACAACTGACACCCCCCCAAAAAAAACTTTTTTCAGTGCGCAGCCATTGTAAGTACTGGTGACTTTCATGAAGACCGCAACGGTTTCTCTAAGTCATGGGAATAATAATGAGATTTGATGTGCATGCAATGCATTCTGAGGCCTGATGCTTTATATACAAGAACTCAATCCTCACAGCCCAGCAGCAGGCAGTGTTGCTGATGCTTGCCTCTGCTGTAGAAGAAGACATGTTGAGAAGACACAGGGAAGAGGTGAAGAGGGAAATGGGTGGGGTGGATTGCCATAGTTCCTTATAAACATGTATGACATTCTCAAAAATAAAAAGTACGATAAAATGTGAGCATAAAATAGAAAGAAATGCAAGTAAGATAGCAGGGTAGTTGCAGATGCTATGTGTATAATAGAGAAGATGATAACTGAGATTGATAAGAGACGTACTTCTCACACAGTTAGAAATAGGGGGTAAATCTGTTAAGAGCCCACATAAGCTTTAAATTTTGTGAGATACAATGTCCACAAGTCACTATTTGCAGGGAGAAGAGCAACTGGGGTGGTTGATTCCAAGCAGGTGTCCATGCTACAGAAACCTCCCAGTTCCAGCATCCACCTCCCTCTGGCTGTTTCTACTTGTCATCAACTTGTTTCTGCCCACGCCTTAATCCAAGAGGCCACCAGTCTTCAGGGGAGATTTACTGAACCTTCCTGGGTCCCACATTCCACCCAGCCAGTCATTCAACCAGGACCAGGTAGCTTGTTCTACCACTTATCCCCTCCACATCACACCACACCACACACACACATACTATAGGCACCACACCACACACATGCACACACATGCACATATACCACAGGCACCACACACAAAAACATATACACATCACACACATACACACACTACACACACACACCTTGACCTGAGCCCAATAATGTAGACTCTGGTATAATAGGGTCATTTCACAGTTACTACGTCTCCTGGGACTGACCCTACCGGACATCTCACATCTTTCCCCAAGAGACAGGAAGGACTTCATCAGGCAGACCATACTTGGGACCCATGGGAATGGAATTGGGCTTTTGGTGAAGAGATGTAGCCACCTGGATTTCCCTGCACCCTGGACTTGCAAATCAGAAAAGCACATCCAGGCATCCCAGAACCAGATGTTGGCTACCATACACATGCTTGAAAAGCTCCCAAACTGAGTGCTAGGCCCCTTTCTTCTTGCTTCATTACCATGTATAGCCTCAATGTCTACCTTTATCCAGACACCACCTGTCTTGCTTCTTCTTTTGGGGCCCTTGAAATTAACAACAGATTTTTGCATTCTAGAGACCTCCATTTTCCCCTTCAAACAATCCAACCCATCTTCAGTTGTTCGAGACCCATCCTAGGACAGGACAGACTAGGGCTCTGCAGGGTCCTTACCAGAGACTGTGAAGAGTCCTTCTGACCAAAGAAGGCATCAAGCCAAGGGGATAACTCTTGGTCTCTTCCTCTGATGCCAGAACCAGAGCACAGGCCTACCTAGGTCATGACTTAGAAGGATTGCTCTTCTAACCAGGAGGCTGTCTCCAGCTGCACCCTCAAGCTTGGACAGTAGGTAATTACACCTAGCAGCCCATGACTTCCCTATTGACCGCACATGGTAGCCCTGCCTCCCTCTTGTCTCTTCATCAGTCACATCCCGGATCATCCTGGCCCCAGTGCACCTCAGCCCCATCCTGGATGAGGTATAACCCAAAGCACTGGGCAAGTTCTCTTTGCGATTCTGATCTGCTGCCCTGTTGGGACTTACTGAGACTGAAAGCGGAAAGCTGGATGCCAGGTCCAAAGATCTTAGTTTCCTGTTGTCCTTAATAAGTGAGAGGCTGCCAGTCAGTTATATTGCCTTAACTTTGCTGTTTCACCTAATATTAGGGGCTTAATTTCACTGCAATTACCAGCTTGTGGGATAAGAGAAGTTGCCAGGAGTCCATACCACCATTTCCACCCTTCCCAGGGTGACCTTGGTCAGCGTTTTTAAGACCTTGATTTCCAGCCCGGTTTCTCAACTTGCAGCTGTTCAGACTCAAGAGTTGCTCAAAGCAAGGACAGGATCGTTCTGGAAAGTTCAGCCCAAGGCAGGAGCCTCTGACTCTAATGGGAAGTGGTGGAAGGTTCTGGCTCTCCTCAGAATCCTTTAGTCTCAGGGCCTCATCTGAATCGAGCTCCTCAGTGGAGTCTGCAACAAGACTTTCCAAACAGTCCTGCTCCACCTTACAAACATGGAGGTGTTCCCTGGTTGCCATCAGTCTATAATTGTCCAAGTCTTACAAGGGAGGTGAAAGGGAAGGGATCTTAAGTAACAGGCTTTTCCAATCAAGCCAACAAGGACAGAATGACTTGACTTGTGTCACTTTATGTAAAAGAGCCACTTTCCACTGGAAATTTCCACATTCTTTTCCTTCTTAACGAAGGGACTGACTGTTCATTCATAGCTCAGATTGATTTTGAAGTACTAAGAAAATAGAAGTTGGAGAGATGTCTCAGTGGAAGAAGCGCTTGCCTCCCAAGCATGAGGAGCGGAGTTTGGGTCCCCAGCACACATTAAAGTTGTGATGATGCGGCAGGCCGCCTGTAATCCCAGTGCCTGTCAGGAGGAGACGGAGGTCCTGGGGCAAACTGAGTAGCCAGATTAGCTAAGTCAACGACCTCCAATAATGTGGAGAACAATTTGAGGAAGACAGCCTGTGTTCGTCTCTGGTTTCCACACGCGTGCATAAATATGTGCACATGCACACACGTGGAAGAAGCATTAAAATAATAATAGTAGTGCAGTCTGGAGGACTCTTTCTAAAGCAGACGCTCTGAGGTTGGAGCGCTACCTGCTCTCCCACACAGGCATCTAACAGTGCCAGCAAGAGTTCCATTGCGCCCCAGCCAGCCCCACGGATCAGGCAGCAGGAGGTGGGGAGGACGGAGCAAGCCCTCCACAATGAGGTCACTTCACACATATGAGCATGGCTCGCACAAGAAGTCTCATACACCCACCCCTTCCTTGCCCACCCACCTTGGTCCCCTAGCGGTCTGAATGTATCCATTTTATGGCAAACTGCTGAAAAATGGATGCATTTCCAACTGCTGGTGCCAAGTGAATATCTGGTTTGTGGATCACTCTGGCCCAGGCGTATCTACTCGCTTTTTCCATAACAGTTCACATCTTGTCCCTGCCTTTCTCGTTTCCCTAATTCCTTAGGTAGCTTTGTTCCTTTTGCTGGTGTTTGTCACATTTCCCCGTGCAGAGCTCTCTGTGAATTTCATTTTCAAGCCCCTTTGCCCTCTCTATGGCCCCTAGTGAAAACATGGCTGAGGCAAATGGAAGGCAAGCCCAGCTTCCCAACCTACTTCAGAGACCATCCCCCACTGTAGCCACCCCAGAGTCCTGAAGGGTGTTTGCTTCCATCCAGAATATTTTCCAGTCACATGAGAAGATGAGTAACCAAAAAAAAAAAAACTGCATTCCTCTGTGCCACAAATGAGAATCATCCTGTCAGCCTTTGGGTTTGGAGGATAGGCAAAAAGAAGAGCTTGTCTCCATCTTAAGAGTCGGGTGCAGCATTGTCAATTTAGCGTGATTTAGGGTGCACAACATGGATGGGATTCTTCAGGCCCCTACCCTGAGGGTGATTACACTTCGCTGCACGACCCCAGTTCACCTCTTTCATAGTCTTTCTACGTGGTACAGACAAGCAGTCTTCCCTCCAAGATAGTCCTCAGTGAACCGGCCCTTTCAAAATTATGTCTTTTCAAACTTACTAGGGAACCAATTGGCTTGCGATGTTAGCCATTGCCGTGGAGCTCCTAAGCATTCACCTGATGCAGACTGGGCTCTGCTGATCAAGGCACAGCTTTGCTCACTGCCAATGCCAAATTAAGAAGATCTTAGAAGGAAGGGGGGAGCTGAAATCAGCCTGCTCAAGAGAGATAGACATTAGACATTTAAATGACATTGGAGGATGAAAAACGGATGGAGAGCTACTCTACCTGATCTGGCTTCTGGTGCTAAAGAAAAGGGGTTTGGACAATTGCGCAGCCTACCTGAGCTAATTTTCTCCAGGAGGCTTACAATGAGATATCTGAACTACATTTTCTAAACAAATATAAATGTATAAAGTCTATTGGAAGGATTGCACAGAGCATAGAAACAGAACGTTCGCACTGTGAAGGGGAGGAAAGGTCCATGAGAACTACGGAGCCTTTTAATATCTCCGGGGCTGCCGTTTGCTTCGTTCCTTTCATGAATCATAAAGACCGGCTCAAAGTCAACCCTTGCCAAAAAGGAAAAAGGGCAGCATTTGTCTCTGCTTTCATGCAACTGCTCCCAGAAAACACTTCTCATGTACGGTTAGCTCTTCTTTGGGCCCATCCCATCCATCCCTAAGCACCTCATTGGGAATGCCACTCCTCAAAGGGCCTGCAGGAAAATAAAGATTCAAGACGGGAATTCTCTGAAGGTGGAATTTTATTTTTCTCTTTTTGAAGTCTTGAGTACTTACTGAATGCAGAATATTAAAAGTTGGGTGCTCAAAGACCAAAACAAGGCTCTTTCCCACCCTCAAGGAGTCTGTAGTTTCCAGGAGAGTCAACTGTGTGAACATCCAGGAGCAGCTAGGGAGAGTTCAAGGTGGAATGACCACCTAATTTATAGCACAAACTAGGGCATTTTTTAAGAATAAAGAGGTGCATTATTAACTAATAGCAAATGCATAAACCAGATCTATCCCACACAAGCCAGCATCTATGGTCACCCTAGCTACTGGGAGGGCCAGCAGCAGCTGCACTTAGTACAGTGTCCTTACGTAGTCACTGAAATGCCTTATGATGCAGATAATACCTTGACCCAGAGAATCAAGTTGTGTCTGACAGAAAATTAGGCAGCAGCGTGCATTCTGTTTCTGATAACTGGTAATGACTCTTCCATAAGCCCTGATATTCAAAGTGCCATTCATCCCTGGTTCTCTTGTTTTTTCCTTTCGGAAGTCTTCCCAGTAGACATGATTCTCAGCCTAATCTTGCCATAATAAAAGCACATGCTTTCCAGACCGTAACATGAGACAATAACTCGTTCCGTCCCTCAAGAGGCTTCTGCTCCTCCATCTGAGTTTCTTCTGCTTTCTTCCATGCTAGCAACTAAGAGGTCCTTGATGAGCTGTCCACAGAGTCAACACCAAGGAGTGGGGTCCAGGTGACCTCATTTTGTTCTCTGTGGTTCCACATCTTACAGAATTTAATTACCTCTTCGTGGTTCTTATGAATGTGAAAAAAAAATGATTTTTCTGTCCCACTAACCCCAGTCTGAGGTTTTCTTGCCATGAAGTTAGATTAAGGAGTTAATAATTAATTGGTAATTTAAAAACTATTAACTATATGTTTAATAAGAAACTTCCTCTCCCACACTCTATTGCTAAGTTGCTAGGCCTTTCTTAAGATTATATTTCTTAGAACTGTCACTCAAGATGCATCCTAAGAAAACATCTTGCTGTGGAACTCATTCTAATTTTCCTCCAGAGTAACTGAGGCCTGGAAGCCTAGCTGGCCTGAAAGAGGACAGCCACCTACCAGGCTATGCTCTCCACACGAGAATCACTTATGTCTTACGTCCAGTGGTACAACCAGGCCCGCAGAACATAATAAGCTCTGTGCCCCGTGCTGCGTTCTTTCATAGTTTCTATCACCTGGGGAAAAAAGAAAGAAAGGAAGGAAGAAAGGAGGAAAGGAAGGAACATAGGAAGGAAGGAAGGAAGGAAGGAAGGAAGGAAGGAAGGAAGGAAGGAAGGAAGGAAGGAAGGAAGGAAGGAAAGAAGGGAAACAAAATAAAAAAATTCTTGGGAAGAGCGTATTCACAGCATGGGTCTCATCCACATCACAACTACTAGTCTGAGACACAAATTCAAGAACCAAACTGAAGGCATGTTTCTTGGCTGGTGAAACACCCCACAGTTTCAGGAGTCATTTGATTTGTCTCATCTTTTGTCGTAACTGGTAAGAAAGAAGTTAATAAGCATAAACCACATTAAAAGCGGGCAAAAGATATAAAGAGGAAATTTACAAAGGAACATAAAAAACCCAACAAGCACATCAGGACCATCAAGAAAAATATGATTCTGATGAGATTGAGGAAACTTTAGTATTACAACACACAAGCTGGTAAGGACGTGAGAAAGCAAGATGTCATTTGGTGCTGAGGACAGCATAAATCTCTGGTGTCACTGGGGAACCATGTCACATACTCTGGAGTAGTTGAAAATGAGTGTACATGGTCACCAACTCCTTTTGCTTCAAGCAGTTCTTCTAGGAATGTTTACATATGCTTAAGAGAAAACTTCCTCCCTGCTGGCTGTGGTCAGTGACTACATCAAGCTGGGAGAAATTGCCTCAATACCCTAGGTGACAACAGATAAATCTGATTTAGTGGTGGCAGTAACACAAATTACTGACTACATTGGTACTTAAAGGAGAACACCCTGAAAAATAGGAAATGTAGCAAGAGTAAAAACCTCACAGTATACTATTTATGTGCATATTTAGAACAATAAAAAATACCACATGCTGAGAATCTTTATCTAAAGGTAAGAAAATCTAGGCCGAATAAATACCACTTTGAACTTAGTAGCCATGGCTGGAAAGTAAATAAAGGGGAGATAAATTATTTGTGAGCTTTTATTAATTTCTAAATAAAAGGTGCGATGCAGACATAGCATTAAAAATGAAGAGTTTTACTAAAATATAGCAACAACAAAAATGAACAAACCAAACACAGGAAGCTGGAGTCTATGGTGGCCAGAGAGTGTTACATCAAGCTGAAGGCTTCAGGATTATGGTACTGATACTACTATCCATCCAATAGGAACAGACTTTAGCTGCAAAACTGGTCCCTCACCACCTCAGCTGTTAAGAACCCCTGCTGCTTTTGCAGAAGGTCTGAGTTTGTTTCTAACAATCTCATAGTGACTCACAACTGCCAGAAACTCTAGTTTCAGATGCCCTCTGAACCTGGAGGGACAAAGAGGAAGAGGAGAAGGGAGATGATTCCAGAACTTATGCAGGTCATTTAGGTTTGCAAGCCCAATATGTGTAGATTCTTAAGGTGGAAGGGCATCCACATTGTCTATGAATAATAGACCAGTCTCTATTTCTGCTGAGTCATAGAAAGCCAAGAAAATGAGTTGGTCACATTGGAGCTGATCTGCCCATAGATGGAGCCCTTAGATAAGAAGCTGGACATTCTGTTCAACTTTTGGAAAGCCTGTTCTATCCTAGGTACTTGAGGCTTGGGAGTCCTAGAAAAATTTATAATTAAAGGACATTGAGCAGATCAACTTGCTGCAGGAGGATTTGTCACTGCACAGTGTCCTGGAGGGGATGGGGCTGGTATAACCCCTACCTGTAACATGAGGGTCTGCTTGTTGGGGGTTTATTTCCTGCCCAGTCCCCCAGCTGTTTGGTCCCAGAGAAAACCACACAGAGATATCCATAAGTTATAAAACTGATTGGCCCATTAGTTCAGGATACTTATTAGCTCTTTTAGCTTATATTAACCCGTTGTTCTTATCTATGCTAGCTGCATGGCTCAGTACCTTTCTCAGCAGGGCAGATTACATCTTGCTTCTCAGTGGTCTGGGCAGGAATGGGAGGAATCAGCTTCCTCCTTCCCAGAATTCTCCTGTTCTCATTGAATCATCTCTACTTCCTGTCTGGTTTTTCCCGCCTATACGTTCTACCTGACCAATCAGCATTTATTTAAAATATGATTGACAGAATACAGACAATTCTCCCACACCACCTACCGGGCAATAATGTCAATACTGTCCTGGCTCTAGAAACATTGAGAATTCTGGTGAACCCCAAAAGGCCTTTACCTGTAAACGGAGACTGTACTTTTGCTTTCTGGCTGCCCAGACTCAAATAATCATACAGAAACTTTATTAATTACAACACTGTTTGACCTATGGCTCAGACATATTTCTTGCTAGCTCTTCCATCTTAAATTAACCCATTTCTATTAATCTATGTATTGCTGTGAGACTGTGGCTTACTGGTAATGTTCTGACATCTTTCTCCTTCGGGGGCTACATGGCATCTCCTTGATTCTGCCTACTCTTTCTCTATTTCTCTGTTTAGACTTTTCCACCTGCCTTTACTCTGATAAACCACTGACCAAAACAGATTTATTTATCACCTAATAAAAACAGCGCATGTACAGGACATCCTACACCATTTATATTTCAAAGAGAATGAAGAAGCTGGTAGTTGATCTCATCAGTCATGGGCCTACACCCTCAAATAACAAAAAGTTGGGTTTTTATTTAATCCACTTTAATTAAAATATAACTACATTGTTCGCCGTCTTTTTTGAATGCGATGTCCCTCATGAGTGTTGGGCATTTGAACACTTGTTCCCGGGTAATGACTGCTTTGGGAGGCAGGTGTGGCCTTGTTGGAGGAGATATGTCACTAGGGACGGTCATGAGGTTTCAAAAGCCTCCCAGCATCCCCATGTGCTTCCTGAACCTCTGGCTCGTAGGTTTGACATGTGAGCTCTCAGCTGTTCCTGTCATCATGCCTTCACTCCACCTTCACAGACTCTACCTAACCCTCTACGATATCCACTATCGTTGTTGCCCTTGGTTGTCGCTCTGGGACTGAAGATAAGTCCTTATTGCCAAAGACACTGCACACTTAGGACATGGATTATGTGTGCTTGATCTAACCTGAAATCCTTCTTCCTGCTGCCTAGCTTCCACAACACCAGAAAACATTATGCCAATTGCTAAGGGAGTGAAGTAATGAAAAGTCCTATCCAGCTGTGGCACATCTGTATGGCAATACTGACCAGCACGGCAAAATGTTGGTAAAAGGAGCAGTAATAGTGCTCAATGTTGTTGGTAACCAGCAACTGCCTAAGAGAACTTAAAGCCCACTCAGCACGAGGAAAACATGCTTGGCACTTGAAACCCAGGCAGCTACCTGGGGACTGAAGCCATGCATCTTAGAAGAGAATCTACTATCACCATCTCTCAGGCACACTAACTCCTAACAACTTCTTAAATCTTATCCTTATTTCCACAGGTAAGTTTAACTCTCACACCTTTATTTTCGTCTTTACAGAAAATAGAGATTACTACAGAAAATCACAGCTGGACACACCGCAGGGATCCATGGGTCATGTGGAGCCCAGCCCCAAAACATACATCTTCAAGACATCTCCTGCACCAAAGACTCAGGAAATATCAAGGGAAGAGTAGGGCAGAAACACTGTAAGAGCCAGGGGACCAGAAAGTCAACTTTGAGACTGTGTCTACTAGAAGCAGCTGCCTAAACAAGACCAGAAAAATAACAATTATCAATAGGCAGGCTGACATGGAGTCCCCACTCTTGGACAAAGAACTAAAAGTTGGTTTTTAGAATGAGCCAGAGACAATAAGAGTTACAAACTCATCCCTAGTTTGATTGACATTTGCGCTCTAGGCTATACCCTAGATTTGATAGTTGGTGTTTTTGTACAGAATAGAAAATTCAAGACTCAGGAATGTCCATGTGTTTTCTGTGACGGGTTTTCACACAGATGTCTTTGTCACTTGCAGAGGCACAAATCCCTGTAGCTAGTTAGGGATTCCCCACAGCCAGGTCACTAAGGAAATGCCAGGTTACCCACAGGCATTTCAGGAGTCCTGGAAATTCTCTAATGGACAAGCCCAAACCCACAGAGCAATACTTTAATAGGGCCGCATTGAACCATAAGCTGTGTGAGACTTTGTTCCATTTGGGTCCTCAAGCTTACTGGGGAGCCAGTGGGGGGAACTCACAAAGTTTGTGGACCCTCTGGGAACACTTCTTTGGCATTCAGCAGCTGCCTCCAAGGGAGAACTATGCTTGCCTAGTTCCTCCGCCATCCTCTAGACCCCCAGAAAGTTGTTGGCTGTATCCAAGCACACATTAGGCAGCAAAGCCAACAAGAATCGCTATGATCTTCTAACCACAAGTTGTGAACTCCCCACTCTGAGCCAAAGTGCACAGCTGGGGCAGAGGTATGGGCAGGGAGGAAGGTGAGACACAAGCTTCCTTTGCTGTTGGTTTCGCCTTTGACCACAGGAAATTTTCCTCTGTTTCCACTGTTTCTGGCATGAAGCGGAAGTTTTGTTGAGAGAAGAGATATGGATTCTGATTAAGGAGCAAGGGAGACATAGAGGGAAGAAAGGAGAAACCAAAAAGAGAGAAACATAACAGGCAGAGGAAAGCAGTGAGTGATCTTGAGGAAGTGGAGTAATTCAGAGATAGGTGTCCGAATAGCAAGGCTATGTGATGGAATTAAGTTTGCAGATTTAGTTAATAAATACTATGACAGTTCTGTGTCAGTTCTGTGCCTAGCTCTATGTCAGTCAACATAGCTCTAATATTCATGAGGCAGCATAGCCTTGAACCTCACAGTCTGGCTCATTATTAAATAAAATATGAACGCTTTTTCCAAGTAAGTCCATGATGTAATTCTCATCCTCTCTTCCCGAGGGGGGAAAAAACACCGAATAACATACATTCAGAAATATATTGGCTTAAAAGGCCCTCAGACCAACTGTGGATTATGCTCATGTCTCGTTAGATGATGTAAGCGCTCAGCTTTTCCTTGCAGAAAGCAAGCAGAGTACAGATCACTGGTTAGAGGGGTAACTTTGGATTCTGTCAGGCTTTCCTCTTCCAGAGTTACTGTCACTTGGCACTGAGAGGGTTCATGGTTGGACACAATTCTTGAATGCTTCTGGAGAGATCAAGACCTGCTGTTGTGTGTGACTTGAGACCTATAGCATCCAGCGCTTACCTTCCCAGGTGTTCCCAGCACAAATGTTGCTGTTGGCTAGACATGGAAGACGTAGTGGGATACTTTCCTCCAACCCACCATGAACACGGGCCCACAGGAAGTAATGTCATCCAAAGAGTACAAGCTATCTGGCTCAGAGCAAATGTAAGCTACCTTCTGAGACCCTCTGTGTCCCAGCAATGGAACCTGAGAGCAAAGACGGAGAGCCACAGAGGTAAACAGGGGAGTCGGGATCAGGACAGCAAGCACCTCCACAAGGAGGGTGAGGAGGCTGTGTACACAGGCAATCCCAGGGGAACAAGGACAGAAAGTAGGCAGAGGGGATGAAGGTGGAGGAATCCCTCCTGCCTGCCCTTGATGGATTTTGCAATCCTAAGTTAACGGATGCTTGGCTCTGGGGCAGGAGTTTGGTGGAGCCTTGTGGGTGGGCTCACGATACTCGTCATTCCAGCTCTGGGGGATCTGATTGTGGCCTTCGTGGGCACTAGGACACACATGTATACACACACACGCACGTGAATGCACACACATGCATGTGCACACACAAATAAATCTTTTTTTTTAATGAGAGAGAAACAAAACGTTAACATTTAATTTCATCTGGGGGAGCTAAGACAAAGCTTGAAGAAGTCTGATAATTTATACCAACAAAAGGCACCAGTGTTGGCCCAGCACACCAGGGGAATGTTTGAAACATAACTGGAATCTGTCACCTTTTAACTTGGGTCAGTGGACATATTCGCCTCATTGACAGTCTGTTTAATCATTTATTCTATTCAGTTGGATGTCAGAGAGTTCTCTGGTGGAGATTAGCTCACAGAACTGATTCAAAATTTAAAATGTGATAGAAAATGGCTTAGAAACCTTGGGAAGTTTTATTTAAAACTCGCAAGCTATTAATAAGTGATTATGCAATAATCAGTGTTTGTAGACTCAGTCCTCAGTCCTCTGCTGGGCACTCTAGATTTTTTTCATTGAGAGTTCGCCTTCCTGCTCCCCCGCCCAAACATGATGGTTTCAAGGTATATCTCTCATGGAAGGAAAACATCAGAATGGAAGGATGTCCCCTTTCAAGTGCATCTGACAGGATCACCAGTGAATCCCCAGCACCTAAAGCACTTCTCATAGACATACAGATGGAAGGAAGGAAGGAAGGAAGGTAGGAAGGAAGGAAGGAAGGAAGGAAGGAAGGAAGGAAGGAAGGAAGGAAGGAAGGAAGGAAGGCATACATATATATCAATTACCAAGTCTGCCCAGTGAACACATCTACTCTTGAACTTAGATTTTGTTCCTAAATTTCTGGAACTACTCTATAACCATACAATGGAGTTTCATTCAGTCATAAAGAGCAAACATATCATTTACACAGAAAATAGACAGACCCGGAGGTCACTAGGCAAACTGAGTCTGTCTCAGAAAGACAAACACCGCATCTGTTCTCTCATACAAGAATTTAGATTGTTTGCTTACATAAAACATGAAGGGGTGGCCTGAGAGAAGGAAGGACAGAGGGAGGGAGATAAAGAAGTGTGAAAGACAATGATCTGAATATGGATGGACAGGTGACGGGCTGGAGTGAAAATGTCATTAGGAAAGCCGTCTCTTTGGACAACCTACACCCAAGAAAAGCTAAACAAAGAAAAGGAGTGTGTGGGGCGGATCCACATTGCCCATGCTGTCCTCGGAGCCCTGCATTCATTCCTACTAGCTTTTCCTTCAATGTCTGTTTGTCCCAAAGCTACCACATATATACATACAAAGTCACCACACATCATATATATATATACATACATACATACATATATTTCTCCTTGTGACTTTCCATTTTCTCCCTGTAGATACTCAGAACACTGGTGACCATCGAACACAGAGCTCTAAATCCTGAAATACAGTGGCATTGTGTTTGGCGTTGTGTGTGTTTGTGCCAGAGAGACAGGATGACCAAAGAACACACAGCGAGTGATCCATTTACTGCCGATGCCCGAGAGATCCTGGGACTGTCACCTCGCCGCTCTGTATCCTCACTTTACTTAGAAAATTTGATGCTTTGAATGGATATTTATTGCTATTGGTACCCTGCCAACTCCACAAACTTCCGTGATCATTTCATATTTCTCTGACATTAAAGCCGTGCATCTGTTTCACCTTAGACAGGTAACTTACATTCCCTTCCTACTACGCCTTCTCCTCCACCCTCCACAGGCTCAAAGGCTTCAGCTGAAGCTAACTGTGCCTCATGTTCCCTTTTCCTCCATTAGTCCAGCCTTCCCTGCCTCTTAAACAGCCCAAGCTCGTCCTTCAAGGTCTGACTCAAGTTCAGCTCTCATGAACTTCACACAAGTCAGCTGTCTGGCTGGACACCCTATTGTCCAGGTCCCCATTGCAAAGCGCCACATGGTACCGTGAAGACAGACACGCTCAAAGTGAAAGGCTGTGCAGGGAAGGAAGGATGAACCTTGAAAAGAAGGAAATAGTTTAGGTTCCCAACCTTCAAAGTCATATGTTGTGTATATGGTACCACGATACTGTAATCCAGGCACTCTGGAGGCACAGGCAGGAGGCTTGCAAATTCGAAGCCTGCCTGGGTTATAGCGTGTGATCCTATCTAAAGCATAAATAAATGGGAGATGGAAAATAGTTCATTTGCTAACGTGCTGCTGACTGAGCGTGGGCACCTGAGTCCAGACCAGTAGCACCCATGTAAAAAAGTCAAGAATGGGGCACACATTTCTAATCCCAGTCCCCGGGAGGAAGGAAACAGGGATCTGGAGCTTGCTGGTTAGCCATTCTAGTCAGATCGAAAACACCTGACGTTGACCTCTGGTCTCCACATGCACACACACATACATGTGCACTCACATGCATACATAGATGTACACATATACACCACCCTCCACATGCACATATGTGAATATACACTCACACATTTGCACACACACACATTCATAAACATCAAATACACACCCACACACAAACTGTGGGACACAGAACAAAATCCAAGTTGTCAATATAGGGAAAAGATTTTGGGGGAACAGGAGAGCCTGGCAAGTGTGGCTAGGAGATAAGAGAGGGCACAGGGAGACGAGCCAGAATGTATTATATACATGGATAAAAATTGTCAAAACACAGATTTATTTAAACAAACAAATACGCACAAGTGTAAATAAATAAAATGACGTCCCCAAACCAAATGTTTCCAACCAATTTTTTTCTTAGCTATGTTCTTAGCTTACATGCATAAATTATAGGGACAAAAATGTATTTATTTAGTAATTAATCTACAAGAATTTTCGTTTGGAAAGAGAATATACATGTTACAAGAACTAAACAGCATACCTCAAGAGCAAGGAATGCAGCTCCACTGGAGAGTGATTAAGGTTCATGCACCAAACCCTGAATTTGATGTCCCCTATTACAATAAAAAAAAATACAAAAGGAATATTTTGAATGGATAAAACTGCAAAGAATATGTGCAAATAAGAAAGATGTGTCCCCAGACGCCCTGGAAGAAGACTGTTCCCACTGACTGCAGGGTTCCTTCTCAGCACACACCAGCGGCATATGCTAAAGTCACTAAATATTTCATGACAGTTTTCCCATTGTTTGGAGTTCCTGACATAGTCCTGACCAATGACAACCGAGGAAAGACAGCCTCACCTTCCGAGAAGAACTGTTCCCACACATCAGCTACTACAGAACAGCGCTGCCATGGGTGTCCTAGCCATAGTGAACCTGTAGCCTTCAGAGAGAAGCTCAGAGCAGTATCTGAACGGCAAAACTGAGGCCCCGCACCCATTTACAAAATTACAAATGTGTTATCCAGTTTGGGAAGTAAGTAGATTGAAGTGAGCCTGTTTCCTCACCCTCGCTGACACAGATAATAACAGTGTCTCTTTTGCGAGGTTTTGTGAGAAGTGAAATGATGCCTTTCAGCACTCAGCGGAGAGCGGTCCTGTCCGTTAGGTCATGAATAGGAGTCATTATTATGGACCAGACACCCAGCCAGCCGCAGAAACTGGGTCTGGCCAAAGCCTTTGCCTCTCCATCGCCAGCACAAATATTTATTCTTTATATGAAAAATTCTTTTCCTGTTTTATATGAAACGTTCTTTCCCCGGTAAACAACTATAAATCTCAAGAGCACATCTGGGTCTTAAGGAAGCCCAGCAGAAATCAGACAGAGTTAATGAGTGCTGCTCCAGTCGCCCCGACAACAGCGCAGCCCGCGGTGGGACCTCCGGTGAGAATCGCGCACACAGTGCTGAGGCGCTTCCTGACACCACCAGTGAGCAGAGGTCCTGGCATCTCCTCGTCCTATA
Organism: Myodes glareolus; assembly: GCF_982192425.1. Lineage (NCBI taxonomy): Eukaryota > Metazoa > Chordata > Mammalia > Rodentia > Cricetidae > Myodes > Myodes glareolus. The sequence goes on from NC_142035.1 coordinate 61,448,540, forward strand.
GACACTGAATATTGTCTATAGTGATGGGGGAAAGTGAGAAAGTAAAAAAAAAAAAAATATGAAGCACAGGAATGTGAAGAGGCATGTAGGTAGATAAGCCATGGCAAGAGCCGTGCAGAACTCTTGGTTCTTAGGAAGAAGGCTACCACTGTGGACACAGCCGGCCATGCTGTTGAGAGTGACCCCCCACGGCATGCTTCTCTGTCAAACTGAAGGACACTAAGCCTTACCTCATATTTCTCATGTTACCATGACTATTCACGTTGGTACAAGCATGTGTCTGTCTTGGAACACATTCCTTTTGGTGTCTGGAGCACACAAGGTCTTTCTCTTTTCAAACTTGAAAAGTTCTGTCACACTGACCTTGGATGTCTTACAATTGAACTCAACCCAACTGACTTAATTGCCTTAGGTACTTTTAGGCATGGTGCAAAGGCCCTCACCCCCAGGGGATAACAACACCCTACTTCTAAAACCAGCCTGTGGGAAATTTACAGGGTCATGCTCACATTCTTTACATGCAAATTGGAAAAGAAAATATATTCCAGAAGGCTACATTCTAAGCAGAAACATAAGAAGAGTTTACAAATGCATTTGAGACAGAGGGCCTGGTAGCATCATCTCAGAGTGTCTCAGAAAGGGAGCCAACTAAGGGTATGGGGGAAATCCCATGATCCTTAGCACCAAATGTTTTATTTATATTCATTTTATATAGAGAGATTTTTGCCTGACATTTAAATTATTGAATATAAATCTGATGTAAAATATATGCACTTTTAAATCCCATTTGTATTATAATCACTGTGTCTTGGTCCGAGGGCAGGAAGAAGGGGTAGGCTTTCTCCAGGCATCCCCAGAACAGGAAGGGGCTAGCACACTCTCAGCCCACTGCTTCCTCATGGCTCAGGCTCTCTTTGACACTCAGATCTGATGACTTCAGAGTAGTGTTTGAAGTCAGTCCATTCACCATCTTTCATCCAGTTAGAAGTTAATTTTTATTTTAGGAATTTCATGTGTAAAAAGATGCGATCGCGAATTAATTCAATTGTTTAAAAACGGTATGTTTTAAGCAGTTTTTTTAAATTAAACTTTAAAATGTGATATAAAAAAATAACAGTTTGTTAATAGTGGATACATTCTTAACAGTGTGTAGTATTCAGAGAAACCAAATTTGATTTGTAAAACAAACAGATGTTTTCAACAGGCTGGTAAATCTCATGAGAGCCCAAGTTCTCAGTTCTCTGAAGGGGGCCCCCGCCTTGCTGTGCTGAGAGAAAAGTTGGCTTTTGCTACCATCTTCTGGCCAGATGCATGTATTAAACAAGAGGGTTCTCAGCACGGCAGGGAGAAACTGAGCCTCTGTGGAGAGATGCTTTCAATCCTTTGAAGAACCATCAAGTGAGTTCCATAAACTATACCTAATGTATGAAAGCCCAGTGTGTCCTTTGAGAAACTCTAAAGACGTAATTGGTGCTTAATATCGAAACTCACTGCCTGATAAAACCCAAGCACCAGCAAGAACCTGTAGGGCTTGGAATGGAAAGAAAGAATAGAAAGATCTATAAAAATATGAGAAGGACACTTCCACTAGAATAAGAGAAGAAAGTGGTGTGTTTTTTAAAATGAGAAAATAATGGGATGTGGGAAAGTGAACAGAGTTAAATTAAGATGACAACCAAGATGGCCGATTTCTCCTTGGAACAGCACTGCTGTCGTCTGATTCATGAGAGAAGACAAATGGTCCCTAAACTGAGCCTGCATGAAATCACTTTAGATATTCTAAATGGATTGATTCCAGCCATCCCAAATGCCACTCCACAATTTGCAGCACACACACACGTACACGTGCACCCACCCACACACACATACACACACACACATACTTACAACACTCTTGAAATAAACTGAGAGCAGGCATCCAGCCTGGCCCCAGGCACTCTCCTGTCCTGGTTCTGCCTGAGAAAAACTGTGATGATATTTTGTTTGTGCTGTAACAAATAAAGCTTGTCTGAAGATCAGAGTCTACACAAGATTGAATCAGTCTAAAAGAACAATAGAGCTCACCCAAAGGTGATCCCAGCACTTGGGATCCCACACCTTTAATCCCAGTACTAGGAAGGTGGAGACAGGAGTGATATGGCTGGGAGGAGAGAGGAATATAACACAGGAGGAGACAGGAGCTCCAAGCATTCAGTCTGAGGATTCGGAGAGACAGGATCTTGCCTATTCAGTCTGAGCATTCAGAGAGGTAAGAACTCTGGCCGCTCTGCTTTTCTGACCTTCCAACTTTCACCCCCTGATATCTGACCCTGGGTTTTCATTATTAGGACCAATTAGAATTCACACTACATCACCACCAGTTTTCTGTGAAACATGGGCACATGAAACAAGTCGTACAGTCAGAGACGTTATCTTAAAAGACAATGTTAAGTCATTTGTTTCAAAATGAGTTTCGTTTATTTTAAATTCGGGTACAGCTATGGGTAAAATATAAAAATCTGAAGGTATGCCAGTTCTCCACTGTGGAGAAAGAGCTCTTTTGACATATGAATCCTCACTTTAAAGGGGATTCTTTTGAGTGTCTTTGAAGCTATGAACTTCTGGATGAGTTGAAAACAAGTTTTAGCAATCAAGACTAAAGGTTCCACAGCTTGATGGCTGGGTTTTACATTAGCTTCACTGGTTTCTAGCTGTGTGACCTCAGAAAAGTGATTGAGCATCTCTGTGCTTCCATGCCTTTATCTGTGAAAAGGATATAATTACATGTAAACACACATACACACACACACACACACACACACACACACACCTCGTACATGCAAAGATTCCAAGCGACTGTGATTGCTGCTCATGTAGCGCAATGGTTGATCCTCATCCGTTGTGGAAAGGGGATGCTTCTGTCAAAGCCAGGTGAGAGAGAAGGAAGCCCCTGGACCTGGTAGAGCATCGGCTCTAGGTAGAGAGATGGCAATGTTAATTCTTGATGACTTCTTGAGAAACAGAAGGAGACGCCATGAGCATTACTGTTTAGGGACATTCTTTCTCTCTTTCACCTCACTCTGAATTTAGAGGTCTTTCCGGTTTGACATCAAATTAGCAGCAGGATCTCCTGCCCACTTTGGAGCCAAAGCCAACCAGCTAGAAAAGGGTGAAGTTTCTAAAAGGGACACATCCCACTGCTGACTAGACACAGAGATTCCTGGCTTTGGGAATGAAGATGGATAGTTAGATCGCCTATTGTTCATCTCCCTGTGCTGAACAGTACCCATATGTGACCTCTATGCTGTTGAAACTGGTTACAATATTCTTTCCATTGAAGTGGCCCTAAGGTAAAGCCAGGTGACAGAAAAAATTTATCAAAATAACAACCTAGATGAAACACTCCAAATCTGATTTTATTGTGCTGTCTTTAATACTGAGGCTTGAGTCCAGGGTTTCAGGGATACTGTATTTAACTAGTCTAGCACGGAACCACGTCTCAGCCGCTCTACTTTTTATCTTCAGAGTATCTGACTTACTCGTTTGGCCTTGAACTCACTCGTGGCCTAGGCTAACACTGGATTTATTTTCCAGCCCAGTCAGGCCTTGAAGTTGAGACCCTATGGCCTCAACCTCCCAAGTGGCTGGGATTACTGACTTGTGCCACTGTGTCTGACTAGCAAATCTACTTCTGTTGTGACCATATCGCCTAACATAGTTTGAAAGCAGCAATGCTCCCCCTGCAAAATGCTGCATTGTCTCACAGATAACTGAAGAACTCAAAATACACATTTTCACGGCTGTCTGACTTTATTCAAACATCATTTAGCCCAGGCTTTCATTTCAGTTTCTAGCATTTGTAGCTTCCGTGTTATAAGCTTGAGACTTTTGGGTTATATCCTAGCTCAGTTGTCCTTAAAGAGTTGGTAGGGGACATTTCCCAATTCTTCTAATTGTTAATTCAAACATAATGTATGTGTCAGATCTGCAAAGTTTTCCAGAGGTGATGAATTTTCACAGTCAACACTACTTTGTAATTAGCACTGAGATTTGAACATAAAATCTCCCCAGCACCTTGGAAGAACATTGAGAATTTCCTCTGTGCTGACTTCCTGCTGCACAGTTCAGTGTATCAGCTGGCTATTGCTGTGTAACAAACAAATACAAATACAGTGCTTTACAGGTGACTATGAAGTCAGTGCTGCATATCCTGGCTGGGGCCCTGCCTATGGCTAGAAGTGGGGCACGTTTGTGCTCTAGGAGGCTGGCTAGGACATAGGACTGATGATGGCAAGGGATAAGAGAACAAACAAATATCTGAACCTCTTGTTTACTCAAGACATCATCAGGGGGAAAATTAAAAATGAGGTAGTAAGCGATTTGTGCTAGACTTGGCTTCTGTCTTTATAAAAAATGTTTTATTTATTGCATTAATTGATTTTAATAACTATTGCATTGTCATTTTTATTGCTTTCTTATGTTTTTTGGAACCCCATAAATGTTATGTGTCTGCCTCCTTGTAGTTGTGGTCCTTCTGAAGAATGCACTGTGCATCTTCATTCAAAATCGCTGTAGTCATTTGGCAAAGAGGGTGGGTTTTGGAACAGACAGAATCAGAGCTATTTAAGCTTTGAGCTCAGAATTATTTTTAGCTCCTTTTACAGTTGTGTGCATGGAAATGTGTGGCATATATTCCTTTGGAATGGGACTCCCAGCGTCGCTTTGTGGAACACACCCGCTGTGCTGTTTGTAATTCAGCATGATGACCCTCAGTGCTGAGTAGAATCCCATGTAGGAAGATGTCACAAAATCGACAGGCATGTATAGTCCAGACAGTACTGATATGAGCAGTCTAACTGAAGTCTCTGTTGCTATGTATGTTTCCTTGGAACCTGCGCCTAGGGGTGCGGTTGTTGGGTCAGAGGGTCAGGGGATGCTGGCGGATTCCCAGCGATTCCTGTCACCTTATTGAAGGCTTGGCTATCTCGTGTGTGTGCGTCTCTCGTGGTGTGTTGGTGTAACATAAGGGTCTGTTTGTTGGGATTTCTGTCCTGCCCAGTACCCCACAGCCAGCAAGCCCCAAAGAAAAATCACACAGAGAGTCTGCATTAATTATAAACTGATTGGCCCATTAGCTCAGGCTTCTTATTAGCTCTTGTAGCTTATATCAACCCATTGTTCTTATCTATGCTAGCCACATGGCTTGGTACCTTTCACAGCAGGGGGAGGTCCCATGTTGCTTCTTCGGTGGTCTACGCTGGACTGCGGAGGGAGCTTTCTGCTTCCCAGAATACTCCTGTTCTCATCACCCTGCCTCTACTTCCTGTCTGGTTGACCTGCCTATACTTCCTGCCTGGCCAATCAGCGTTTATTTAGAACATGATTGACAGAATACAGACAATTCTCCCTCACCATGTTGGTGGTGGTGGTGCTCTTTCTCAAGATTGTCTTGACAGTCCCTGGTTCTTCATATTCCTAACTTAATTTGAAAAGCACCTTGTCTATTTCCAGGAGAGAAAACATCCCCCAGAACCATTTTTACCACACTTGCTCTGAATCCACTCTGAAGGATAACTGGCCAATGACTGTGCAGGAAGCCTCAGTGTCTCCGTAAGTTCTAAACTGGTGTCCCTACCTCTGATAACTGGGAATATAAGGAAGATAAAGGAATATGTGGCATACACCTGAGAAAGAAAGGCAGACATGCTTATACCACATAGATGATCCTTGTAAGTCAATGTTTTAACACAGGCTTCAGCATGAACGATTCCTTCCAGCCACAGCCTGCCTCTCACAGGCACCCAAACTCATTCCCTTTCCCATTCCTGGAGTCTTCGTTTGCACTTCAGGTAGGCAGAATTCCTTCCTGGCATCCAGCCCTCCTGCCTGGTGATTGCTCATCTTCGTAAAGAACTTACTTCAGATGCCATTGCTCTGGAAGGTTATCAAGTCCTGTCTGTGCTCCCCCCAGTGTTGCTCGCTGTCCAGCCCCCCCACACTGTATTATGGGGAGCTGCTCAGATGCCACGCCCTGTAAGACGGCAACTAGGGCAGCCCTGGCTACAGGGAGATTTGTGCTGCGTGAAGGAGAATGGGCTCCACTTTTAACTGGGCTGTTTGGTTTAGGTTTGTTTGTTGGTTCGCTTCTGCTTATAGGACGTCACTGTAATTTAAATTTATTCAAAGATATTTGGTGTCAAAGAGGTGCTTGTCCGTCTGACTTTTGTCTCCTTATTCTTCTGACTTGAAAACGTCCCACTTACTCCTACACTCTCTACAACAAGGACTTAGAGCTTGCGCACTGTCTGGGGTGGCTTACAGCGTAGCTTGTCAGTTTTAGAAACAAACCATCACTGATTGTTTTTTTTTTCCAACTAACTGGAGCTCTTGGGGAAACCTATGCCCTTCCATGTCCACTAGGTGGCAGTTTTCCTCTCAGTACGTTCGGTGTGATAAAGACAGGCTCTGTCACTCCAGACGGACGTCAGGCACGCTGGACCAGGTTGCACAGTTTAGCTTGGAAAAATGAGAACTAAATGTCAGCATTAAAGAAATCGGAGGCATGGGGAAAGCATCCTTTGGAAAATGGAGAAGAGAAAAGCTAACCGCAGCCTTATGGCTAAGAGGAGGTGTGAGAGGCAGAACTAGGCCAGAGGATGTTGAGTGGTAGAGGAGCGGTCTCTCCGCCTGCCACAGTGGAGCCCCACCCCGCTGGATGAAGAAAGAAGGTGCAGTGCGTCGGGTAGGAAAGTTGAATCCCTAGAAACTTCCAGGTCGGGGTCCCCTGTGAGGAGAGAAGCACAGAGGCGTTCCACAGCGCTGCATGCAGTTCCTCCCCTTCGATCTCAGTTGAAATGACCGCCCGCTCCAAAAGGATTGCAGGCCACGACCTAGCGGCTGCCCTGTGCTGAGAAAGCAGGGACAGCTGACGCTTCTTGTTCTGTTCTGTATTCAGTGCACAAAGCTTGATCCGTTTTTAAAATGTAAGCCATACAAGTCTGTGCTTTAAGCAACTAGCGTGCCTTTTACACTTAAAAAGCTTGAAGTTATGAGCTAATGTGTCTCCCAGGGAGCAGAGCAAGAGATGTAGGAACCCAGTGCTCTCGTCAACACTTACAATCTGAGTCTCAGACAGGCCTGAGGGGACCAGAACCCGGGAAACACTGTCCTGTTCCACATTCTGACAACACAGTACCTTCTTGGAGTGTTTAGATTTTTACATACAAAGAACCTGGATAATTATGTTACTTGCCCTCTTTTTCTACTGCCAACCCCACGAAAATTATGAAGACCCCAGAGCATAGACCATGCCCTTAGACAGAGATGACAGCAAGGGTCTGGAATTCCTAATCAACAGAGATGACAACCCATGAATGGAGTGACTTCCTTCTTCACCACACACTACCAGAACCTGGGTTAGAAAAAGGGGAAACCAGAAGCAAGCTGTAAAGGATGGTGCAGAATCACCATCACTAGAAATCACAGAATCACCCAGAGCTCTCTCACCACTCACCCCTGTCAAGACTCAGGCTCCATCCTCTGTGGGTCTGTAAGGTAGGAAGAATACACAGTATTGGAGAAGAGGAGGGGGTAGCATGCTCTCCTGAATGCTGCAGTTCACTCAGCATCCAACTGACAGTGCCCTCGACTGTCCACAGAAAAACAAAGCAGCCCTGGGACAGGGTATAGTAGGGTGGGAGGGGCCAGTGTCCTGCAAATCCATCGGGTCTATAGATCTAATGTCACAGACACATTCACTGGACCTTTGGACAACATGCTCACTTCAGAAAGACATGAGAGAAGGGTATTTTCTCTTGGATTTGCCATAATTCTTTACCTTGTGTCCTTAGATTGAAACACATGCTGCCTTTGAGCCTCAAGTTTCTTGATTATACACTGAGGATATTGCTTACTCGTAAAGTTACTTTGAGAAGAAAATAAAGCAAGCTCCGTCACGATCCTGGCACAGAGAATGTGATTGGCAAGTGGTGAGAGGTGTGGACCACGCAGCAGGGGAAATACTGAGGTGCCCGTGAGCTTCCTAAGAAGGAGTCTAGCAAAGTGAGGGTGCCAGAAGCAAACACCAGGGAAGACCCAAAACCATGGTTCCAAAAAGCATTTGACGCCAGAAAGAGAGAAGCTCTCCTTGTGGCAGAGCTCGGTCAGTCATGCGATGCCTGTGCTGCTAGCAGCCACCAAGGACACTAGGGCAAGGGAGGGAGGACGTGTTCAGGTATAAAATGCAATCCATCCTGTTGCTGTGTGCATAGGTAAAGGGTGGTGTGACAGATTGATCAGCCTCAGCAGCTGCAAACCCAGCTTTACCACATTGCTTAGTTCTGTGGTCCCACAGGACTATAATAAAGGTATCAGCAGGGTTGTGCTCCCCTTGAGTGCCCCAGCGGAGAATCCAGGCCTCTGTTTTTTCGACTGTTGGTCGTCTCGTGGAGTTAAGGAGCGGAGGCTCCTGTTCCTTTGCTGATGGTCAGCTGAAGTCAGCCTGAACTCCTAGAAGTCTCGCTGATCTTTACACGTAGGTCCCAACATTGGAGAAACAGAATTGGAGCATCTAAACCTCTTCTCATTCCTTCTTTCAGTGTTTTACATGATGACGTTTCTCTGCCTCCACCTAGCAAGAGTCGTCTGCTTCTAAGCAGTGGAACGAGCTCACCCAAATAAGCCAGGGTAACTTCCCCAGCTCCAGGTCCATAATGCCAACCACACTTAGAAAATCCCCTTTGCCTTGTAAAGCAACAAGTTCGGCTTCTGAGTATTAGGATATAAATATATTATTCTATCTGCCACCTCATTATATAGTCAAGTTTTTATTTTTATTTTCTTGCCTTAATATAACAGGTGAAAGGCTGGGTGTTGATGTAAGATGTCATTATCAGTGGGACTGGGTCGGGAGGAAGTATGGAATGGGTCAAGGCTCCATGCACTGTAGCTTCCGGTTACTGCGAGAGGTGACGTAACATAAAATTTAAGGTGTGGCAGAACCTTTCCCAACCTTCCCTACCTTCTTCCTTGATTTATGCAAGCGCAGCCCTGGTCTGAAATTTCTGGAGGCCTCTGGCTTTGGTCGCATCATTTCTCTAGGAAGCATGCATGAAGCTTTACCAGGGCACCAGCAGAGGCTGCCCTAGGTCCAGGGTTAAACATAACAGGAAGTCTGGCAGCAACAGGTAGTATCCCTGCATCCCAGAGAGTCCCTGAGAGGCAGATGTCACAGCTGCCACTTGCCCTGATTCCTGACCCAATTTCACTCCCCACCCTGGGAATTTGTAAGCAAAATGCCCAGGTCTTTTTGGCTATACATTCTTGCTATACTTATAACCGAATAGCATAAAAGAGAAAGAGGAGAGAAAAGGGTTAGTTTCTTGCTAACTAAGCCCCTTCCGGTGGAGGCTCTCTGGCCTATATTTTGAAGCTCAAGGGTTCATGGGAGCCTCTTGCTCGCTGGTGATCGCTCAGCCACAAGAATGGTGAGTCAGCATGATGGTTAGCTCTCAGATGGCAGTCTGCAGCCCTCAGCAGGGTGGGGAGGGGGGCAGGTGCCTGACAATCAGCCCTCGCTGCTGCCCTGCTGGTCCTTGCAGGCTACAGCGCCCCAGATTGGCTAGCATCCTGGCCACACACCCAATAGCAATGCATCCTGCTAAGTTCCCTGCTCCTCAAGACCATGGCATGAGAGGGGAAGGGTAAGCTAGAGGAAAAAGTCATCAATCTGGTCTGACATGAGCCAGCTAACACGTGGTCAACAGGAAGGAAATAAGCCCAGGCCCCTTGCTCGAAACCGAATGTAAGTGCGAGGGAGATGGAAGGTCACAGGCCTTCCTCTAGTCGAGAATACATATCAAGAAGTCAGGTACTGACTCCTGGGGACCAGACGCAGCTCACATCACAAAACCACAGGCTGAACAGCCAGATTCCAGAAGCTGGTGTAGCTACCAGAAAGGCTGACCGATACCCCTGAGGTTAAAGGGTTCTTGCTATTTATACCTCAAAACCCCCAGTGCTGTGTTGTCACTTCTGCGCCATTGATTTAAAACTTGTTGGCAAGGGTGGCATTTAAGGAGTGATGTTTAAATCTTTTTGTACGCTCGTCTTCAGAGATAAGTCACTAATACTAATAGTTCGCAGCTAGGAGGAAACACTATGTGTGTGTGAGAGAGAGAAAGTGTAGAGACAGAGGGAGGAAGAGAGGGAGGGAAGGAGAGAAGGAGGGAAGGAGGGACGGATCTGCCAAGACTAGAAGAGGGCATTCAGATCTCTTAGAGCTAGAGGTATAGAGGATTGTGAATCACCCAAAGTGAGTGCTTTAAACTGAACTCAAATTCTCTGTAAAACCAAGAAGCACGCTCAATAACTGAGCTATCTCTCCAGCCCCTGTAATAAAATTTTGAAAGCGTATTTTATCAATAACATATAATACGCTCGTCTGACTGTCACATCCCCATCTCCATTCAGACTCCGAAAGGGCCTGAGTTTAAAGGTATGAAAGGATGCCACATTCAGGAGCGGCAAGACAACCCCTCCTCCAGCTCATGTAGTGGAACCTCAGCGACACTAAGCCAGTGGGTCCCTTGATGCTGGCTCCCATCCGACCATCCCAGTTCAGCTACATCTACCTCACTGGGTCGTTACAGATCTCTGTGGCTTTACAAAGTTGTGTGGAGAGTCTAAAGTGTGTGACTGGTACTACGACTACACACAATAATATGAACTCATCAGCCTGGAGGGGAAGCATTCTGGAGCATCTGGGAAGGGAGAGCACATTTCTTTCAAAAGTGGACAAATGGTGTCGATGCATCAGGCTGTGATTTGTCCTGATGGGATGCCCAGAAACATGGACCCTCATCTTGGGAGCAATAACAATAAGGTGAGCAGAGAGCAAAAACCATAGGGGGTTGGAGAGATGGCTCAGATGGTAAAGTGCGTGCCTTGTGGGTGTGAGAACCCTAGTTCAGTCCCTGAAACTGAGCTTTAAAAAGCTTGTTGCGGTCGCACATGGATCCCTGGGGCTCACTGGCCAGTCAGCCTGACTTAAGTGGGAAACCATGGGTCACTGACAGACCGTATCTCAAAGAAACAAAATGGTACCCATAGAAGATACTCCACTTTATCCTCTGGACTAGACACACACATACACACACACACACACACACACACACACACACACAAGAGGACCTTGATACTTCCAATGTTATTGTGCAACTGTTGTCCCCAATCCTGGCTCCACCCTTTAGGGAACAAGAGTGACGGAAGGCGGCTGGGACCAGCTTCACGTGGGCTTTCGTTAGCACCTGGAAGCATCCACAGTAACCTGGCCACAAGCAATGGTGCAACTAGAAGTCCAGCCAAGACAAATCTGGAGAGCGGACAGGAGCTGGGAGTGAGGAGGGCACACACGGGAAGGCAGCTGGATCCTATCATCAAGAATCCAGCGCCATTTTCACTATTAAATGGAGCCGGATGCTTTGCGTAACCCAGTGTTGCCTGCTCGCCAGCATGTGTGCAGCCCTTGAGCGTCCTATAGGCAAAGAGAGAAGTTTGTTAAGCCTGTTATAATTTTTTTTTATGTTCTCAAAATCCTTTCCTGAAAATGCAGGCATTCCTCTAAACAGGGAAGTGCCAAGTTTATAAAGAAAGAAAAGAACTGGGGAGAAAAGCCAGGTTAGAAGTTCGGGTGATATTAAAAACAATAGCTTAAATCCACATTCTGTATTGTCTTAGATTTAGATTAAAAGTCACGTAGTAATTTTGCTTATCTTTGCAGTAACCTCAGTGACTAATGACTCAAACCACTATTTCAACTGAATTTAGTCTTCTGGCCAGTAATTTTCCACTTGAGGTCTGTAAATGAAACACGAGGAAAGTAATTATTATTTGCTCATCACAGAGTAATAAAATCTCCCGTGAAAATAAGCCTCCAGAAATACTTCTGTTTCCCTGCCCTTGTGCCCTAAGCAGGTAGTTTAAGGAGGTTGGCTGCAGGGTTTTAGCTTGCATCCAATCCTGAGGTCCTTAGACACTAGAGCAGTATCCAGGATCTACCTGAAGGTGGCGCTCAAGGGCGCTACTAACAACATCTGAGCAGTGGAGTCCAGACTCTCTTTTCTTTCTGGTAAAACAGCTGTTTTACGTTAATGCACCGTGCAAAGCTTCGTCAAACTAAAAGAACAGCAACATACACAAGATAAGATAATATAAAGGCCAACGCTGTGAGCGATCGTTATCCTGCTGGGGGTAACTGCGGGAGGCGAGTGCGGTAGGGTCCGCAAGCGCTGTCTGCTAGTCCTTACATAAGAATACATCTAGCTGACACTTAGTACTTTTTTTAAGGGCACTTTTTTCCTATTTCTGTTTCACGTAAGTGAAATACACTTTACACACTGCTGACTACAAGCGTCACTGCGTGGTGGAAAGCTACGGTAGCCGCTTTCCCAGTACTGGGTCTTCAAAGGGCCAAAGTACAAAACTTTTATCTACGGCGACCATTCCGCACTGCTGCCAAATTTGGATTTTCTACCCTATTCCTTCAACGGGTGTTGTCATGTACACCTTGGTGGTGCCCTTCTTTTGAAGCCCTGTACTTCCTGCAGAATAAGCTTAGCCTTCTCTTCCATTGTTGACAACTGTCCTTCCTTCCAGGTCCATGTCATCGTTCCCCAAGTCCAATTACATCTCCAACTCTCCACCACGCCCTAGGCTAAGTCAAGGCAGTAGTAGGGCTCCCCAGCACCCAATCTTCATTTTTAGAAGGCCCTAGACCATAGTGGGGTTGTTCTGATGTTTGGCTTGCGGCCTTGAAAAACGTGCTAGCTCATGCTGAGGCCATTTCCATAAGGACCTTTACCATTTAGAGCAAACACCGCCCAGATTTTGAAGAAAGTCCTTGACTTTCTCCCTTCTAGGTCCTCCAACTGGTCCTGGCTGTGAATGCAGGAAATGTGCAGATGAGAATGTGTGAGACGCATCCCTTGTCCAGCAAGCAGAAGCAACCACGAAATCGAGATTCCTTCCCAAATCACGCCTTTATTCGGAGCTCTCGGTTGAGGAAAATTGGGGGAAGGGAAAAGAGAGAAAAGACAGAGAGAGGGAGAGCAGGCGAGAGAGGGAGAAAGCAAAAGAGGAAGTGAGAGAGAGCGAAAAACCCAAAGGCAGCTGCTTTTCTAGGGTGAGAGGCTCGAATGCTGATTGGTTGATGCCATTCTGCTAGGGCCCAAGGCCACAGGACCAAGGCTCTGAAAAGCAAAACAAGGCCCCAAGCACTCTGGCCTGCGCAGGGGCAGCATCAAAGGATTTGTATACCTCCAGGCTGTAGGACCGCTGGCACTATCTCGCCAAGGCGACATCCTGGTGGCTCCTTACAAGAATGTTCTTGCAATCAACAACTGCCACCTCATGCCTCATGCCTTCCATGGCTTCTCCAGCTGTAGCTCCTGCTGGAAAGAAGACCGTCTTCCTTTATCTCCCTTCCTCTCTCACAACCTAATGCCCTGGACCTGGCTTTCCACCACCTTCCCTTTTAATTTTCTTTCTTTCAAGGTTTGCCTTTGCATGGGTGCCCCTAGAACAGCGGTTCTCAATCTGTGGATTTAGGAGCCCTTTGGGGTCAAACAAACCTTTCACAGGGGTTGCCTAAAACCAACAGAAAACACAGATATTTACATTACAATTTATAGTGAAAGCAAAATTGCAATTACGAAGTATCAAGCAACAAAAATAATTTTATGGTTGGGGGTCCCTGTCACATGAGGAACTGTATTAAAGGACGGTAGTGTCAGGAAAGTTGAGAACCACTGCCATAGAAAAAGTATCAATAGCTCCAGAAGAGAGAAATTTAGAAGTAGGCTTGAGCTGGGTGTGTACTCAGGGGTAGTGCATTGCTAAGGATGCCCAAGGCCCCCAAGTTCAACCCCAGGGCTGTAAGAACTGGGGGGACTTCTGGAAAGGAAATGAGTCTCAAAAGAGACTGAGGAACCAACATGGCTTTGGTTGAGGAAGACGCTTTCCAACGGAAGCCACGTTCATTCCCTAAATGCACACTTGTACATGTTTTAAGCTACAGATCATCTTTTTGCCAGTACACATGACCCAGACTCTCTACAGGTACCTGGAAGGCTTGCGTTAATACGAGGGGCTGTGTCTTCATTCTTACTTGGTGAATCTGTTGAAAACAGCCACGACTCAGGGCTCCTCTTCATAAGTGATCTCCCGTATCTGGAAGGCTGGCAGAATACTACAGCTGAGGCAGAAAGTGGGAAGCGGAAAGGGTTCTGTTTTATTTCCATCCAAACTCTTGTTTCTCCTTCAAATTCCTCCCCTAAGGTCAAAAAGCCATGGAGGAATCAAAACTTAAGAAGCCCTCCTGCTCCTGGATCCAGGTACCAGTGTTGTTTGAGGTTTTTGCTCAGCCTGGTTTCCACAGTCGTTAAGTCCCAAAGAAATCACACAGAGGTTTACATTAATCATAAACTGATTGGCCTATTAGCTCAGGCTTCTTATTAACTCTTATAACTTACATTAGCCCATTATTCTTGTCTATGCTAGCCACATGGCTCAGTACTTTTTCAGCGGGGCAGGTCACATCTTGCTTCTTCTATGGCAGGCTCACAACTGCAGAAAGAGCTTCCTTCTTCCCAGAATACTCCTGTTCTCATTGACCCGCCTCTAATTCCTGTCTGGTTGTCCCACCTATACTTCCTGCCTGGATACTGACCAATCAGCATTTATTTAAAATATAATTGACAGAATACAATTGTCCCACACCACACCAGCATCTTAAACTGTGGGCTGTAACCCCATATGGAACTGGGTGACCATAGAAGGCTTAGAAACCATTCGACAACAGTGGAAGGCTTCAGAATGTGCAAGAAATGCAAAATAACTCAATATCAAGCATGTGATGGGTTTGATACGTTATACTGTGTGGTTTTGCTACAGGCTTCATTCTGAACACACAGCAAGCAGGCTTTGCTGTGCATGCTGTCACACCAAGCAACAACAATAAATGTCACTGAAAATGTGCTGAAACACCTTAGCTCAGATTCCAGACTATTCCCAATTACCACCTTCCCTGTTTTTATTGTTCATACTAAGATCTATGCTCTTGTAGAAATATGATGGTTTGATGACAGAAAGCAAAGACTCAGTATTTTCCTGCTATAGTTCCTCAGATTGTCTCTACTGAGTTAGTGCATCATTTGAACTGTACCGTGTTCAAATGTTTGATTTTTAGAATTACTACTTGAATGGTTGATCCTGATTTCATAAAACATTGTTAAATGGAGTTTTGATGTGGAATTCCCCTCTGTATGCTATGAATACCATTGGTTAATAAAGGAACTGCTTTGAGCCCATAGCAGAGCAGGGGAGAAAGAACTAGGTGGGAAAACTAAAGTGAATGCTGGGAGAAAGAAGGGCAGAGTCAAGGAAAAGCCATGTAGCCCCGCTGGAGCCAAACGGAACTTTAGCCTGTAAGCCACAGCCATGTGGCAATACACAGATTAATAAAAATGGGTTAAATTAGTATGTAAGAGTTAGCCAATAAGAAGCTAGAGCTAGTGGGCCAAGGTGTGATTTAATTAATACAGTTTCTGTGTGATTATTTCGGGGGTAAGGAGCTAGGAACTAACTAGTGGCCTCCTCCAATAGAGTTTGTCTTGGGATTAAGATAGTCTGTTCAGAACTTTATGAATTGCCCCTAAACATCCTTCTGCTATCTGGTGCTATATATTTACACAAGATAGTATTCTCAGCATTAACAGTTAAAAAAAATCAAATTATCAGTTAACTCTGAAAAACCTTGAAAATTTTATGTCCCGCAGTATTAGTCAGCCAATATTTAATTACTTATGCAAAACAAGCAAGCATGCCTCATTGGTATGCAAATATGCTTGCATCCTCAATAAATACATATTATACATTTACAAAAGAGTCATTTTTGTAAATGATTTTTCTTTATGCTGTGTGTCACCAGTAAAAGTTTGATTTGCATAACCCTTTTATATACCGATATACTCAGGGTCATGTAAAAACTATCTCTAGCAAACACGGATCATGAGTGGGAAAAGTTTGGAAGTTCATGGCGCCTAGGTGTATGCACAACCTTCAGCTGGTATTGCTCACTGTGGTTTTCCCAATCTGCTGTGGAGCGAGTCTCAACATACGTGTTTTGCAAATGTTCGGACATTTGCCCAGTATTACTAGGCCCAACCCTTTGGTGACTTTGTTGGGCTCACACAAGATCTGACTAGAACAACTGGTTCTTCCTTGGCGTGGCTTTTCACAAACTTTCCCTGTTAGCTCTGGGCAGAGGGACGTGAGGATGACGTCACTGATGTGTAAAGTCCCAAGTCAATCACATGAAATTATGTATCATAGCAACCCCGGTGAGAGAGTATCTCAATTGAAATGGCTTTCTGCCACTGTTTATGGTCTGTGTGTGGAGCCCTGTGCCAAATGGCATATCAACTCTGGTTTCTCTCCTCCTCTGTCAGTTAATATGGAGATCACATGAGAAACACGCGCAGGTACCATCACCAGGAGAATGAACCCGTTTAAAGAGCCCTATCCTGACTTCTCTACAGTAACACACACACGCACTCACACACGCGTGTGTACACACACGCACACATCCAGTGACTTCTCATCTGAGCCCTAACAGCAGTCATGTCCAGGTGACAATTGTTCCTGTCTCCTTCTCCAAACCTCCAGCCATGGCATCTCTAAATTATTCCGTCTGAGAGGCGAAGAAACCAAGGATTGGATGGTTTGTAATAACCAAGGGAAGTGTCATCGTGGAGATCAGGAGGAAATAAACTGCCCAGCTTCAGAACAAACCAAGAGAGCTAAAGCCTTCCAAGAAAAGGATCCTGGACAGACCAGAGAAGGGTGTGCCTGAAAAACTCTAGCCACAGGGGTAGAGAGATGGCTCAGCGGTCAAGAGCACTTGGAGAGGACCCGAGTTCAATTCCTGTCTGGAATCTCATCAGCACACCTGACTGTCTTCGTTAGGGTGGTGTTCTGGCCTTTGGCACTCCCACCAGGGCCCGCAATAGGAACTTCTTACTGGCTCCTTGTGCTCGCTCTTGCCTGCTGACCCAAACCCACTGAGGTTCTCCCCACGAACATTCCAAAGGCCTCTGGACCACATTGTCGGTTGCCACAGTAACGATCCCACAACCCTGGCACGAGTTTTCTGCGCTAGACAGAAGACAAGATTGGTCTGAGCTCCTGGTTTAGAGGTTTTAGTCCGTGGGTTGTTTGCTCCGCTGCTGTGCACCTGCGGTGAGGCACATCCTGGCAGAAGGGTGCCAGAGGGCAGAGCTGCTCGCTCCATGGCAGCCAGGAAGAGAGAGAGAAAGAAGGGGAGAGGGAGGGGTGTGAAGCTAGGAAGAGAGAAGGGGGGAGGAATGGAGCCTTCGTTACAGTTCATATTTAGATCTTTGACCACAATATTTCTAATTTCTACATTTGTTTACTTTTGTGCACCCTAGTTTTCCAAGTTCTGGCCCTGAACTCTCATCTGCTTTTTGCCTCCAGTGAGGGCATTGCTCCCCTGTGCTAAAATCCAGAAAGACTTCTGAGCCTCACTTTTTTTCCTACCTCACATATTGGGGACATCCTGAGCTGCCTGGCCAGAGTACATTCCTGCCTTCGTCCATGATTCTGGGTGCAAATATTTATTTATACTGCAAGAGGGTTTTTTTTTTTTTTTTTGGTTTTTTGTTTTTAAAAAGCCTTAGAGTGCAGCGGGCTTTCCCCACTGCGGTCCTCTGACTTGCCCATTGTGCACTCCTTGTCGGTGTTAGAGTGAAAATAGTTCTCCTGGGCAACAGAACAGCCGTTTAAATACATCTAAAGCCCTCCACTGAAGGAGGCACACTCCAGTTCTGTACTTGAGCACCTTGATGTGCTTGTGACCGTGGGGAAACCCTTTGAAGAATTCTAAGAACTTTCTCACAGGAAAGAGAGGCTTGGGGCCCCTCAGTGTCCTCTCTGGGCTCCTCTGAGCTCAGGGTTTTGATGTGTGTAGAATAGGGCCCAAAAAGGAAGGTGGAGAGAGGAAGGCTGGTGGGAGGAGTGAGCATCAAGGGAAGAGGTCACACTGTATAAAAGCTGATCATTTAATATAGCCCTCCTGAGGAGGGGTTCTTCCTCCAGCGCAGTACAATGAAAGCATTCTGATGATGGCCGCCGCAGCTCAAACAGATGACCAGGGAGGCAAGAAAGAAGTGGGGCAGTGGAGACTTACAGTCAAGGCGTGCTGGGCAGCAACACACATCACTGCAAGCCAGAGTGATGTAAGGTTCGTGCAAACCGTCTGTGACAGCCAGAACTTCGCAGAGGAGGCCTGTTCCCAGCTTCCTAATCTTGTGAACTCGAGTACAATCTAGAACATTCCTGGGCCCATTTCTCTTGTTAATGGGGAGGATGGCAATACTTCATTTGTGTGGTACCCAGAAAAGCAGAAGGTTAGGTCGTGTAGAAGTGCTTAGTCAGTTTCTGATACCATTGTAACAGGTGACAAATCAAATTTATAAATAATTAAAGATTCAAATCGGGCCCAATAGCACATGCTTGTGATCTCAGTTCTCAGGAAGCAAAAGCAGAAGGATCTGGAATTTAATTTCATCCTCCACTACATGGTGAGTTAGATTCTGTGAGGTCAGCCTAGTTTCCTTGAGACCTTGTCTCATAAACTAACAAGCAAAGAAAGAAAGAAAGAAAGAGAGAGAAAGAGAGAGAGAGAGAGAAAGATTGTCCTCCCCAATTCCCAAAAGCCTCTCATCTCACCGTTTTCTATTATTTTTAGAAATGCTGTTTCCAATGTACACACATTTGCATATACTCTTCCGCCACCAAGCAAAGCCACGCCATTCTGTCCCCATTCCTCATCAACAAAGCCAGCTCCGCAGACAGCCGTCCGTGTATCAGAGCTCACTTGTACTGCGTAACTAAGTTCTAATTTTCCCCCTGGTTTTCTGGGAAATGCTTCCCTTAGGTTGCTGCTCCCCAGTGCCAAGAACACAGCACCATGGTTTCCACCCCACTAAGCCATAATGGGGTATCCCAGGGAGATAATGGATTCTGCCCAGCAAGGGCCCACTTACCGGAATCTGCCAGTAAAGGGTGCTGTGCAGAAGCTCGCTAATGCACTCTCTCCATTACCCTTCTCCAATTTTCCCCCTCTCCCCTACTACCTTCAATTAAGCAGCGCTCTCTCCAGTCTCTTATCTGCTCCAAGGGTCATTAGCTTCCATCTGACACAGTCAGCCTCAGAGCCAGGCCTGTACACTCCTCAGAAACCTCAGATAGCGTGTTAGCCAACATGGTTCTCTGTCTTGAATGTTTTCAGCTTTGGCAAAAGCCACTTGAACTCAGATCTTAAAGAAATGCCGTGTTAGAAGAAAATGGCCACTTCTGCTTCCCGTTTCCTGTCATAGAGGGGGAGCAGGCCAGAACTCAGGCTCACCAGAAGTAGACCGGTTTCTTTTGCCAATGTTTTAGAATCTCTGGGTACGACATTTGAATACCCTTTTGTCCTCGCGACTCTGAGGCCCCAAGGTACTGCAACAGCTCTTTCATTAGCCAAACTGGAGAGGGAGTTAACTGGGACACTCAGAACCCATAGGGCAGCTACCAGAGGCCCCTGGACCTGTAAGTCCATAGCCAATCGGGCAGCCACTGTGTATCACTCAGGCAATTCCACTCTCAAGGGCTTGTCTGCTGAGACTTTAAAACACATTTCCCATTTCTAATACCGTGTTCCACTTCTCCATACACTCATTCGCACTCCCCAAGGCGTATTAAAAATCTTCTTGGCCCTTGTCACCCTGCAGTTGATAAGAGTTCCTGTAATATGTGTGTACTGCCAACAGATGGCATCGAAAGTTACCATGCATCAGGCACCTTGCTAGGAGAGGAGAGGAGGAGTGTGACAGTAATGGGAACGAAGTGTGTGTGTGTGTGTGTGTGTGTGTGTGTGTGTGTGTGTGCACGTGTGCGTGCATGTTTGAAATTCTCAAGGAAAGCATTAATAAAAGAAAAAGAATCCAGAAATGGAGGATGGGGCAAGATGTCAGCCAGCTGAATATTTGCTTAAGGGATCTCCTCCCCACACCGACACCAGTTCAAACAGCCATCCACACCTCACGCCATTTTCACAGTAACTAAGGAAGCCACGCAAGCATCTGCAGCACCCAGTTTCAGTATGAAAATCAGAAAAGGCATCTTGAAGAGGGCAGGAAGGAAACCTCACCCACCCCCAACAGCTAGCAGTGCAGCAGGGGAAAGAGATGCTGCCGGCCTGCCTGTTAAACTGAAAGAGAATGGAGCCCAGCCTTTACACTAAACCCTCCACCAGGCTTGCCAAGTGCCAGACGGGACACCGGAGCTCTGTTTCTAGGCAGAACATGCAGACTGGGTCTCTGGTCTCCTTTTCCATGTGGTCAAGGGACCCCCTTCTCTCCTCCTCCTCCAAGTTTGAACAGACAGTACCAATTAGGAAGTTAAAGGCCTCTGCTCTGAGCCTAGCTCTCTGCGGCTGATCTACAGCAAGCTTGTTTACACCCAAGCTTCGCATCACCTGGGCAGCCTCTACACCCCTTCCCCCGTCCCAAGCCTGGGCACACGGTGAGGAATAAGACTCCAGCCATCGACATGAAAGACACAAAGGATTCGGGTCTATGTCTAGAACCCTGTTGGGCCGGGAAAACTTAACACTGGGCCTATCTGGACCAGCGTATGCAGATGACGCCTCCAGAATCCCTCCCCGTCCCCCGACTCGGACTATTGCGCCCTCTAGTGCTGAAACAGCAACAACACACCAACAGTGAACTGGTGGCAAACCTATGGTACTGTAACAGAGGTGTGCAGTTATTCGGGGACAAACAGGCATCTTGCATAGAATTTTTGAATAGATGGGAGTAAGAAAGGCCAGATTATGAAGACTAGTGCAAAGCTAAATCCATCGATTTTGAGATGACATCGCATATCAACAAACACCAAGAGCATTTAGGAAGTATGACCTACCCTGTCCAGCAAAAGAAAGCCCCAGAAACCGACAGGATAGTAAAGGATATTTGCAAACTCTCGAGTGGACAATTATTTAAGGTGCTTGATGATACCAAAACCGTGTGCGAGGGAAGTGGAGGAGGGGGTACCACGCCTCTAGTCTCAGCCCCGGGGAAGCAGAAACGAACTGATCTCTGTGAGGTCAAGGCCAGCCTGTCTACAGAGCGAATCCAAGCCAGCTAGAGCTATGAAATATTGTCTTTAAAAAAAGAAAAAGAAAAAGAAGAGCCCAGAGAAACAATCTAATTCTGCAAAAATTTAACAGAGAGAAGAGATTATTTTTTTTGAAAATCAAAGCAGAAATCCTTAAGCAAAAAAAAATAAATAAATAAAAAATAATACTAAGAAATGAAACCAAAATAGCATCATAGCACCAAATGCATAATAGATCAAGCAAGGAGGAAAATTGGGAAATCAAACAGGGAAGAAAAGCTTGAGGATGGGTGATTAGGAAACACACGGTCAGAACGGAAAGGTGAGCAGGAGCCAAGGGGAGTGTGTGGAAGGGAAGTATGGGGACAGTTTTCAAGACACAAGTGTGATGAGATGTGGTAGTGCAAGCCTGTGTGTGACAGAGCATGCCTGTGTGTGGTAGTTCAAGCCTGTGTGTGGTAGTGCATGTCTGTGTGTGGTAGTGAAATTCTGTGTGTGGTAGTGCATGCTTGTGTGTGGTAGTGAAAACCTGTGTGTGGTAGTGCAAGCCTGTGTGTAGTAGTGCATGCTTGTATATGGTAGTGAAAGCCTGTGTGTGGTAGATCATGCCTGTGTGTGGCATACTTGTGTGTGGTAGAGAAAGTCTGTGTGTGGTAGTACAAGCCTATGTGTGGTAGTGTAAGCCTGTGTGTGGTAGTGCATGCCTTATGTGGCATGCTTCTGTGTGGTAGAACAAGTCTGTGTGTGGTAGTGCATGCCTGTGTGTGGTAGTACATGCCTGTGTGTGGTAGTGTATGCTTGTGTGTGGTAGTGCATGCCTGTGTGTGGTAGTGCATGCCTGTGATCCCAGTCCCTTGGGAGGCTAAGAAGAAAGAACTGTAAGTTCTAGGCAACTTGGTGAGATCTTATCTTAAGAAAAATAATTAAAATTCAAAATGTGGAGAGCAAAAGGATGCAAGCTTTGACCTTTCTTTTTTGTTTTTTTTTTCTAATCTTTACGATCACTAGCTCATTATAATCAAATCATGATTTGTGTAAGTCTCATGGTAGTCATAAAGCAACTCTATAATAGACCAAAATAATGAAGAATAAAAGACACTATGGGGGTGGGGTGGGGGATCACTTAGTCACAAATGAAGAATGTAAGAATTGGGGAGAGAAAGGATTTACAATGAAGGTAGAAGATTGATTAGTATCAAAATGGCAATAGCAAGACATGGCCTATTGATAACGACCTTAAAAATGAATGACAAAGAATCCATGGGATGATTCAGTGTGTAAAGATCTTTGCCACCAAACATGATAATCTGGTCTTGATTCCCAAATAGCAGGAGACTATCAACTCCTGCAAGTTGTCCTCTGACCTACACCACACACACACACACACACAGAGAGAGAGAGAGAGAGAGAGAGAGAGAGAGAATGTATATACACAGTAAATAAATTAATTGAAAAATCCTTTACCTTAAGAGTAGTTTATATTCTCCAAACACAAAATGACTAACTAGATTTTAAAGACCTAACTACAGGCAGCTGTCCCAACAATCATTTCATCCCGCAGGACCCAGACTAGAGATCGGAGACTTGTGTGAGAGAGACTGTGCCCAAAAACACAGACCTGAGGGGGTGGGGCCTGAAGAAAAGGTAAGCTATGCTGTCAGGTCTGCCCCTGGGAGACTGGAATAAAGGAAGCCCCTCTGAGCATCAAGGCTGGTAAGGCTATCCTACCCCTTGGTGAGGCTAGCCCACCCCAATCATGTCCAGGATAGCAAGCACACAAGAGCAGACCAAAGGGTCTGCTTGTTCCAGCAGACACAGGTTCTGGCCAGGAACAGGCAGGAATCTGGAAGATTTTCCTGATTTTCTAGTCTACTTCAAAGGCATTCTACCAAACCAGCTGAGTTCTCTCCCGTCTATCACAGCTTCAAGGTCTTCTTCAATCCTCAGCAAAGGGGCAGATTTACAGTTGAGATCTGCAAACTATAACAGGTATCATTAACTGAATAGTAGCACTCTTTAGAAGGAGAGCAAAGGTTATAAGCTGAAAATGGAAGCACAGTTGACAACAGGATAAAAAGTCAGCCTCTGAGATGATTAAATGAAAATCCCATACACCCAGCTCTGTGCTTGTGGCCTTACGTATTTGGCACACACTGTGTGTGTGTGTGTGTGTGTGTGTGTGTGTGTGTGTGTATGTGTGTGTGTGTGTGTGTGTGTGTGTGTGTGTATGGTATATGATACTAGGTATTGAACTCAGGAGTTTGTGCTTGCTAACCTCTCTCTCTCTCTCTCTCTCTCACACACACACACACACACATACACACATGTGTGCACACACACACACACACATGTGTGCACACACACACATTAATATCTAAGGCCTACATATAAGAGAAGATGTAGTATTTTCTAAAGTTAGAATACAATGCTTAAAATTATGATTTCCCTCATTCCAACCATTTTCTTGAAAATGTCTTTATTTCGTTTTTTCTTTATGACTGAATAAAATGTCATTGTACATACATGCCACATGTTTATCATTCATTGGTTGATGGACGTTTAACCTTGTCTTCTTATTTCCTGCCTATTACAAAAAGTGTAGCAATAGACACAGGTGCTCCAGGATTCCATTGGAGGATTTCGAGTTCTTTGGATACATACCCAGAAGTGGCATAGCTGGGTCATATGGTAGTTCTATCTTTTATTGTCATATCTTTTGGCCCTTTCATCAAAGTCTAAAGAGGCATAGTCTATTTCCCTCATGCTGTGTAATTTTTCAGTGACCTCTTTTTCTTTTAGGCTTAATTTTCAAAAGATTGAGAAACTAACACGGAAGGCTCCCATACATCACTCACCCAGTTTCTTCATTCAGAACACATAACATCAGCATGACGCATTTGATATAATTAATGAAGCAATATTGATACCAATACATTATTGTGATTATCTAATGTCCACAGTTAAATACAATGTCCCCAAAAGTCCCTGAGTGTCCTTTCCCTGTTCCAAGGTCTATATCAGATCTAATTGGCATGTGTAGGTTCCTATCAAGCACCACTTTTAAAAAAAATAGAGGCTAAACTTTGAAAATAGTTTCAATTACTGACTATAAAGAACTCTTTCTGATCTTTTCAAATATATTAGTCCCTTGAAGCTTTAGTGGTAAAATCAGCGTTCACGTTCTGAGTCAAATGTATTGGGATGTTTGTTCCCAATAAACACGTGTTATTTATAGTAAGCTCTCCGGAGAGACTTTATCCTTTGTTGTTGTCTACTTAGCATCCCCTGGAGAGATGCTGTTCCCTCCAGGTCTGGGAACACGTGGTCACAGTTCATCTAGAGAAGACATTCTGCTGATGACTTTAATTGACAATCTTCAATGAAATATTAGAGAGAGATTCGTTTTACGGGAAAATGGCGTGAAAACATTGACTTGTGATTGACATTTTGAGTCTGATTTTCTCTCTCAATGCAAAAGGGGAGGTAAATGATGGAGGAACCCACCAAACTAAGGCACACTTGGTTAACTAACAAGACTTTAGAAAGTCTTGTTAACAAGAAAACGGACTTGTGTTCTTAACAGACACTTGGGGCGCTTTTCTTCTTAATAAATACTTCAAGCTGAATGAACGGGTGACATTTTGAAGAAACAAAGGTGATTTACTATATGTAAAACATTTGATTTTTCTTTATGCTAATTTATGACTAGTATCCTGTAAAATACACGAATTAGTGAGGAACTTGGTACGCTTTGAGAAGTATACACCCATCTACCCTAATCACTAACCCAGAACAAATGTCCCTATCATCCCCAAACTCCCCCAGACCTTTACTGGCCAATTCTTCCCCTTCCTCCTCAGAGAACCCACTTTCTGCCTTTCATTTCCAAAGCCTTGCTTTGCTCAGTTTTTAATTGACATGGGTGAAATCCTATGGCTTGTTCCTTAGTTAGAGTTTTCCATTGCTGAGATAAAACACCATGATCAAAAGCAATTGAGGGAGGAAGGGGTTCATTTCATCTTATAGCTTGCAATCCACCATCTAGGGAAGCCATGGCAGGAACCTGAAGGCAATAACTGAAGCTGAACGGTGGAGGAGCGCTGCCTACTGGCTTGCATCCCACAGTTTGCTCAGTTCGCTTTCTTATTCCACCCAGAAGCATCTGCCCATGGGTGGCACAGCCCACACTGAGTAGAGTCCTTCTTTATCAGTTATTAAGATGGAAGGATACGTTGCTCAGCCTAGATAAAGTGGGGAGAGCCTTGGTCCTGACCCAGTGTGGTAGGACAGACTTCATTGACTCCCCATGGGAGACCTCTGAGGAGTGGATGGGGTTGGAATCGGGGAAAGGTGGGGGGAGCAGGAGAAGGGAAGGGAAGGGAAACTGGGGTTGGTATGTAAAATTTTAAAAAGATAGTTTTAAAAAGAAAAAAAAAGAAAATGTCATCTGAACTTAGACGCCTCAATTCAGGCTCCACCCAAAGCACCTGACTTCAGAAGAAAACCAAAAGCACAAGAAATAAGTTGACCATAAACCAGACCTCAAGTTGGCCTCTTACTGGCATCATAAACCCCAATGTAGCAAGCATCACCCATGTCTTCCTAGTTTAGTTTAGCCTTCACATTCCCTCACCTCCGACTACCTTTGAACTTCAACCCATCAAAAAACAAAACAAAAGAGTCTCAAACATCTATGTCATGCCTATAAACTCCCCTCCTTACAAAAAAAAAAAATCAAGACCCATCATGTCTGAGAGGCCCGCCAGTGAGTCTGCCACCACCCTCACTGGGACCCCACCCCTCACCCACAGTAAACAGCAGACTACAGCAGTCTGACTTCATCTATAGATCGCCTATTGCAGAAGACAAATTTGTCCGTGGTATCCATAGGACCTCAATTCCAAAGAAACCACACTCGCTTGTTTTAAACCTATGGCTATTTCCCTATGGCTAATTTATATTTATATAAATATAAATATTTATTTATAAAAAATTTCCACTTCCTCCCCTCCTCCCAATACCCTCCCACTCCCCCCACTCCCTCTCCCCCTCCCTCTCCATTCGTAAGAGCAGTCAGGGTTTCCTGCCCTGTGGGAAGTCCAAGGTTAGGGCTGATGCATCAAGGACAACTCGTGGCAGATTGTTTGACGAGGAAGTGCACCTCCAACGGCTGTGTCCAAGAATGCTGAGCAGGTAGATGGAGGCCCGCACAGCCAAGGAAGGTCTGAGGAGGCTCTCCCTCCACTCATGATGTTTACATGAGATTCTGCCGAAGCTGCATCCCTTGGGCAAAACTAAAGATCTGGAGAAAGTGAAGGGATCTTCAGGTAGGGTATGCAAAATAGCTGAAGTACCTTGACACTTTAGGATGCCCTTCAGCCTGCCGGTCATGGGTCATCCAGAGACAGGAAGGAGCATTCATCCAGGTGTTTGCTATTTATGAGGGACAGAGTCAGGGCAAGAACCTGCAGTTCCTAGCTTATTATTAACTTAATTTACTAAAAGTGGTAAGTGTGAATAAAGAAAGGTACTATGTTGTATAACACACACACACATGGTGAGGGCACACTCTGGAACTGACTTGGTCAGTTCTTGCCTGATATAAACTCAGCTTTTTCCATCTATTAATTGAGATCCCTACCTTCTATGATGTGTGGAAGAGACACTGAGTGCATGGCCGGTGGTACTGACACTTAGTAACCAAGATTGCTTTCTATTTTGTCACAATTCAGTCCAATTATAGCAGCCACTTCAGTGCCAGTGACCCCAGATTCCAGCACAAGTGGTCCCAACCACTGGAAATTAGGAGAACTAATTCTTAAATTCTTTGTCTAGATTGTGCAGGCTACAGTCAAAGTTAGAGAAATTTTTTTCAGGGTTTTGTAGGGTTTTTTTGTTTGTTTGTTTTGTTTTTTGTTTTTGAGACAGGGTTTCTTTGTAGCTTTGGAGCCTGTCCTGGAACTAGCTCTTGTAGACCAGGTTGGCCTCGAACTCACAGAGGTATGTCTGTCTCTGCCTCCTGAGTGCTGGGATTAAAGGCGTGTGCCACCACCACCCAGTGCTTTTTTAGTTTTAAAGAGCTGTTTGAAACATCTGGCAGTTATTTTTCCACCTTTGAAGAAGACATTGCCCAGTAAATTTACCTCTCGTAGGCCATCAGGTGCTAAGGGTACCAACATGAGAAAAATCTCGATCCAAAGATGCCTGGAGCCTTCCGCTCCCTGGGAATTTTCACTTTAGTTGTTACACTGACTTATCTAATATAAAGGACGTGCCAGTTTTGATTTGATTCTGTTTGTTTTGCTTTAGAGGGGTGGGTAAGAGAAGGAGAGTGCTTTGGTGGGGGGGAACAGTGGGTGCCAAAGAGAACGTGAGTTGTCACCTGCTGGTTGGGCGGCCTAAGCCGCCTGACGGTGACTCAGAAGTGGGTCATGAAGAGGGGGTGAGGTCATCAGCTCATGGCCCAGTGTGCCATCAGGCAAAGGCACATAGGTGAGCCTGCTGTTCCCAAACCTGCCCCCGCAGTGATCACACTTACTAGGCAGTGGCCTAGCACCTTATCACCTCAGCTCTTCCCTGCAGACCTGCCTGGTGCTCTTTACAGCCATGCATCACCTCTTGAAAACATGGTATGAGAAAGAAAACACGCACAGGAGTCTGCTCCCCCAACCCTCCCTCCTCCCCCACACACACTGGCTGTGTTACCGTCCCGCCTCCTTGAAGGCTCTAGTCATGAAAACTGACATTCTAGGCTGTCAGTTTTGCTCATATTCTGCCTGGGAAGGCTTCTAATATTCCATAGCCCCTCTGCCCTAGAAACACCCCCCTCTGTTGGGGAAACTCCTGCATCCATACGCTCTTAATCAGTGAGACAAGGTCTCATTTCTGTGAGCATTTTGCTTATTATTATTTTTTTACTATTTCTTTTATCTTGCGATTAAAATATATCATTTTTCCCTTCCCGTTTCTCACTTCAAACCCGCCCAGATACCCTCCTTGTTCTCTTTCAAATTCATGGCCTCTTCTGTTGTATTAATTGTTGTTCCATGCATATATGTATGTGCATATATATTCCTAAATATAACCTGATCAGTCTGTAGGATAGTACCCACAGGAGTGTTTTCAGGCCCGAGATGTTGATATTGGATAGAGCCTGGCACCGTCTCATCCAGATCAACAGTCACACATGCTGCCATCCTGGCTTCGTGTTGCCAGACGAGCCTTCTGGGAGATTCTGTTCTCATTGCAGAAGCGCGCTCTTACAGGTGTGGTTCCATTCTGTATTAAGCTCTCCCTTCACTGAGACCTCATTCAGAAACATTTTTTTTCTCTTTGAGAAAAATAAATTGATGTTGTGGGTTTGTTTTTAAGGCATTACAATGAAAATCTTGATTGCTTATATTAAAGTATTGCCATGTTCCTACTCACAAAACTCGGGTGTGTGTGTGTGTGTGTGTGTGTGTTCTGTATTGCCATATCTCTCAGAGAATTCTTGGAAGTTATTGATTCAATAATTCAAATAAATATATGAGCCAATTCTGGCCAATAAGACTAAAGGGGAGATGTCATGGAATCTTCTAAAAATGCCTTTTTTTTTTTTTTAAGAAAGAACCATAAGCTGGGCAGATGGGTAGAGTGATACATGGCTGTAATCTCAGCACTTCGAAGGCTTAAGCAGTCTGGGAAGATTCTGCCTCAAAATACTAAGAGGAGAGAGAGAGAGAAAGAAAGAGAGAGAGAGAGAGAGAGCCACAGATGGTGGTCCTAGCCCTGTTGATCATACATGAAGAAAAAGTAATCCCAATGACTCCTGACAGTCTTCAGCCTGAGAAGAGGAACCATGCTTAAGATTAACACCCAGCAACTGATGGAGAGCCATACAGAGGCTCACAGACAAACATTAGGCGGAGTTCGGGAATTCTGCTGACGAGAGAGGGGAAGGATTGTAGGAGCCAGAAGGGTCAAGAACATCACAAGAAAACCCACAGAATCAACCAACCTGTACTCATAGGAGCTCACAGAGTCTGAACAGACAACAAGGAAGCCTGCATGAGAATTACCTCAGCCCTCTGCATATATATGACAGTTGTACAGCTTGGTCTTCTTGTGGAACTCCTAACAATGTGAGCAGGAGCTATCTCTAACTCTTTTGCTGGCTTTTGGGACCCTATTTCTCATACTGAGTTGCCTTGCCCAGCCTAGGGCAAGCCTAGGTACTTAGTTTTACTGCAACTTGGTCTGATGTGTTTTGTTGATATCCACGGGAGACCTGCCCTTTTCTGAGCAGAAACAGAAGAGGAGGGGATGGAGGAGGGGTGCAGAACAGAGGCAGATGGGAGGGACAAGGAGAGGAGTGAGGGAAGCTGTGGTCAGGATATAAAGGAATAAATTTTTTAAAAAGTTGAAGCCAATACTTCAAAGGGAAAGCCACAGAAGAAAGACGAGAAGAATGAGACATTACCTGATGACGTCAGTAAGGTACGGGGTGCACCAGCCCCGAGGCAGGGGCTTCTCTGGAGAGTCTGCCTCATAAGCAAATAAATTTCAGATGGCGTGAGCAGATTTGTTTTGGTGTCCTTAACTGATGCTGGAATCGATCATGTTTCTGTGCCCACAGAACTATACAATCATCTTTCATATCTTGAATGATGAGTTAGAGGCATCACAGAGTCAGCAAATAAAATGCAAGTCCAGCACATAGTAGGTTCTTTGTGGTGTATTTAAGATGAGCACGCTCTTGGTCATTGGGAAACCACTTAGAGCAGATGCCAAGTTCCTTCTTTCTTGAGTCCCTGCTGATTTTAGGGTCTACTTTGGACAACAAATTCAGTGACAGTGACCGGCTTTGAGGAAGGACCTTTGCGGAGTTTTAAGCTCCATGTGGAGTTTGGCGTGTTCCCTCTTGGGATCCAGCTGCTGTGTGGGAAGTCTGCCCACTGTGTGATCCTTGTGCTGTGTTTAAGTCCAAGATCATCATAATCACAGTGTGTGTGTGTGTGTGTGTGTGTGTGTGTGTGTGTGAGAGAGAGAGAGAGAGAGAGAGAGAGAGAGAGAGAGAGAGAGAGAGAGAGAGGAGCAGTATAGAGACCAGGCATATGATCCTAATTTGAGCTTAAATAAGCATGTTCTAACACGGACAGCTTCTAAACATGTATAAAAAAGAAGCTGCCCTCTTCCTCAGTTACACAGAGGGGTTCTTAGTAAAGCTTTCCTGAACACTGCAGTATCTGAAAGAGGGAGTGGTGACCAAGACCAAGGGGGGGGGTGCATTTTTGGTCTGCTGAATGCTCTCAGGTGTGAGTGTGCAAGGTGTGAGTGTGCAACATCACACCCCAGTCACAGACCACCCCCACTCCTCCCTCATCCCACTTTGCTTGGCTTGGTGTGATGGTGGCATTTGTTCAAACATTTGTCACGTAAAAATAATCAGCAGAATTTGAATTAACCACTCATCTCTTTTAAGCTAAGCAGACACTTTGAGCTAAATTTGTTTTAACTAGGGATTTATGAAAGGAAGGGAAAAGTTCTAATTAAGTAAGTATTAGCCTCAAACAGTGTGAATAATGACCCTTTGGAAGTGTCCCAGTCTCTAATAGCTAATTAACAGCTCATAACCCATCTCTCTTGGTGTCCCAAGGCAAGTGTGAAAAGAAGGCCAGACTGATTAACGAGATGGGCTCAAACGGGTTTAAAAATGAAAATTGGCTTTTCAGACTCGGAACCTGCGAATCCACACGATGTGAGAAAGAAGATTGTGCAGCGTCCTGAGCCTCCACTGTGGGAACAGCAGGTGCAATGCTGAAGGCATCGATCGCCCAAGCCCTCGGTGGGCCCTTCCACAGTGACACAGACAGAGAACAAGACTGCCCAGCGGGAGGGAAATGACCTCCCACCGACATGAGGTCCAGAAAATTCAAGACGGAAAGCCACATTACCTTTCCAACTATGATTCTTCCTTTGTGTCCATGTTGCTAACAAGCATTAAAGCACATTGCCAGAGCATTAGAAACCAATCAACACCCATTTGCATCTCAGATTCTGTGACTCCATGTGAGCGTAGACCTTTTCCCCTCTCTTAGTCAGGGGCCTGGATGGCTTTCCCGAGGCCACTGTGGGCTCATGCCCTGCCACATCCCATGTACACTATCCTTGGCACTTACCACAAGAAGCTTTCAGACAGGCAGATGTGCTTCTGGGGTAAATGCAATGGTAATGCTTGGATTCCTCACTCTACTTTGCTTCTGAAAAGATCATAGCTGCGGTCTCATCTCTTAAGTCCTAGGTGGGACCTCGCTTTTATCCCACCACCCCAAAGAAATGATAATGTATCATGTAAAAATACAGCCAGGCTACACAACCAAGTGCCCCCAAGCACACACCCACAGCCCCATCTGTGCTCCCTACTTACTCCCAAGGGATGAAGGATGGATAAAAAAAAAAAAACCAAGAAGATGGTACCACACAATGCAAAAACAAAACCCACATCCAAAAGTATATAAAACACTTATTCTTTACTGTATTTTACAGAATTAAACAAGGCTTAATGCCAGTCCACTTGGTTTCCTGCCAGGAGAGGTGTTATCTCTCAAGGGGTGAAGGAGACAGGCAAGGCAGCAGATAATTAACACTTCCCTGGAGGTGGACAGAAGTGCTCTCCTGGGCTGGGGGGGGGGGAGGGCCCATTTTCTTCCAAAACTGTGACTTGGAGGTGACGCTTCAAATTATCAACAGTAATTTGGGGGATGAGAATGTGACTCTTTAGTTATTTTAATCAGTGGGGTGTACCGAACACACTCGGGTACAGAACTCTGTCTGCAAAAGCTTTTTCAGGAAGATAACTGGTAATTGTGTCTGCCTTCAAGACAGTAGTCTAGAGAGAATGTCAGACAATATAGATTATGTTAAAAGGATACAGATAAACACATAATGCCTTGTAAACCAGAGTTATGTATAACTTATGTATGTCTATATATGAACCATATATGTTCATATAGATCATATATGTGATATAAATGTGACTAAAAAAGATAACTGCTTTTGATATATTGATTTAAAACTTCAAGGGTAAGAACACAGTCTTTTCAAAGTTTTTGGCATAGTCATTGCACATAGTGATGGGTTTCATAAAAATATATCATATTCATATCATATATCATATCATATATCATGATATCATATATCATATTCATAAGGATATATCTTAGACTTTGGTTATGTCAGCTCCCTCATTCCCTTTCTCTTCCCTCTCTCCAGTCTTCCTTTCTAATACCCCAGAAAGATACATACTACCTCCCTGTATGTACACATATGCACTGTATATACATACATATACATTTATAAGTCTATATACATATATACATGTGTGTATATGTGTGTGTGTGTTTTGGTGGTTAGAGAGATGACTCAGGGGTTAAAAGTACATACTATCAGGTGTAAGATGAAATCTCAGAATCATTGTGATTTACATTTCCCTGATGGCTAAGGATGTTGAACAGCTCCTTGTTTCTCAGCCATTTTGGATTCTTCTATTGAGAATTATGTTTAGATCTGTACCCCATTTTTAACTAGATTATTTGGTTTGTTGATATATAGTTTCTTGAGTTCATTAAGTACTTTGTAGATTAGCCCTCTGCAAGATGTGGAATTGGTGAAGATCTTTTCCCATTCTGTCCTATTGATGGTGTCCTTTGCCTTACAGAAACTTTTCAATTTCAGGAGGTCCCATTGATTAGTTGTTGAATTTAGAGTCTGTGTTATTGGTATTCTGTTCATGAAGTTGTCTCCTGTGCCAGTGTGTTTGAGATTATTTTCCCAGAATAGCTAAAATCAAAAACATAAATGACAGCTCATTATGGAGAGGATGTGGATCAAGGGGAACACTCCTCCATTGCTGGTAAGAGTGTAAACTTGTACAGCCACTTTGGAAGTCAGTGTGACTGTTTCTCAGAAAACTAGGAATTGATCTACCTCAAGACCCAGCTATATCACTCTTGAGTATATACTGAAAGGATATTCAATCATTCCAGAAGAGCACTAGCTAACCTATGCTCATAACAGCATTACTTATAACAGTCAGAACCTGGAAAGAACTTAGATGTCCCTCAACCAAGGAATGGATAAAGCAAATGTGGTACATTTATACAATGGAGTTTTACTCAGTTGTTAAAAGCAATAACATCATGAAATTTGAAGGCAAAAGAATGGAACTAGAAAAAAAAAACATTCTGAGTGAGGTAACCCAGACTAAGAAAGACAAACATGGTATGTACTCACCCATAAGTGGATACTAGCTGTAAAATAAAGGCTAATTATGTTATAGTCCACAGACCCAAAGAGACTAGGTAATGAGGAGGGTTCATGGAAGGACATCCTGATCTTCCTGAAGAAGGAATAGAGAAGAGATTTTATGAGTAGACTGAAGTAGGGTAGGAGGGGAAAATCACCAATCAGGTTTGGGGGTAGCCAATCACAAGCCTATAGACTTGGAATCCCATTACCCCATGGGGGCAGCCAATTCCAAGTCTTTGCCTCTACAACACCCCTCCCCATACTGCTCGAAATATCTCCTGCTCTGCTCCTGTTGCTGCTATTGTTGTTGTCAATGCTGCGGCTGCTGCTCCAAGTAAACAGAGGGACCTGGGTTAACTTGCAATAAAGACTATTTGCTCCCAATCCAAGAACACATCAGAACCATCATCCATCATGATCAAGTTGGCTTCATCCCAGAGAGGCAGGGATGGTTCAACATATGAAAATCTGTCAATGTAATCCACTATTTAAACAAACTAAAAAATAAAAATCACATGATTATCTTGCCGAAAAAGTTTTTGACAAAATACAGCATCTCTTCATGATAAAGGTCTTGACAAGAGCAGGGATACAAGGTACATATCTAAACATAATAAAGGCAATATACAGCAAACCAATAGCCAACATCAAACTAAGTGGAGAGAAACTCACAGTGATCCTACTGAAGTCAGGAACAAGACGAGGTTGTCTGTGGAGTTCAAGGTGTTGTAGCACACACCTTTAATCCCAGCGCATGTGCTTGGTAACTTTCTACTGCTGCGTCCCTGCCTACTCCCAAGGCATCATCTGGGTTGATGGGCAGCGGACCAATCCAAGAGTGACACGTCCGAAGCGAGGACTGTTTCCTATATAAGGGATGGGTTCCCTCATTCTGGGTCTCCGCCATGTTAGCTTATGCTCTCTCTCTCTCTCAGGACGCATTAAAGCTTTTCTGCAGAAGAATCCTAGTGTCCTGCGTGGTTCTTGCTGGTGAGACAGTAGCGTGGAATATCTGGTGCTGAAGCCCGAGACGCCGGGAGACCCTAACCACTGCTCGCACAACCGGAGACCCCTTGGACACAAGGAGGATTCAGAACTGCAGGTCTGCATGCTCAGAGAGGTATGACTATTCCTGGATTTTTTGATTTTGGGCTTGACTTGTCCCCGCCTTGGAAAGGTTTTGTAGAGGCCTTGGTACTTCTTAGCAGTTCTCTTATCACTTTGAAATTGCTTAGAAGATGAATCCTGACAGGCGGTTGTTGCAGAGGGACAAAATGTATTGGAGGAAGTCCAGGATAGCATATCAGAAACTGAGTGCAGTGAGAGGTTGGGCGCGCACAAGAAAAGGACAGTCCCAGATAAGGAAAAAGGACCCCCCAGTGGTTCTAAGAAAATAAGAATGGGGGAGAAGACTGACCTACAAGGTCAAAAGCTTTCTGATACCAACAATAAGAAAAAAGGACAGATGTATGTTATGTTGTTTGTGTTGTCTTTTGTGTACTGGACAGGAGAAAGATATTTGAATTTAGGAACTGCTAAAAAAGGTATTTTGAATTTAAAATATGGGCCTAAGAATATGATGTTTTGGAAAAGAGGTTCTGTTTTTGTCTCCACAGAAAAGGAGAGCCTAAGGGTGTACTTGAGATTTATATGGTTTGAATCACCGAGACCTCCTGAAATGTTGTAGTAAATACCCCTAAGAATACAGCATCCCCGTTCAGCAGGAAGTAGCCAGACAGACTGACAACGCCCAAATTCCCTAAAAGATTGTTTAAGTGGAGTCCTTTCAATGATTGCAGAGCAGCAAGCCTGCTTCCCTGAGTTCCGCTCCACTCCATGCACCAGTATGGACCTAAAACGAATGCAGCTGGGGCTAGAAGGCAGCTGAAGCAGAGCTTTGCTAGGTGGCTGTGGTAAAAGGCACATTGCCCCAGCCCAGTCGATGCCTAGCCTGGTGGATGCCACAGCAATGCAGTGTGCCTGGAACTGTGAGGGGCTCTGAGGCTGGAGTGGCTCCTGCTCCATTTGGCGAAGCTGAACTGTGCTGACTTCAGGCAGGACTGGTCGTAATTATCATAATAAAAGCTCAATTAAGGTTTAGACACAGTAAACAGGCAGTACCGTATTACCTCTATTCATCTCAGGCCCAAGATATAATGATAAGAATGGGCCATAGGCCAAAAAAGGGCTTGGGTCGCTCCAAGCAAGGAATACGGGAGCCAATAAATCCTAAACCTAATATCAACAAACAGGGCCTGGGTTTTTCCTAAGCGCCACTGGGGCAGCACGGCCCATACCATGGAAAACAGAGACCCCAGTATGGGTTCCCCAGTGGCCACTTACCTCTGAAAAAATTAAAAGCAGTGAATCAGCTAGTTAATGAGCAATTGGTTCTGGGACACATAGAACCATCCATCTCTCCGTGGAATATCTACTTAAACAAAAAGGGGGAATAATGAAGGAGTTGCCCCCGATGCCAAAAATGGCCATTGCCATGGCTCTGTTCACTATAAATTTTTTAAATTTGGATGATAATGGCCAGAATGCGACAACACGACATTGTTCGGATCCGCAGCGGCCCAAGGATTTGGTTAAATGGAAAGATGTGCTTTCTAATGAATGGAAAGGCCAGGATCCCATTCTATTGAGATCCAGGGGAGCTGTTTGTGTGTTCCCGCAGGATCAGGAAAACCCATTCTTGGTGCCAGAGAGACTGACCCGAACGGTGAAAAGTGACCCACAACATGTGGACTTGCCTGAAGATTTGGCTTCTGTTCCTCCTGCCATTTTGCGGATGGATGACAATGGTTATGATGGAGCAGCAATGGGGGATACTCTCAGCCTTTCCAAAGCTGACACCAGTCAGCCATAGAGTGGCTGTGTTTCCTCGGTTTTTTTTTACAACCAATAAGACTCTGGGGCTCCCCTACCTTCCTAGAGATGATTTATAAGCTTAGCCGAAGGATTCCAGTCCTGGATTGTGTCCTTCATCTCATACTTCAAAGAATGGGTGGGGGTGGGAAAGTTTGGAGCAGCCCTATGCTGTGGAATAGTGTTTCTCCTCTGGATGATCTGCTGACTCAAATCCCAAAGTCGTAGGGACAAAGTGGTTATTGCACAAGCGCTGGCTGCCCTGGAACAGGGAGCCTCCACTGATGTGTGGTTATCCATGCTGAAGCAGTAAGGTTTATGCCAACCAGCTCCTGCACCCCTAGGACAATGGTCCATTGCACAGGGTGGAGTGCTTGGCTTAGCTAGCCCTGAAGGTTGTCGAGCTGAAGAGCATCGCACAGAGAATGGCCCTCTCTGAGAGATATGTCGCCCTGCATAAGGGTTTCCTGTCGTATATTCCCTTTCCCAGAAAAATGGCAGAGGGCAGGCTGGATAAGTTCCAGGTGTCATGAACCTAGGGGCAGATTCTGTGCAAGCCCATTATAATGTTTCTGCTCTGGGAAGTGCGACTTCTATCTTTGCCTTCTGAGGGAGTTGCCTTTCTGCAAAGAAGTAAAAAAGGGGGAGATGTGGAGGGCCGCAACCACATTCTCCATTGCTTCAAGGGACAGAGGTAGAGATTGACCTCTGTGACCTCAAGGTGTGGTGGTACACGCCTTTAGTCCCGATGCCTGGGAGGCAGAGGCAGATTGACCTCTGTGACCTCAAGGTGTGGTAGTACATGCCTTTGGTCCCAGTGCCTGGGAGGCAGAGACAGGCAGATCTCTGTGAGTTCAAGGTGTTGTAGCACACGCCTTTAATGCCTTTAATCCCAGCGCATGTGCTTGGTAACTTTCTACTGCTGCGTCCCTGCCTACTCCCGAGGCATCATCTGGGTTGATGGGCAGCGGACCAATCCAAGAGTGACACGTCCGAAGCGAGGACTGTTTCCTATATAAGGGATGGGTTCCCTCATTCTGGGTCTCCGCCATGTTAGCTTATGCTCTCTCTCTCTCTCAGGACGCATTAAAGCTTTTCTGCAGAAGAATCCTAGTGTCCCGCGTGGTTCCTGATGGCAAGACGGTAGCGTGGGACAGTTGTCCACTCTCTCCATATCTATCCAAAATAGTTCTTGAGGTCCTTGCTAGAGCAATAAGACAACAAAAGGAGATCAAGGGAATACAAATCGAAAAAGAAGTCAAACTCTCATTATTTGCTGATGATATGATAGTTTACATATGTGACCTCAAAAATTCTATCAGGAACTTTAACAACCCATAAATACTTTCAGTAACATAGCAGGATACACGATTAACTTAAAAAAAAATCAGTAGCCCTCCTTTGCACAGATGACAAATGGGCCGAGAAAGAAATCAGAGAAACATCACCCTTCACAATAGGCACAAATAGTATAAAATATTTCAGAGTAATTCCGACCAAACAAGTGGAAGACTTGTATAACAAAAACTTTAAATCTTTGAAGAAAGAAATTGAAGAAGACACCAGGAAATGGAAAGATTTCCCATGCTCTTGGATAGGCAGAATTAACATAGTAAAAATGGCAGTCTTACCAAAAGCAATCTACAGATTCAATACAATTCCCAGCAAAATTCTTCAAAGACCTCAAAAGAACGGTACTCAACTTCATATGGAAAAGCAAAAAACCCGGGATAACCAAAACAATCCTGTACAATAAAGGAACTTCTGGAGGCATCACAATCCCTGACTTCAAACTCTACTACAGAGCTACTGAAAAGAGTCTGGTATTGGCATAAAAACAGACAGGCGGACCAATCAAACTGAATCAAAGACCCGGGTATGAATGTACACACCTTCAAACACCTGATTTTTGACCAAGAAGCAAAAAATATAAAATGGGAAAAAGAAAGCATATTCAACAAATGATGCTGGAATAACTGAATATCAACATGTAGAAGAATGAAAATAAATTCATATCTATTTCCATGCACAAAATTCAAGTCCAAATGGATCAAAGACCTCAACATAAAACAGCCACACTGGACTTCATAGAAGATAAAGTAGGAAGTGCACTTGAACCCGTGTAGCACAGACACTGAGAGAAACAATTAATAAATAAGACCTCCTGAAACTGAAAAACTTCTGTAAAGTAAAGGATACGGCTATCAAGACAAAATGACAGCCTACAGAATAGAAAAGATCCTCACCAACCCCACATCAGACAGAGGTCTGATCTCCAAAATATACAAAGAACTCAAGAAATTGGTCATCAAAAGAACAAATAACCCAATTAAAAAATGGAGTACAGACCTAAAAAGAAAACCCCCAACAGAGGAATCTAAAATGGCTGAAAGACACTTAAGAAAATGTTCAACATCCTTTGTCATTAGAGAAATGCAAATAAAAACAACTCTGAGATACCATCTTACACCTGTAAGAATGGCCAAGATCCAAAACACCGATGACAACTTATACTGGAGAGAATGTGGGGTAAAGGGAACACTCCTGCATTGCTGGTGGGAGGGCAAGTTGATGCAGCCCCTTTAAATATCTGTATGTCAATTTCTCAGAAAATTAGGAAACAACCTTCCTCAAGACCCAGTAATACCACTTTTGGGTATGTATCCAAGGGATGTTCAATTGTGCCACAAAGACATGTGCTCAACTATGTTCATAACAGCATTGTTTGTCTTAGCCAGAACCTGGAAACAACCTAAATGCCCCTCAATCAAAGAATAAATAAGGAAAATGTGGTACATTTACATAATGGAAAACAACAGAGCAGTAAAAAATAATGACATCTTGAAATTTGCAGGCAAATGGATGGAGCTAGAAAACATCATCTTGAGTGAGGTAACAGATCCAGAAAGACAATTAGCATATGTACTCACTCATAAGTGTTTTTTAAATGTAAAGTAAAGAAAACCAGCCTACCAAACACAATTCCAGAGAACCTAGACAACAATGAAGACCCTAAGAGAGACATACATAGATCTAATCTACATGGAAAGTAGAAAAAGACAAGCTCTTCTGAGTAAATTGGGAACATGGGGACCATGGGAGAGGGTTGAAGGGGAGGGGAGAGGCAGGGAGGAGAGCAAAAAAAAATGTATAGCTCAATAAAATCAAAGAAAGAAAGAAAAAAAAGACTATTTGCTCTTACATCAGATTTGGTCTCATGGCGGTAATTCAGGGTTCTGGACTTTGGATGTAGCACTGCAACTTAATACGTCGTGTTTTGCTGGTATTCTTGGGGAACCTGCCCTTTCCTGAACAGAATTGGAGAAGTGGCTTGAGGGGTGAGAACAGACGTGGGTGAGGGAAAGGGGCCAGGAGGAGAGGAGGGAGGGGAAACTGGGGCTGGGATGTAAAACAAACAAATAAATACACAAATAAATCTATTATTTTTTTTAAAATGTACGTACTGCCCTTGCAGAAGACCTGAGCTCAGTTCCTAGCGTCCATACCAAGTTGTTCACATCAGATACCATCTTCTGGATTCTGTAGGTACCTGGACTCACTTGCACATACCTACCAATTGACACAACCCCACAAACACATAATTTGATTTTAATAGAAATGATTTTATGTATCTAGATTAAAATCTGGACCCACAAATGAAATAAAACATGTAATAATTGTCTTTTTGAGTCCAACTAGTTTCACTTTATTGTGTGATCTTCAGCTGTGTATCCTTTCCGTAACACGACATGATCTCATCCTTTACAGCTGAATAAAATGCTGATGTTTATACGTACCACGTTTTCTCTGTCCATTCATATCTGGACAGACACCTAGACCAATTCCAGGGCATGACTGTTATGACTGGCTCTGCAACAAACATAAATAACCAACCAGTCTGGATCAGAGAAAGTGACAGACACAGGTTAACAGCAGAAAGAAGAAAAACTAAAAGAGTAGCCAGAAAATGTGGCTCCCTACTTCCATTTAAGACATCCATGGTTTCATAGACCAGAAAATGAAATATATATATACATACATATATATATATATATATATATATATATATATATATTGAAGTTACAAAATGAAGGGAAAATCAATAGCATAATCAAATCTCAGAAACGCACAAAGTGTGTGGTAGAATGAGGGTTACACCCTCACCTTCTGTGGCAATACAACAATATTGTCTAAAACAAAGATCAAGAAATCAAGCACGTTATCTAGTTACAGCAGAACCAAAGAACTGCAAAGGCAAACTGCTAGAAGAAAAGAAGATGGAGGAGTCAAGCAGAAATTGCCATTTGTTGCTTCCAGTCTTCCTCTTCTGGCTGATGTTTTCTACTTGAATCAGTTACCGTGATGACTTTTAATTGGTTTCATTCTTTCACACAGGAATGCATTGTGCTGAATGCATTTCCCCTCTCACTCTCTGTGATCCTTTTCCTCGTCCCTTTTCTTTCTGCTAATTGTCTTTGTCCCTAAGCAGATTTACTTTGCCTTTCATGTCTGTCTTAACTCCTTTCTATTGCTGTGATGAGATACCATGACCAAGACAACCTCCAGGAGAGAGAGGTTATTGGGGACCTATAGTTCCAGAGGGTTAGAGTCCATGCCCGTCATGGAGAGAAGAAAAGCAGCAGGCAGGCATGGCACTAGGGCAGTAGCTCAGAGCTCATATTCTGACCCACAGGCACAAGGCAAGGAAAGCTAGTTGAGAATGGATGGGCTTTTAAAACCTCAAAGCTCAGTGGTACACCTCCTCCAACAAGGCCCCATCTCATAATCCTTCCCAAACAGTTCCACCAACTAGGATCCAAGAATTTAAATATCTGAGCCTATGGGGGCCATTCTCATTCAAACCGTTACAATGCCATACATACATAGATGACTTTCTACACCTATGTAAAATCAAAGAAATACAAATAAGAGATCACTACATACTATGTGTCCTTCTGAGACTGGCTTAATTTATTGAATATAATTAATTTTCCTGTAAGCAACATGTATTGGCTCCTTTGAGGAGCTGGGTGAAATTGCACTGGGAATACACACCACACTTTCCTGAACACCAGGGTTGATTGTTCTGCTATTCCAAGTGCCTTTCAAACATGTCTTAGTCAGGCATGATGATGTACACCCATACTCACAACATATGGGGGGTGGGGCTCAGACACAAGGATCATAAGTTCAAGGCCAACCTAAGCCACATAATGGTTCCTGTGTCAAAATAAATAAAATAAAATAATAAAGTAAAATTGAGATTGGATGTGGCTTAGAGACAAAGTGCTTGCTTAGTAAATGGGGCTGTTCAACCCCAGCATTAATACAACAAAACAAACAAAATCAAAACATGAAATAGGAAAGGAATAATAAGTTATGTTATGTCTATATGTATACTACATGTGGCCAGAAAAAAATGTAATCACTTCTTCAAACACAGCACTTAACATTAATCGTGATAAAGAACTTCCCATGGAGATAATTTTGATGTCCATGATCACTCACCTTATACTGCAATTGTCTGTTTGTTATATTGATTAGGTCAGAGACTCACAATATCACCCTAACTGGCCTGCAAATCACAGGGTTACCCCTGCCTCTGTTCATCAAAGGCTGTGATGAAAGGTATGTGACACCATGTCCAATTCTTATGTCATTTTTATAACCAGATTGTGGAACTGCACTTTAATTTACAGAAATATCAAGACTATGCCTCTGAGATCTTAATATTCTAAAACCCTTTATCCTAATTGACTAAGACACCAAGTCCAAAGGGAATTAATTTTTTTTCATTTTCCAAAGTGCCATGAAATGCCTATCTGATATTTGGTTTCAAACCATCTTTCCAACCCCCACTAGTATTCTAGTCTTGGATGGTAGAATTTAGTTTAAAATTCATCTGTTCTACCTTCTCACTTGTAATGATGAGCAAACTGGGGCTTAGGTCTCTAGGAGGTGTCCAAGGGCATGGACAAGTGGGTACAGCTGTCCTCTGTCCAGGGCCTCTGGTACCCACAGTTCTCCTCCTGGCTCCCCTGAACCCTGTGTTATCCTTGTTGCAGAGTTCTTAAAAACAGTTAAAAAATTATCTTCTCCCATAATAAAGGAGTGAGTCATGGACCAAAGCTTCTCTCCCACCCATCCCTTCTTAAGCACCTCATCTTGGAGCATCATTTTTATTCCCTGAAGGAAGAACAGCCTTAAAGTTGGGATATTCTTAATTCAGTCATTGTGGGAAGGGGAGGTGAAGAGGAACTCTCTCCAGCACAGTCACAGCAAGAACAAAGGCTTAGCCAATTTATGTGATGCGTTATAATTATGCCATAAAATTGCTCTTCAGCTCGAGTGCCAATGGAGAGAGCATTTTAAAATAGTGCTGTTCTTGATAGGAATAGTTCAGATGGGCGTGTGTGTGCATATATATTTAAGCAAACCTTGGGAGCTACAAGTGTTCATCCGAACATCCAGAGTTTATGGCCCTTTCTTTACAACTGAAAATAAAAACAAAGAAATAAATACTTTCAGGCAAGGAGATGGCTCAGTTGGTAGGTATTTGATCTGTAAGCGTGAGGACATGAGCTGGATTCCCAGTACCCAAGTTGAATTGCACAGAGCATCTGCAATGCCCACACTGGGCAGCAGAGACAGGGAAATCCCTGGGTCTGCTGACCTCCCAGCCTAACCAAATCGGAAAGCTTGATGGAAGATCCTGTCTGAAATAACAAGATCAAGACTGAATGACAGCTCCAGCCTATGAAAATGCTTACATTACAGACATAGTGACCCGTGTGTGATTCCCAAGATCCTATGCTAGAGAAGAACTGACTCCAGAAAGTGATCCTCTGACCTCTATATACAGCCATCGATGCACAGCTGTATACACAAACACACACACACACACACACACACGGGAGGTAGAAAGAGAGAAAATTAATTTTAAATTATGGTGGAGAGTGATTGAGGACTTTACCTACATTAAAATACACACCTTAAAACTCTTTGCTGGAGCTGATGCTCAGATTCAAGCCCAGAAATGTTGCTTACAAATAGATGTAGCAGAGAGTGAGGCTTCTATATGGCTACTAGGGAAGATTGATTAATCCAAATATAATTTCTCATTGGAGTGGTTTTTTTTTTGTCAGTAAGATATTCAGAAGGAGTTTGGGGGCAGGTATAAAAGAGAGGAAGAGGGAATCTGATGGTATGAGAACAGGACATTCTGGAGAACTCTGCAACTTTCCAGTGTTTTTAGGAAAGACTAGCTTTGCTTATTAAAAACTGCAAATGCTAGCATATAGATGTAAATGTAGCCCGGGCTGGCCTTGAACTCGTTATGTAATGGGGAATGAGGCTGACCTTGAACCACTTTTTCTTTAGCCTCTACTTCCTGAGTGCTGGGATTCTAAGTGGGACTACTGTGCCCAGTGTAAAGAAATGCATATTAGTATGTGGTTCATTCATCTGACCATACTAGAGATGTACCTGGTTTCCCCTGAATTCAGATTTCATGGGCAAAAAGAATCAAGGAGAAAAATGCTAATGTGTGTCAAAAATTACTGACAGAGACAAACACTAGAGTCATCTTGCCAGAACTGACATTAAAAAGAAAGGTGTCAGAGTACACACCTGTTATCTCAACACTGGGACACCAGGAAGGTGGAGACAGAAGGATCTGTAGGGCTTACTAGCCATCCAGTCCAGCCAAATCATTGAATTTCAGGTTTGTGAGATCCTGACAAAAAAGCAGTATGTAGAATTACTGAGGAAAATACCTAGTGTCAACCTCTAGCCTCTTCACCCATGTGGAAGGACTCCAGTACTAGCATACACACACACACACACACACACACACACACACACACACACACACACACACGTGCATGCATATGCTACTCTCCTCTGTGTGTCTATGTGTCTGTCTGTTGTTGACAAAGGTTTCTGTACCATCCAGTCCCACAGCCCTTCAGTCCCAAGGGA
Organism: Myodes glareolus; assembly: GCF_982192425.1. Taxonomy (NCBI): domain Eukaryota; kingdom Metazoa; phylum Chordata; class Mammalia; order Rodentia; family Cricetidae; genus Myodes; species Myodes glareolus. The sequence goes on from NC_142035.1 coordinate 61,492,895, forward strand.
ACACACAGATATTTACATTATCGACAGATATCTACTGGTTGACCTATTAGTTCAGGCTTCTTATTAACTCTTATAGCTTATATTTGCCCATAATTCTTGTCTGTGTTGGTACCCTTTATCAGCGAGACATTCTCATCTTGCTTCCTCTGTGTCTGGGTGACAACTGCAGACTGAGTTTTTCTTCTCCTGAAGAAATTCAGAGAATCCCAGAATTCTATGAATCCCAGAATTCTCCTGTTCTGGTTGCCCCACCTATACTTCCTGCCTATTGGTCAATCAGCATCTTATTAAACCAGTACAACTGACAACTCTTTACAGGGGTACAAGACCATTGTTCCACAGCACTCCCCTGCTCTTTTTTTTAAAAACAAGAATTCTAAATCGAATCTCCTTTGTTTAGCTTTTTTCCTGACCATTATCCATAACAACTTGTAACCAACATTCTAAACAAAGGTAAGTAGCCATAATTCATTTGGGGGGGAAATGTGGACATAGTTTTCTAGGTTACTTCCTGCTGATTGATGGTGCTGAAAATCTTATGAGGACCTAAAGAGAATTCAGGATTATGACCAAGTCCTGACTGGAATATTCTGTGAGGCTTGATCATACAGCCAGCAGTCTTGAGGCTGCTCTGGATGTAGAACTCAGAGAAAACTCCAACAGTGATGGAGGAGGGTCATCTGTCTATGTGTTACTTTCACTGATTAATAAAGAAACTGCTTTGGCCCTCTGATAGGTCAGAAAATTAGGTAGGTGGAGTAAACAGAACAGAATGCTGGGAGGAAGAAGGCAGTGAGGCAGTCGCCATGACTCTCCTTTCTGAGACAGATGCAGGTTAGGATCTTTCCCAGTAAGCCACCACCTCGTGGTGCTACACAGATTACTAAATATGGGTTAAAGCAAGATGTGAGAATTAGCCAATAAGAGGCTGAAACCAATGGGCCAGGCAGTGTTTAAAAGAATACAGTTTCTGTGTAATTATTTCAGGAGTAAGCTAGCTGGGATCCAGGCAGGAACACAGCCTGCTCCTTCCTTTTACACAACAAAGGTTCTCTGAAACATTGGATCATCTGGGCCATACGCTGCTATTGAAGATTTCTCAGGGGGTCTTCCTTGATCAAAGCTGATTTTTCTCAACCCAGAATGAATCCACAGCTTCTCATTTCTTGTGGAAACAAAAGCAAAACCTCTTCTCCAAAGAAACATATCTTTTGACTTATATTTTTAAATCAAGGCAGTTTTAAAATATATATGTTGGATTAACTAAGCAGCATTTATAATCAAATGTCTTTTAGCAGCTTTTGCTCCTTCTTCAGTGTTCAATTTAAAGACAACACAATAACATACAATATCCAGATTCTCTGTGTATTTTCTATCATTACATAGCTTTATTTTAAATTTCTTTTTTTATTTTTATTTTTAATTTTTGGTTTCTATGTGTATCTTTGCCACTCTGTAGACCAGGCTATTCTTAAACTCACAGAAATCTGCCTGCCGCTTCCTCCCAGCTACTGGTATTAAAAATGTGTGCCACCACACCCAATATCTCTCTCTCTCTCTCTCTCTCTCTCTCTCTCTCTCTCTCTCTCTCTCTCAGATTTTATCCTTTTTTTTCTCTTTTACATATATTTTTAAACACACTCTATAACATTTAGAGGGTTTTTTTATCTAAATCTATCTTTACTGTATAACTCTCTTTTTCTGACCACATGAGTCTTTAATTTGCTAAGCGATATGGCTAGGACTTTGATAGCTGGATCCACTCCATTCCTTAGCTTTCTGAAAGTCAAGCCTCTGGTGGAGGTCCTGGCGGAAGCCATGTTTACTGCCACAACTCTATGGAGTTTCAAGGTCCCTGCCATCACCAAAAAGCATGCTGTTGGCTATTCATCAACACCACTTAAGTGTTTCATGGTGGGTTCTCTTTAAAAAGCTGCAAGGTTTTTCAGCTAAAGCTGAGTCATAAAATCTCTCTTAAATGAGACACACTTGCCTCTAGCAAACAGAGTCCACCTGAGAAAATGCTGCTACCAAAAAGCCATGCTTAACTCTGTTCTTTGTGCTTAGAATTACTTCCCAAACTCTCTTAAGTTTTAAGTGGATTTAGCTGTCCACGTTGGCACCATTTGTTGACAGAGGTTTCTGCTCTGCCGGTCCCACAGCTGTTCAGTCCCAAAGAAACACACAGAGGTTTACATTAATTATAAACTGGTTGGCCTATTAGCTCAGGCTTTCTTATTAACTAATTCTTACATCTTAAATTAGCCCATAATTTTTGTCTGTGTTAGCCATGTGGCCTGGTATCTTTTATCAGTGAGGCAGTCACATCTTGCATCCTCTGTGTCTGAGTGACAACTTTTGTTCTTTAATGATATGATGTTGGGATGCCCTGAGCGGCCTGTGAGCCGGGCAGAGGCTGCCACCAGAGCAGTGCAGGTTCCCCAGGCAAGCAGCAGAGTCAGGCAGCTGGATGCTGTGGACGGAAGAGTAAATGGACATAAGGCTATACATAAAGCTAAACATTTATTACTTAAAAAGAGGGAGACAGGGAGGCATAAAGACAAACATAGAGAAAAACAGAGACACGTGTGCACATGCCAAGAGACAAAAACAAAAGAGATAGAAGATGGCGACGACGAGGGAGGTCAGAAGTGGCTGGGGAGTGGGCGTGGCTAGCCCTTAAAGGGACGAGAGCATAAGGAATAACAGAGACCAAAAACAAAAAATAAACAGTGGTAGAACTGACTAGCTGGGCTGGGACTGATCAGAAACGAAGGCAAGGCAGCTCAGTTGGGGACATATGTGCCTCCTGAAAACAGGAAGGCTTTTGTCTCCTCTGAGATCTCACCTCAGCTATCTCCTCTGAGTTGAGTCGCACAGACATGTCTTTAGAAGCAGGCTGGCTGAGTTTTCTAGGTACCTGCTGGATATCTTCTTATTTCTTTTCACTTCCACTTCAAAACAGCTCAGCAGTCTCACCAAGTCATAGGACGACATTTTGTGTAGCTAGAGGGTAAACTGTGGGGCAGGTCCTTGATGCATCCCTCTGGACTGCTATAATAAAATGCCACAGATTGGGTGGTTTAAGCCACGCCAAAAAAAAAAAAAGAAAAGAAAAGAAAAAAAAATTTCTCCATTTTGGAGGCTGAAAATCCAAGATCAAAGTACTATTCTTTTTGGTAGCAGAAGCAGACCCTACAAGTCTGAATTCTCATGGTAGCCTTCCCTGTATGTATACAGAGTCCAGAAAGGTTCACAGGCATCTTTTTCTCTTCTTATGAGAACACCATTTCCACCAGAGACTTCATTGTACTTCGGTTACCTCCTCAAAGGCCCTGTTGTCAAATATGTCTACACTGAGGTTTGCCGTGAGGATACAGAAGGAACATGATTCTGTCCTGATCAGGCCCTAGCTGTGCTCTCACCTCCAAAGAGAGCTGCTAACTTTAAAGAGACCGTCACTAACCTGAGAGACGGGAGACAGAGACCAGACCACATCTCTCTGCAACTGCTATTACTTGAAATCAAAATGGAGAGGAAAATGGGAGATGATGAGAAACCCTCTGCCTCAACTGGTAGGGAAAATGTTCACTAGGGTTGGACAAACCCTAACTAGGGTTTGGATTCCAGAGCTCGGTGCCAAGCAGACCACTGACTTGCAACGTACTTGTCATCAACAAAGCGTCTGGCTTGTCTTTATCTTCCACTCTCTAAAATTAGGTAAGATTTTCTGCTGAGAGAGATAAAGAGGAGAGAGAGAGGATGAATATCTCACTATATATTCCTTATTCTGGACCCCTGCTCTCCTCTTCATCACGGAAACCACTAACCATATGCATGGGTGAGCACCTGAAAGGCAGCTAGATCCGTGAGAGAGTGGTCGTTGTTTAACTTCTGTCGAATTTTATTATTTTTTAAAGATTTACTTATTTTGTTTGATGTGTACAAGTGTTTTACCTGTGTGTATGTGTGTGCACATGCACCACTTGCCTTCCCGAGGCCAGGAGACAGCATCAGGTCCCTGGAACTGGAATTATAAGCCTCTGTGTTTACTGGGAACTGGATCCAGCTCCTTTGCAAGGACAGCAAGTGCTTTTAGCCTCTGGGTCATCTCTCCAGTCCCTAATTTTATCTACTTTTGACTAATTCAGATTTGCAAGTAATGTTATAGGTTTCCTTAACAATACTGATTATGCAGCTTAAACAGCAATATTTTCGGGACATTGGGTAAAAGAGAATACATTCAAAGGCCACTGCATTCATTTCTCCGTGTGGCTACTAGGAATTCATTTAAATATGTGGCTATGGGTGACTCCCATTCCGTTTCTACTTTAGCGATGCTGGCTCCATCCTTAACCCTCCAAACTGCAATTCTTCACTAGACACCTGCTCCCACCTTCCATTGTCACATGGAACCGAGCTGCCAACTCTCTTTAACTGCTAGAGGATGAAGTTGCCCTCGCTGGCCCCAGATGTCCCTAATTAGCTCGGGGTTGAAAGGGGTTTTCTTCACTGAGTGCTGAGGCGTCTCCCCTGGGCAGCCTGTTTGTCCATCTCCACAGCCAACTTGCCCAGTCTTGCCGACAGGCCCTCTCCAGCTCTCCTTCCTTGGAATATTATCTTCTCTTTAAATTAAAAACTACTCAAGAGCTCACAGTTCTTGGGAGGAGAGTAAGAATGCAAGGCAACTCCTAACATGGCTTCCCGTTAAAACTTCTGTCTAGAGAATAAAACTTTAGTTAAACAGTGTGGCATTCATCGGGGTTTGTCCGCAATTTTTCCCCTGAAGCTTTTGCACTGTCTTTCTCTGTGCCATGAGGTTTAGAGAGTCTTGGATGGTTGAAAACCTAGCTACCAGAAAAAAGTATGTAGGCTTTTCCAGGGCCAGGGAAGGGCCTGGCATGAGGAAGGCTGAGACTTTCATCATACTTCATCCCATCTCGAATGTGTCTGCCCTTCGGTGCTGTCCCCTTGAATGTCAAATAGCTGACCTAGTCTCATATCCGCAGAAGACCAATAAAATACCTCCCCACCTGTGGCCTGTAGCCTACCAAAAGCCACCGACAGTGAAGCAAGATATCATTTCTAAAGCCTGAAAAGATCAAACAATTCTACAGTTGCTCAGACAGCCACAGAAAACCCCCTCCCCCCTCCCCAAGCTAACTTCCTGACCCCAAAACCCAGAGTCTAATCACTGAGACAGCTATGTGAAGCTTGGGGTTTTGACAGCTGCAGAAACGCAGGCACACAGAAAGGTTGCTCCACACAAGAGTGAGAGAATGTACAAGAGGTTGAACGGGTTTACTTGCTGGCTTCCAATCCACTCAACACTTCTTCGCACCCATCTATCGTTTCTCTACCTTCCCAGACACAGTACTGAAATCTGTGTGTCCTGGGTATTACAGGCAGGCAGTGGTGTGTTTCATAGACAAGTCAGCAGGGAAAGAGCTTGCATGGTCTCTGACCCACACCGGGGAGGTCCAGAATAGGACTGGACGCAGCATCAGATCCAAGTGGATGGCACTGAACTCCAAACCTTAGCTGGGTGACGTAACCTCATACTTCCTGAGATCTGTGGACTTGCAGGCTAGAGCTAGGGCATCCGAATGATGGCTAACTGTCCTGAGCCTTCATCAGGACATATCACTGCAAGCGTCACTCAGACCAAATTCCCTTACCTTTCCGCGTCTTGCTTGACAGTGAGAGCATTTCATTTGTGTTTTCAGTGTGTGCTGGGCTGGGGAGTGGTAAATTGTGGAGTGTATGGAAGGTAGCCACGCACAGGTTTCCCTGCCTTACTAAAGCCTGAAGTGGTCCTTGCCCTCGCATTTACTGGCTGGGTCATAAGAATGTCCCTACAAGAGAAATTAAGTTAAAGCCCTTTCGTTCTGTATAGTGTTATAATATAACTCTAGCATGTCTTCTGCACCACGCATGAATGCAATTCTTCAGGACATTTATGATAGCTATTTTTGTGAGAATAAAGAAAAAGACACCCCTCAAATTTGGGAATTAACACTTTGTGTACCCAGGTCTGGGGACGGAGGGTGCTGGGCGTGGAGCAGAAGGGGACTGGACAGAAGTGAGCATGTTCAAGTTCATTCTTCTCTTTCCTACCCAGCTGCCCTTCACTTCAGTCTGCCTGTTGCTGGAGCAAAGATGGCAGATAGATATGGTTGCCTTTGTCGCCTGGAGGGGAGAGAGGTGTGGTTTATGTGAACTGCTTCCTTTGCTGCTTACAGCCTGTAGCTCTGGCAAGTGTTAACTTGTCCTGTTTGTCAGAGCTGAGCTGTTGCTATCTGAACACACCAGAGAGAGACAGAGAAAAAAAAAATAAAAGCGTCTCTTTGAGAGAGAGGTGGGTGAAAAAGAAAACCACATTAAAAAGACTGCTGGTGATAAATTTGGGCTTGCTCCTATCTGTAAGAGATTTAAAAATACCCTGGGCCTGTTTCTGCTTCTGCACTTCTTGCGTTGAGCAGCTTTGCCCCCGTTTCCAGCAGTTCCTGGTGAAGGCAATGCTCTGGAATGCTCTCACCCAATGCCGAGAGCTTTTTCAGCAATTTCTGGGCAACTCAGAGGCTTTAGAGTCCCATGAGAGAAACTCAAAGATGCTGGCCCCAGCTAAAGACCTCAAGCATGACAAACAAGGCTGCCCCAGTCCTACCCCACCCACCCGACACACACACCCCAGTCAAACCAACCTGAACCCGCACCCCACAGGTGTGTCTGGCCTGAGCTGTCTATTCAAAGCTAAGCTGACTACGTTGTTATTGTGTGAAGGCTGTGGGATGTGTCTGTCTGATGTGGAATGTGAGGTGGGGGGGGGAGCAGGGGTTTAAACCGTTGGGTGAGCCATGGAGACACAGAGCTTTTTGTAGTAAACAAAATCCTCTCCGTGCCCTGTATGAAGAAGTTTTAAACGCTGTGTTCAAAATCCAGTCACAAACCGCTGGATGGATGCACCTTGGTAAAGAGAGAGCTAAGCACAACACAGTAAAGCTGTGCATGAAAGCTGAGCCGTTACAAGAAGGAGGAAGTATCCTGGGCATTGGTATGGAACCATTACCAAGGGATACTGGCAGGCGCTCTACCAACTGAGACACCTCCCCAGAGAATTATCAAGAGGCACAAAGTAACAAGAAGCAGACTGTAGAACAATGGAGAAAGGCTGTATCTCTTAATTAAATTGTCTCCCCTGGTTTACACACACCGATACACATAGCTCTCCAGGACAAGTGTATTCTATACCATTTCCAGGTTGTCCTGTGCCTCATCCCAGGTAGCTTTGCTAACCGCCGCCCCTTCTTTTCCTTCCCTCTGTGTCTCCTTGTTCTCCTATCAGATTAGTTGCCGAGGAAGAAACACTGGATACCTGGGAAGCAGAGGAGGGAAAAAGAAGTTTCGCTGTCTCTCCTGTGTGCTCTTTGCGTGTTTGAAATATCTATTGGGAAAGTAGCAGTAATGGAGTTACACATTTTAAAGCAAGGAAGACCAACACCATGATGGCAATAGCAAGCCCACATCTATTGGCATTCTAATCGGCTAGAAGCCATCCACAGACAGCCCAATAACCTGACACAGTGAGTCCAAGCCAAAGGCATCTGTAAGAGCTGCGGTGGGCCCTGGAGGGCTCTCCCCTCTACCCCTATGCCTTCCCTACACAGGCAAGCTCAGATCAGGCTAGGGGATTCCCACTCTGTGGCCAGCATTCCATAGCACAACTCTTACGTATTAATAGCTCTTTAATGAGAAACATATATACAAAGAACATCGGGTCACATTACCCGAAGAGGTCAGAGCTTTATTTCAGTGCGTTCATTCACTGTGCAAAGGTGTGCCTGTCATTCCATGTGAGATGTTAAAGGATGATTTGGTCTACGGCCAGCACATGGCAAGCAAGACTCCGGTGGAAGGAAAACTAACCAAAAGCCCAGAGGCTCACCATTAAGACAAGGAGATGAGTCTTCTTTAAGCCTAACCACAATATCAGTTTTACATCTCAAAGAATCCTCAATCATGTTTTAAGATCATCAGACCATGTTCACACATACAAGATAACGGGGAGTTTGCATACCAGCTGGGTGTGCACATAATGTTTCTAGACTTGATCTATTCAAATCAGGACTGGAACATTTCACTGGGGTGATGTCTTAAGTCTCCTTTTTATCTCCATTTTTTCTCTCTGAATTTGTGATGAATAAATTGAGCAGTTTGTTGTGTGCAGGAAGACAGTTTCGCATCTTCTGGATTCAACTGACTGCATCCCTACCACTTTGCCTAGTATGTTTCTATCTGCTCAATTTCCACCGTCAGCAGTAGACCTGGGAGTGCGTTTAATTCAGCCTTGCTGTTTCTTTACATGAATATCCCATAGGTGGCATTGTCCATCAGGAGCTCCTGGGGTACTGTCTTCTCCTCTTCTCTTGTGACATTTGCAAGAGAGTGGAATGTACAGACCCAGGGTCTCACTAACGCTTTTAGTCCGACTTTAGCAGAGCGGGGATTTACCTCTGATAGCATGTGTGCTTTACACTTACTGTGGAAAACCTCGCTTCCTGATGTACCGACACCATCATTTTCTTTGATTCACACAGAGTTATCCGGAGCCAGTTCAAAGGGCAAGACTAGGTGTGAGCCACCGATTATTGGTTTGTTTTTGCTTCTGTCCCCGCTGGATTGCTGCAAGTGGTTTACAGCACTAGGAATGTGTACCTGTGATCCTTTACAAATCACTTTTAAAAATGTTTAGAATTGTTTCTTTGGTTTTTATTTAACTTTTGTAATTTTAAGGATGTTTATATTGTACCAATGTTAAATCTACAAAGTGAAACTTTTTAAAAAAAATCTTTGTCTTAAGTCTATCTTCTTCACATCTCCTCCCTCTTGCTACTTCAGGTAATTCTTTTATTTATTTGATAGTTCACAAACATGCGTCTGATACTCCTACTTCGGTAAATGTTAACACACTATACTTTCTCATCTTACTCCTTTTTACACAGAACTTCCTGTGATGGTAGTATATAGTGATGTCCATTTTATCTAAAGCTGCCCTAAGTGGCTCTTCCATAGCTTATTGAGCATGTCTCTAATCCTTTGCTATTGTGAACATTGTTGCAATGTAGTGATGCATGACAGCCTTTTTATGCTATTCCCACATATTCTAGGAAATAGTCCTAAAATTTGAAATGCTCAGTTGAAAGCTAAGTGCCTATTTAATTTTATTAATGACGTCAAATCCCCACCCATGAAGTATGTGCATTTCTCATACCCGCTACAAACGTAGAGTGACTGTTTCTCCATAGTCTAATCAACAAAGCATGCCCTCAGTCTCATAGTTGAGGAAGTTATATATCTCAGTGAACTTTTAGCACAAAAATTTGATATTGTAAACCAAGCTGAACATCTCATCTATTCAAGAGATGCTTTTGTTTATTTTCTGCACTGTGTCTAGATCCCATTCCCAGCCCGCTGCAGGCATTTCCCCCATATTCTGGAGGCTCTTTATGTACTATTGGAATTAACCCTGTGATATAAGTTATAAATATCCTTAAACCTTTCCAGGATGTTTTTATATCCTCACAAGAAAAAGGTAGTAACACCCAACAGGTTTAAGAACACTTCCCAGAGCTGGGGAAAGGGTTGCACATGTTTCACGGATCACCAAAGCACAGATGTGATGTGGTCCCTTAGCACATGTGTGCTTCCAGAACCCAGCACGGCTCTTCATCAGGGTGGACATCCAGAGATGGGCTGTGACCCGCTGTCGGGGAAGGCTTGTCAGCAGAACTGGGCCTCCAGAACCCAGCCATGGCTCTTCATCAGGGTGGACATCCAGGGCCTGGCTGTGACCCGCTGTCGGGGAAGGTCCATCAGCAGAGCCCAGTGTGGCCCCTTATCACAAGTGTACTCCCAGAACCTCCTTCTCTGTGCCACACATTGAAGAGCAGGGCGTCTGCACTCAGAGATGTCACCTCAAACAGGGTCGAATGTCTTCGGTTTCCAGGTCTGTAAAGTCCCTTGCAGGACACCTTGCTTCCATTTCTGACAAGGTCATTTGTTCTGCAAATAGCTCCTGTTGTGTTCCATCTAGAAGTTCCCCAAGGAGGCGACAGTGGCACTGAGACCTCGGGAAAGGAGTAACCCGCTAGTGTAAAGACTGAGGGAGGGGATTTCTGGACAAAGGCAGCCCGAGTGCTAGCCCTCTGGAGTAGTGGTTCTCGCAACCCCTTTGGAAAATCTCTGTCTCCAAAAGTATTTACATTATGATTCATAACCATAGCAAAATTACAGCTACAAAGCAGTGGAGAAAATAAGTTTCTGGTTGGGGGCTACCACAACATGAGGAACTGTATTAAAGAATCGCAGGGTTAGGAAGGCTGAGAACCACTGCTTTGTGAACCAAATTCCAAGAATGTTCTGGGACTGCAGTCACACGCACCCAGGTGAGCCAGGGGCAGATGGCAGCCGGCGAGGTTGGCTCCAACGGACAGGCGGGAAAGGTTCTCCCAGGAGGCTAAGGACTGAGTTCTAATTAATTCTGCTCTTGCCTCTGTCTGAGTTAAATCTGTTTTTGCTCACTTCTTTCTTCTGCTTTTCGTGACTTCGACGACGTGACCAAGGGTTCCCCCCTATATGGTTCTCCCTCTCCCTGAGTCTCAGGTGCTGCTCTTGTTTCTCCTGAGACCTGGCAGCTCTTCTATCTGCCAGAGAAAAACAATGTGGTCGCTTGCGCTGTTGACAAACACAAGGACTTCATTCAGATCTGTCCAACACGCAACTCATTTCTATCCAGACACACTGCAACACATGGGCTTTGCCTACATATACCAGCTTGTGACTGCCAGGTGTGTCTTTATTGGTGCTTTGTTTTGTTTCTTTTGTTTGTTTTCAACAGGGCCTCATTAGGTTGTCCAGGCTTGTCTCGAACTGCTGGAGTCAAGCCACCTTCCTGCCTCAGCTTCTGACTTCGCTGGGATCGCAGATTTGTGTCTCCCTGCCCCCCTGAATGCTGCCTCTCATGGAAAGCTTGCTACTGTCATATGCCCGATATGGCTTGGTGGCTGCTAACTTACTCACTAGCCTTGCTTGGAGATCAGTGGCTGTGAAGTCCCACTTCGACCGTCATGCTATCGCAGGAGGTAAAAACAATGAGAAAACCCATCACAAGTCATTGCTTCCTGTGCTTCTGGACCCGATACCTCCCTCCCCGTCCTGCTGTGGACAACGGTGGAGTCCTTCTCGACTGACCTCAGGAAGAATCCTGGGACCTGGAGAGGGCAGTGAAGAGCTAAAAGAGGGACCAAACTGTTCTGCCAGAACAGGAGACCCAGACAGGATTTCACAAGCTACCTCCTTTTTAATAGGATGTGGAGATTTTCATTAAGATGCGAAATGTTCCCTTTGAGATGTGGGTTTCCTGGTCAGTTTTTATCTTTGGCTTTAAAAGGTGTCTCTTTTTATTGGTGATTATTTCTAACTTAGCAATGTAAATTTTATTACCACAGACACTGACACGCACATGCACACACACACACACACACACACACACACACACACACACACAGTTGAAGTACTTGTTTGAAACCTGTTTTGTGGGCCTAAGAGGTGATTCAGCAGGCAAAGGAACTTGTTGGCAAGCCTGACATTAGTTCAATTCCCAGGACACACAATGGTAAAGGAGAAAAGCAACTCCTGCAAGTTTTTTCTCATTTCCTCATGCACTGTGCCGTGCACGTGACCATAGACGCAGAGACGCAGACACCTGAAAGATCCCGATGCACAGCAGCATCGCCAAAACCGTGTCATTCTGTGAAACCGAGGAAGAAAACACTGGTTACGGTCGCCTCCTCTGAGCGGTAGATAGATTCTTTAGTTATCCACAAGAAACAAGGCTAGGTTTACACAGCAATCATTTTACTCCTTTATAATGTGGGAAATACATCAGGTATGCAAAAGTACCAAGGTCTCAGATCCTTGTCCGTGAAGCTATGATAGATTTTACCAAGACGCCCTGCTATGTGATTGCTGTTTTAGAAATTAGGTAATTCAATTACGATTTACTGTCTTCCGCTGACTTGTCCCCTCCCCTTCTTCTTCAGAGGCCTCTATCGTCTCTTGCTTATGTTTGTGGTCTTCTGACAGACACGGCTTATACCTTGATCACCAATGCTGTTGGCCTATGCTTTCCAGTTTGGCATAGATGCTGTGTTCTTTCTGTAACTGGCTTTGGTGTCTCTGGGTGAGACGTATCCACATTGCTACATGAAAAATAAACTCCCTTCTATTCTTTTTCATTTATTGGCTGACACACAGGAATCTCGTATTCGTGAGATAGAGCGTGAAGACTTGGTATGTGCATAGAACGTGTAATGATCAAGTCAGAGAAGTTAGTATGTGTCTCGATATCGCCACTCCTGTGTGTTGGCCAGCTTTTGTGAGCTGCCATTGTCCACTGTGGATTAGAATGCTAGTGCTCAGGCTTCCTGTCCGCCAGCTTTCTCTATATTTTCACCTGATGAGTGCCTACCCAGCTCGCTTTTGATGTGTTTGCTTGTTGCTGAACTTTCTAAGTTCTTCATATGTTCCAAATATTAATCGCTTGCCGGATAAATGCTGGCGATGCGCTCTCCTCTCCTGGATGTTGCCTCTTCTGACTCTTACTAGTTCCTTTCGTGGAATAGAAGTTTCTTATTTGGTATAATCTCACATGTCTAATTTGCAGCCTGATTTGGAGGATCTTATCTGGAACATCATTGTGTAGACCACTGTTCTAATGTGTTTGCCCTCTTTGTTCCTCCAGGGGTCTGATGAGGTTAGGTCTTCCGTTGGCTTCTATAGTCCCTTTTAAGTTGATGTTTAAACAGGATTAGTTTAGTCTTCTAACTAGACGGCTCTAGTTTCCGTCTTCTACACATGCACCCATCCATTCTACTCACTCTGTTACCGGCTCTCAATCCTGGCTGCACTTGAGATATGCGGGGGAGCGTTCAGAATGTTGACCCTTTAAGACCCACCACTGGAAAAGGTAATGAATGCAGTAATTTTTTTTAATTTCGTAAGTTTTATTGGTGTATATTAATTGGAATAAACAATGGGTTTCATTGTGACATTTTCAGATACGTGTGAGGTACTTTGGTTAGATTCACCCCTCCTTCTGTTCTCCCGTCAGCCTCCCCCACTCTCCCTAGTCCCTTTTCTACTCCCAAGTAATCCCTCTTCTGCTTTCTCAAGTCTTGTTTATTCCATTCAGTGTGATGGCCTCTAGTTCCCCTCATTTTCCTAAAGAGAGTAATATTCCGTGGCACACATGTGCCGCAGTCACGCTGCCCTTAGCCAGTCATTTCCTGATGAGCAACTGAGCTGATTCCAAACATGGCAATGACGAACAACACTACAGACACCCAGGCATAAAGGCGTCTCTATAGCTAGAAGTATTTTCTGTCCCGCTGGCCCCCCATACTGATTTTTCTCTGTCCGCCTGTTCCCAAATAACCACTCAGAGGCTTAATATCAGTTCCAGTTGTCTGGCCAGTGGCTAGAGCTGTTACTAGCTAGCTCCTTCTTTTAATTAACCCATTTTTATCATCTTACAATTTACCGTGAGGCTCGTGGCTTGTTACCTCACATCTTGTTTCTGGGGCGGCTACATGGCATCTCCCCAACTCTGCCTACTCTCTCTCTCTGTAGCTTTGTTTGGACTTTTCCACCTGGCTTTACTCTGCTAAGTCATTGGCCAAAACAGTTGGATTCATCAACTAATAAAAGCAACACACAGAGAGAAGGACATCCCACACCTCACCTCTAGTGGATGTCTCGCAGAGAAAAGAACAGCAAACCCTGAAGATGTTGCGGGGGGGGGGGGGGGGGGGGGGGGGGGGGGAGTGGCCTACTGCTGATGGGATGCAATTCAGTCTAGCTCCGTGGGAATCTAGGGGGCGTCTCAAAACTATAGATGGACTCTATGCCTAAAATGTGACCCGTGGGGCAACTATATATTCCTTGAGTTACAGAGTGTGTTTTTTACAACTATCTTCTATATCTACCCTACTGGCTGTATCAGTCAAAATGTCCAAGCCATTGTTGATTTCTGGGTTCTTTACCTCCCAGCCCTTGAGCGGTGAATACAATGTAATTTCCACTGTTGTTGATGGTTTGTTTTCCTTGGAGTTCTGCCGTGTGAGGTTATGCTCTAAGAATTTACTGGCTCGGGATTATAATTTGTTCTTCAAATGTTTATGTAATACTCATCTTCACCCACAGCAATGGTTTTTCAGTTAAAATCTGTTTCTATTCTATACATTTGCAGACACCCAACCTTTTTGTGCTAATGATGCTTCTTTTACCATCATTTTTATTTTCAAATTTGTGATGTTGTTCTTTTGTTTATATAATTTTTAATTAATTCTTTGAAAATCTCATACAATGAGTTTTGATCCCATCTCCCCTCTCCCATCTCCTCCCAGAGTATTCTCTTGACCTTGCTACTGAACCAACTTCATGTTATCTCTTTCTCTCTTTCTTCAAAACATCTACTTCAGTTTGTGTTCACACTCCTTGGTGTGAAGCCTGTCCTGGAGTGTGGCTGATATGATAATCTTGAAATCATCACATTAACTATACTATGAAGTTGGTTTTTCTTCATGCAATCCCAGCCTCTGTGTGTGGAGTGCTGGATTTACACAGTTTATATTGATTGTGATTGTTCTAATGTTTGTTTGGGTCTATTTCTAGAACTTTATTTTTGTGCGTCCTGTTTTCCCTAATTTTAAAATTGAATTTTCTGTTCTTTAGAGTAGGAAGGCAAGCATGCATGTGGACCTTGGAGGACCAACTCCAAGAATCGGTTCTTTTTTTCTACCATGAACTCTGGTTGCCTTGATAGCAAGCATTTATCAACTGAGACTTCTCACCAGCCCTGCCCTAATTTTTATTCCTATTTTCTTTTCTGCATAATATATATTGTATTTATCCCACACTCTATTTCCTCCTCTGCCTACTTCTGGTTTCAGAGTTATTTCTGTGTTTACATTGAAATAACCCTTACAATTCTACATATATAGTTAAGCAACAAAAATTTATTTAAGTAACCTTTCTTGCTTCCTTATCATTCTGTCCTTATGGACAGCAAAATTTGGATATCATGACTATACAGGTTCTAGGACTGGACTGCCATCTTCTTCTGCTAGGCTTCTTTTTCCTCCTTTTTTTTCTTTAATTCACAAAGAAGAAAGAAATGCCCTCTTAGCTCTTGCCAGTGCTTAGTCACCCCAACTCCTTTCTGTCCTCCACACCCCCCTTTCTTTCTTCTTTCTTTTGCCTGTGACTGGTAGTCGAGCCCCAGCCTCATAGTGATTTGGCTTCTTCATCCACCTCAGATTCCCTCCCCACACCCTGAAAGCTCTATATCCTTATTTCATACCCTGTGGTCCTCAGAGCCCACACCCTCGCTGCAGCTACAGATCCCTGTGAGGCCCCTGCTGCTCCGCAGGCCTGCCAGGCTGGCCTTTCACTTCCCTTCTCATTTCTGGGATTGAAGTATTTCCCTTTTTTTCTTGCAAGCTCAGCTCTCTAGTTCAAAGAAGTTTGAGTATTTTGTTTGGCTTTTCTCAGAATTTGTACTCAGATATTTGCAAGTTATCCTAGTCTCCTCTTTCGCCAGGAACTACGGATTTTCCACACATCCAAACTCTGTGTGTGTGTGTGTGTGTGTGTGTGTGTGTTCACAACAACATATCATACATATATGCCAAGCATACATGCACAAAATGCATACATGCATCTCTGTGTTTACATACATAGGTACATTACTGCAACAACTGCACCTAAACTGTTCAAGAGCTTCCACAACTGAATAAGATCAAATTCCTAAAATGTGTCACTGATGATTCAATGATTCAGTATCATTCAGAGGGGCTTGCATCTCTTATTCAATTCTGACCAATACTAAGTCATTATTTGTTTTGTTTTCTTGGTTCCATGTATTCTTGGGGAGTTATAAAATGAAAATGGTAAGTGCAAAGCTTTCTAGTTCCAGATCTTCATTATGGACTTAAAATACATAGCGGCCATCACAGAACAATCTCCTGTAACCAGAGGGTCACTTTCAAAGGTCACATCTAAAATCTGCTCCACACGTGGTCAAAGTGCAGTACGAGTCAATGTCCTATCAATGAGATAGGACTCATTAGGTTTCCCATGTTGAAGTTAGGATGTTAATTAGCAAGTAATTGGAACTCTGAGCACCCAAATGGAGACAAACCCCATGAAAGTGGGCAACTGAAGTTCTTAAGCCATAATAAGCCTCCTCTGTCATGAGGACCAGATCTTTTCTGTCAAGGAAGGTAATTTCTTGTTTGAAAAACCATGATTGTCTCCTCTGAGGGATTTTGCCTTACCAGAAATCTGAACTTCCTCTAGATTGAAGTCCCAGGACCCTTAAAGAGATCAGAACACAAAGCATAGTTCAAGAGGAAGTACAATAAGCAGCCACTGAGCGACATCACCAGTTTACTTCAGTCTGATTCTAAGTAACAATGTTGTCAGACTTAGGCCAGTTCATAAACTCAGAACCCCTGAAATGAAGAAGTGACTGGCTCTCCTTGAGAAAGAATCCTACTCCACAAACAAAGACAAATACCTCCTTTTAAACCCAGGGGAATTGTAGTTCCCATCCCCCATCAAAGAAGCTTCTTTTGTAGCAAATGGAGACCTTCACAGAAAGACACAGTTGGCAAAAGTACAGAGCATAGCTAACATTTACAGTACAATCCTTACAATACATTGTGGAAGAGCATGTGGAAAGATTGTAAATTGGGGGGCCAGGATGTCTACTATGAGATAGCGTCATCATCTATATAGGACCTGCACCCATGCAATCTTAACAATATGGTCACCTAAAACAAGACCTGCCCAATGACAGCACAAGCTGACATGGTCACATGGATGGAAGAAATCTCACAAGACCACCCCTAGGTGAAGAGCTTCGGGCAGCTAATGGCTGCTAAATGGGAGAAGTCCAGGGATGATTCCTCTGATAGCTATCTAGTCCAAAGTGATCGACCCTAAACACATGTTCATAGGAGCAACACTAAATGGACTCAACAGGTGGTATTTCTACATTTCCCTCTTTTTCTTCTCTCTCTCTCCCTCCTCTCTCTCTCCCTCTTTTCTCTCCCTCCTCTCTCTCCCTCTTTTCTCTCCCTCCTCTCTCTCCTTCCTCTCTCTCTCTCTCTCTCTGTATAGCAGTAACTAAAGAAGAAGTCATGAATTTTAAAAGGAGTGGAGCATGGGAAAAGTTGGAAGAAGAAAAAGTCAGGTGGAAATGAACATATGAAATTCTCCTAAAAAAAAGAGATTTTGAAAATTACACTGTAGAATTCTCTGTTAGCCTTCTCCTAAGTCACCTATGCCTTAGGGCATAGTGATACACTGGGGGGAATGGTGATACACTGGGGGGGACTAAAATCAGACCTTCAAAACTTCCTAACATTTGCCAGTTTCTGGGGAGTCAACTGGCACTATAATCCACCAGCCAAAAGAATTTGATAAAGGTCAAGAATGAAGGGACCTTGGTCTCTAGTGAATCTCATAGTGATTGCATGGGACCGAGTAACCCCAAAAGAATCATAACCATATGCCTTTGAGGTTTTGTGGTTGATTGTTATAGAAACTGATAATTGTTTTAAAATCACTGATGGGGTTAGCTCTTCTCATAAAGGCTGTTACAGAAAATATTAAATGACAAGTGAGGAGAAAAGAGAACCTTCATAACACTGTTGGTAGAAATGCAAGTTACTCCAGCCTTTAAGAAAAATGGTAGGGACGTTCTCTAATAGGTTAAGAATAAACTTGACCGAAGACCCAAAAGTACTACTACAGTACTAAAGGAAATGAAAGCAGTTTAAAAGGTAGCCATGAACTTCCCTATTTATTGTAACACTGGTCACAAGAATCAAGATGCTGAGTTAAATGCAGTCCCTGCTTGTGGTGGTCTGAATGAGAATGGTCCCCACAGATTCATTTATGTGGATCTTTGGTCCCCAGTTGGTGGAACTGTTCAGGAAGGATTAGGAGGTGTGGCCTTGTAGGAGGAGGTGTATCACTGGGTGTGGAATTTGAGGTTCCAAAAGTCCTTGCTGTTTCCAGTTAGTTTTCTCAGCCTCCGACATGTGGATAAGGATCAAAGGGTTTAGCTACTGCTCCAATGTTATGCCTGCCTGCCTGCCTGCCTGCCTGCCCGCCTGCCTGCTGCCATGTTCCCTGCCATAATTGTTATGAACCCACCCTCTGAAACTGTAAGCACTCAGCAACTTCTTTTTTCTATAAGCTGCATTGGCAATGGTGCTTTATTATAAAAATTAAAAAGTAACTAAGATGCCATCCATGACAAATGGATAAAGAAAACGCAGCATGTTTACACACTGGGCAGTTCTGGACACAAAAGAATGAAATCTTACCGTTTGCAGTATGGATGAGCCTGGAGTTAAGGTGAAGTGCAGTGACTCACAAGAACTCATTCAGATATCAGTGCTGAAAAGATTATCTCACACCAGTCAAGAGCAAACTAGCTATTCTAAGGAGCTCCCTTGAGTGTAAGAAATCTATTGTGCAATACAGTGACAATAATTAACTCTGTATTATAGATTTGAAAGTGCTCAGGGAATACTTAAAGTTGTTCTAGAAAATATGAGGATATATATATATACACACACACACATATATATATACATATTTTAAAAACAGTTTGAACATGGTAAATGCATGCAATTTTGTCACTTTTAAAATATTTTAAAGAATATTTAGGAGAGATTAAAGTGCAGGGTCTGATTCTGAAGTGTAATCTGTGGGTTTTGCCCCATTTAAACAATGAAATAATGAGGCTAAAAGGGAAAGCAATTGACTTGTCTAAGGCCACAAAAGTAGATAGTAGAAAATATTCAGTTATTTTCTATTTTGATTACCTAAGAAGCAAAGTTTAATTCACTGTGCAAAGGCCATAGGCCATCATGTCCCTTCAGTGGGTGGTTGCAAAGTAGGTGATCAGATATTAACATGATATTCTAACTTTCTCGGCATTTTGCTGTAGACTCAACACTCCTTGAGCCATAATGTCCATGGCTGCCTACTTCTATTATCCATAATTCTCTATCTAGTGCCTTGCACAGTTAGAAATATTAATTGATGTTATATCACAGCATGACAAGACAGTCCGTTGCAAGGTGTGATTTTAAGAAGCACACAAAAACTAGCTTGTTCCAACCGAACAACCCATGTATCTGCTTCAGTTTGATTCCTGTCATCATACTAAGAATGGACATATGAAAATGCTTTAGCAGTGAACTACCTGCCAGTCTTTGGTTTTGTGAGACAGGATCTAACTATGGCACCTAGACTGACTGACGTCTAACACTTGGTCTCCTCCCTTAACTTACCATCCTGTGCCAGCACGTCTTGCTTTTAGCTCCAGTTTCTACCGTTATCATCTCTTGGGCATTTATACTCAAGAGATGACAAAACCCAAACGTCCTTGAGAAGAGTGGCAGAAAATACAGGTGGAAGAAATTTTCTGCTAGCAGCAGAAGGCTGGAGATGGGGGGACAAGAAAGGAGCATTGGGGAGAAAGATCAGACCCAGCTGAGCCAAAGCAAGAGACCCCTAAGCCCATGGACAATCCTTCCCCTAAAGTTAGGGGGCAAGAAAGAAAGTGGGGACTAGCTTTTTCTATTTCTTCACAGAAATAGGCAAAATGGCCGCCTTGAGAGTCAGAGTAGAAGATGCTCGCCACCAAGGATGAAAAGGGTAAACGAGTGGAAAAAATACACATCGTGGCAGCTAAAGAGCCAGGTGCTAGGCTCCAGCTTGATTACAAACTGACTGCTGGCTTTAGGCAGCCACTCTGCCTTCCCGGCTTTACTTCATACCTCTTCCCATAAGAAGCTTCCAGAAGACCATCTCTGCTTTCACACGTGACATGTCCTCCGGAAGTATCACCAGATCGAGACAAGACATGCAACAGGAAAAAAAAATAATCTAAATCGCAACGTTTGCCTAAGTTTTATGGGCGATGCTGGGTTAGCTCTTGGAGTCACCACATCCAGTGCTAACAAACCCTGAATCCTTATCGCTAGGGTTACTGTGGTCTCAGCCACCACAGGCCCGACAGCCCTTGTTGACTTAACGGCCCTGTTTCCAAAGAATATGATAGAAAAGCCATCTTCGCTGTGGGGCTCAGGGTAGCAGGTGGCTGTGGTTTCAGAAAAGGCCTTCATCTTCAGCCTCTTCCTTGTATGCGCTTCTGCTGAAGTCATATCAGTCTCTCGGATGATAAAAATCCTGAATCTTAACACTAGTGCAAAGCTCTGCCCCGATACCTTACCAAAGCTTTCATCTCTAATCTTTCTGGTCTCAGGCTTCACTTCAAAGTTTACACAGCCAAGAGGTGCAGCTGTACCCCTCCCCAAAGTGGAAGAAACGTCTGTTAGAAAATATCCCCTTTTCTCTACTCTCTGGTGTACAGTCAAAGGTTTCTATAAATTCCTTCCAAATGCTGATTAATTTTTTTGCCAGGCAACCAGCAGGGAAATTTCTACAGGAAACTGCTTTTTCCATATGGCAATCCTAAGGTACCAAGTCCATGAATTGGTTTTTAGTGTATCACAGGTTGTCCTGAGCCTAGATCCCAAGAACCCAAGGTGGACCTGGTAGACATGGTAGACATCTAGAAGTCCCTCATATTTGGAAGTCCTTGGTCTACTTACAAAATTCCGAACCTATCATTCTTAATGACTCCATTATCCTAGCCAAAAATGTGTCCCTGTAATTCTGTCAGACAAACATGGACTTGCTGAGAGCGGTGTCATCCTGAGGGCATCACAGATCAAAAGGCACTTCCTAGGCCTCGGTTGACAAACATGGACCAGCCAATGTCATTCTGAGAGTATCACATATCAAAAGTGTTCGGTAGGCTTTAATTAGCATCCACAACTTACCAGAAACCACAGGCATCTTTGACCCCCATGCAGCAATATGAATCATACTAGCCCATGGCACCACCACTCCTATGCAAAGACACAAGAAGACTCCTAGCTGATATACTAATGTGTAGAAGATGCCAGATGGATCCAAACTGTACCAGCAAAATTTGTGACTTCGGAATGAAAATGAGCATCATCCAAGCTCATCCTTCTGGGACTGTGCATCTTAAATCGAGTACAGCAGTAAGAACACGAGGGTGTCTCAGGATGCTCCGGACCTGCTCTGATCACATCTCCAATAGTAACCAGTGACCTTCACCTGCACAGAAACCCGCAGCTAAGCCCGAGTCTCCCACTTTTGGAAGAGATGTCTGGATCAGAGTTCGTCAGAAGACAAGAAGGGCTCTGTGATGAAGGGGGAAGCGGAATGGATCGTAGACATCCACTTTAAACGTACAAATCCCCTGTCAGGCATGTGGATATTGGAGTCATCCAATGTCCTGTGGAGTATCTTACACTTCTTCCATAAATCTATGAAAAATAGATGATGGGATTGACCTGGGAATGCAATCAAGTTGCCCCAGCTCTGCCAGCTTCTGTTCCTGAATCTATAAGGAGCAACTTCCTCTTCTCACCCAGAACAAGTCCTTTCAGAAGATAATCTCAAAGTTAAACCTTCCCCTCTCTTCCTCACTACCAGTGCCGTGAGCTCAGCAGTTCTTTCTCAGGCTGTCTGTCTGTCTGTCGGGAGGACAGACCGACTGTCGGGAGGATAGACCGACTCTGCTAACAGATACTTCTCAGGAAGCCAGCTGCAGAAGCACCCGCTGCCAGGACAGTAACTACAAGCTCTTCGTCATGGAGGATGGAAACTCCCTGAATCAATAGAAGTGTGTTGTGCACCTTGAAGTCTAGGTTGCTAGTGAAAAAGACATGCTATCATCTTGGCACGTATCCCATAGGTCAATAGTCCATGTCTCTTTCATGAGAAACTCGGATATCCCATAATGAACTTACTCCTCTGGAGACGCCACCTCCCAGAGAAACCCATGAGGAACGCTGGTGCCGAGAAGGATGAAGAACTGGAAACAGTGATCTGTTTATGAATTTTAAGTGAGTGTTGATGCACCGATTGTTGATTACTGAACATCTTCTTCAGGTTTGGGATTCGCTGGCACCTCAGCTGTTATTCTGGCTTAGGATTTCTTATGAGTGTCCAGTCTGCCTGTCAGTCAGAGCGGCAGCCATCTGCGCTTCCATGGCCAGAGGGTGTGTTTCCAGCACACTCCCACAGTTGTTGGCAGACTCTCACCTTCTCCACGTGAGCTTCTCCAAAGCCTTAAAACTCGAAAACTGGCTTCCCCAGGGTGAGTGATCAGAGACAGAGAGAGGTCAAGAGAGAAGCCACAGAGTTTTAGATATGATCTCAAGTGACAAGCCATTCCGACGATCATGCAGACCAACCCTGGTCCACTGTAGAAGAGGACTGCACCAGTCTGGGCTCAAAACCCAGGAGGCAGGGATCCCTGAGAGCTATTTTGAAGGATGACTATCATAGCTTTGATTAGAAAACATTTATTCTTCTGTAGTGGGTACTTTTTGCCTTTCGTTGACAAGAGCAACTTAAGGAAAGAGGGTCTAACTGGGCTCATATTCTGAACGTTGTCCATCCTGGTGGGGAAGGCAGGAGTCTGAGGCAAATCGTTACATTGTATCCATAGTCAGGGGAGAGATAGAGAGAGATAAAGAGAGAAGTGGGGGGCTGCTCAGTTCATTTTCTCCTTTTCCTTTTGTTATTCAGTTCAAGACCTCATTCAGCCCCAGGCAATAATATAGCCCACATTTAGGGTAGCTCTTCCCTCCTTGGCCCAGCCTCCCCAGAAATGCCTTCACATGTGTGGCTAGCAGTGTATCTACTAGGTGATTCCAAATCCAGATAGGTCGCTAGATTGACCCCTACACCTTGAATACTAGGCCTACACCTTTCTACTAACAGGACAACACCAGTTGCACAATCATCTGTCAAAGAAGGTTAATTTTTATATCTAAGACAGTAGCCGTAAACGAAGATTTTTTTCATCTATGGACATTTTGCCTATCTGCCTTTCTGTGCATAATTCTTCTTCATGGTAGCAAATTCACTTGCTGTTTATTCTCCAATTCCTGGTCAACCCAGTGAATTCTCAAATACTAGGCTTTCTGTGAGGACCTTCCTGTCTGGGACCCACATGACGGTCTCCCATTCATCCCCAGAGAACTTCATATACTTCTCAGTTAAAAAGCCTTCCCACAGCCAGGCATGTGTTTCGTCTCCATCTCTTTCACTAGACCCCAAGGTTTCCAAGACCCAAGTTTCGGGACAATAGTGACTCAGAAACTATTGGCTGGAAAGGCAAGAGGGTGCACAGATGTGGAGAGGACAGATGTGACCAGGTTTTCAGTCTGTTGCTTCCTTCCCAGCTGCTGACTAAGGTTCTCTTGTGTTCCACCCGGGATGTCGATTCTTAGGACAATCTAATACATGAACATTATTTGGAGAGGATTTGATTTTTGAGCTCAGATACATTACGTAATTTTCCTTCCACACAGTGAAGCCAGAATTTCACCCTTACTCTTATGTGAAAACTCCATATATTTTTTTCCCCTGTGTGTATGAATTCATGGAGGAGTAAGTAGGTGGATGAGTGGGTGGGTGGGTGAGAGTGGGGGTGGTGCCTGAGGAGGTCAGGAGAGGGTGTTGGACCACCTAGAGCTGGAGTTACAGGTTATTGTGCGCTGCCCGGCTTTGGTTCAGATCCTCTGGGCCATCTCTCAGGCCACCAAAGCTGTGATTTTTTTTTACATCACCTCACCAGCCCCCGTTGTTACTGAACTGAGGGGTCCACTGTCCATTAGAACTTGTTCTTGCACAGAGGATCCTGCTGTCAGTCATGAACGCTGCCCCTCATGTATTCCTCGACTGTTTTCCTTTTCCCCTGTGCAGGACATTCAGGGTCCTGCAGCCAGCATCTAAGACAATGTTTGAAGACATTATGTCTAGAGGAATGAGCAACTCACAAGCATGGAGAAACCCATAGCCCTGCAGGCACACAGAGCCCAGCCACAAAGCCGCCTCCCAACAGATCACACAGAAAAGAAGCAAGGACTGTCCAGGCTCCCTCTCCAGATGTCCGACCCTGGGGCCAGGCAGAAAGCCCTGCAGGGCTTGACATTTAAAGGTCACAACTCCCAGGAAAGTCAAGAGGATGAAATGAGTGGGATGCATCAAAGTGCTAGGACTTCTTTGAAAGAAAAGTGCCCTACAAATTCAAGACAGCATTAGCATATTTTTGAAAGCTGTTTTGTATGCTGATCTATTTTTCAAATAGCTAATCTGTGTATATACATATTTAAACGATTAAAATTGGAATAACTAATTTTAAATTAGCATTGAATCATGTTGCAGACACAGGAGGTGGGCACCACTGTCTTCTCCTTCTTTCATATTTCCGGGCGGCCTCCCATTTTCTATTCCTAAAATGATAAACACAGCAAGCAGCCTTTGACACTGCTTACTCCCTGGCACCACATCACGGACACATACCTTACAGGTGGATCATTTCGTACTTAACAATAATAAAAAGTCTCCAAAAGCTTTCATTACTATGTGGTCTTTGTTCTCACAAGAATTCCACAAGTCAAATAATAATAATAATCCCAAGCTATTATTGTTTGGTTACAACAGCACCAATGAAATCACTGATACTTTTTAAAATGTGCATTTCCCTGACTATCAATGAGGATTCAGGCATCAATTAGTCATTAGCCATTTTTACTTTTTCCCCAATGAAAATTTATCCATATCTCTTGCCCTGTTTTGGTTGGATCGTTAGTCTGTCTACTTGTTTATAGATGTTCTTCAAATGAGGCAAATAAATGATCTTAATGTGCCTTCTACGCGAAAAGGGTGTTTCCATATTTATTGCTTGTTTCTTTGTGTTATTTATAGTCTCCTTTATTCTGCTATTTTTGCATGCGTTTACACATTCATTTCTAACCTCAGGTTTTCCTGTCTCAGCTAGAAAATGTCCTCTACTCCTGAATCATTCTTGGGTTTTTGTTGTATTCTGTTGTATTGTTTCTAGCACTTAACACATCTTTAATGCACCTGAAATTTATTTTTAATATGTTGTAGCTATAGTCTAATTTTATCTTTTTCCAGCCGGAGACGGTTGTGCTAACCCCATTTGTTTGAAAGTCCCTCATTTTCCCCTTGAATCACCCTATGGGTGTAAAATCCACACACTTGCTGAGGTTTCTTTTATCCCATTGTTCTGCCCTGTCTATATTCTTTGGGAATTGTTATACGTACCCGATTAAAGATTATTTTGATCTCTAGTAAATCAAATCCAATTCAAAACAAACCTTTCCATAGTAAGGAAGGCAGATCTGATCAAAGCATGGTGTGTGCATGTATGAAATGGAACAGTGAAGCTTGGTTACCTTACATAATTAATATGCAGTGATCGTTCTAATAAAAGATAACTTGTCCTTTTTAAATGTCTACTTCTCCTTCTTCTCTTCCTCCTCCTTCTTATTCTTGAGATAAGGCTTCTCTCAGGTAGCCCAGGCTGGCCTCAAATGACTCGGCAGCTGAGAGTGGCTGTAAACTGCCTGTCTTCTTGTCTCACCTAGCTGGTCCTGTCATTCTATATGATTGAAGACTATTTTATACAATTCTCAAGGATGAAAAACAAGCTTCTGCTATTCTCTTTAAAGTTTAAGACTTTAACATTATGTTTTAGAAAGTTTCACTTCGAATTTTAAGACTTTATTACAAGAATAAAGTGCACCTTTATAAATATTTTTAAATTGCTATTCATAATAAGAATATAATACCTTCTCTATGCTCATTGTAGGTGTTTTGGTAACAAGAAGAAAAATTAACATATATTTTTCTTTACTTTCTGTTGTTGGGGGTGTTGTTGTTGTTGTTGTTGTTGTTGTTGTTGTTGTTGTTTTCGAGACAGTGTTTCTCTGTGTAGCTTTGGTGCCTGTTCTGGAACTCGCTCTGTAGACTAGGTTGGCCTCAGACTCACAGAGATCCGCCTGCCTCTGCCTCCCGATTGCTGGAATTAAAGGCATGCGCCACCACCACCACCCAGCTATATATCTGTTTTTAGATGCATATAACGTTTTATCAATGTTAGTTCTTTTATTTAGACATTGCTTCTTTTTCATTGCTGGGGACTGAATTGTGAGCCCTGTACTCTTCTACTGAGCTGCATCCACAGCCTTTAGATCTTAGAGAGGGTCTTGCTATACCATGCAGGTTGATCTAGAACTCACTATGCGGCCTCACTGGTCTTGAACTCTTGGTTATCACCCTCTGTCTCCCAAGAGCTGAAATACCGTGCGTGCACAGCCATTCTGATGACATATTGCTTTGTTCCACGTATGACTGCAGATTCAGAAGAAGAAATTATTTTTCTCAAATTCATACCGATAGCGTTTGCCTTACTTTTAAGGTGTCGTTACCACTCAGTTGGAATCTCAATGCAAATATTATGCGGGTACAGTGATGACAGGCAAGCCTAACGAGATTTTAGCGGGCGTGGTTTCAGCCAGACTGCATCATTTGGGAAAAGATTCTGCCTCTGTCTAGCATCTCATTCCCATACATTCTTCACATGCAAAGAGCTTCCCCAGGAATTTCTCACTTTCCTATAGGTCTCAAGGGAAGGTGATGAGGCAGAGGAGAGGCAGAGGCAGAAAGGATGGTATTGTTTCTCTCCCAGAGTCGGGCAAGTAGTCGCATCAGGACCTGGCTGTGAGCGACAGTCAGAGCCAGGGCAACGGTATAGGAAGGCACCTGAACCATAGCAGAGTCCTCATCTGCCTCCTACCTCTATTCCTTATAGGACTGTTTATCTCTTATTATCCTCTTCCCTTCATCACGAACTCAGCTTCTCAGCCCTCGATACTGAACACGAAATACTTTCCTTTTCTATCACCCTGAGGGATCTTGAAGTCTCACCTCTCTCCCTAATGAAAACCACCTCTGCATGTGTTGGCAAGTTCCTACAGCATGGACATGTTGCTACTAATGCTTGTACAACAATATCTTGCCACTTAGACACAGCCCCGTGAGATCATTAGCCTTAGTTTCTTTGCCTGTTGCTGAGATCACATAGGCAGACACAGGCAGCGTGAGGAAAGATAGGTTTGTTTCGGCTCAGGGGCCGGGGTCCCGTCATGACAAGGAAGTGAAGGCAGCAGGAAATGGGAGAATCCAGTCACACTATGTCCACAACCAGAAAGAGGGGATCGATGGATGCTAGTGCCCTTCTCACCTTCGCCTTTTTGTGCAGTCCAGGATCCCAGCACAGGAAATGGTAGCACCCACAGTGGGCAGCTCTTTCCACACTAGTTAACCTATTCAACATTGTCCAGTACAGGCACGCTCAGAGGCCAGCCCAATCTAGACGATCTTTCACAGATAGGCCCAGAAATTCATCTCCTGGGTAATTTTGTATCTTGTCAAGTTAAAAATTAACACTAACCATTCTATCCTTCAATACAGAATTGCATTGTATAGATACAGCATTCAACTTTGGCACTGCTGTGACTTGGGGCTGGGTCATTCTTCACTGTAGAAAAGTGTCCTGTTCACTGTCAGATATCCAGGAGCATCCTAAGTTTCCACCCTCTGGATGTCAGCAGCATTTTCTTCTCTACTTGTAATAATCAAGCATGTCTTCAAACTTGCTAAGTACTCCCCCAATTTTGCAGGAGAATAGAAGGACAGAATGGTCACTACAGAAGACCACTGCCCTGGACCATTCCCTGAAGCACAACATCTAGAATTGCCTGTGTGTCAAACACTACATTTGAAAATCACTGCCTCATGCCACAGTGTCTGCCCTGTCGCTTTTAATTTGGACACTTCTTGAAAGTACTGTTTCTTTCCTATGTTCAGATACCTTGACACACATGGCTTGCTCTTTCTTACTGACAGTCACCCATGTCTTCTGCCGACATGGCTCAGAGATCCTGAAAGTTAATTTTGTGTGTGACACCCCATGGCCAGTTCGCACTAATGTTCTACACCAATGTTACCTATTTTTAACTGTTAAGAGTGGGATCGTTTTTATTTAGTTTATCACAGAGTGACAAGCACTCTGGTTCCTACTGATGGCGAGGACGAAAATATGTGCAGCATTCAGAACTGCAGTCTTCAAGAGGAAATTAATTTTCCCCTGGGCAGCCGAATACTGTAGCTTGCCTGATGACATCACACCAAGCAACAGACAAAGAAACACCTCATTTTAGAAGCAAACAGGAGCTATCTATAGGTAAGCAATGATTTTCAAGTAGGTTGGTCAAGGGGAAAACATTCTGCTTTTAAACGTCAGCAAGGGAAACTCCCATTTGACCCAGTACCTTGAAGATGGGCCACTTGCCAAAATGGAAAGTCTGTGTCACTGTTAGTAACTGAGGGATGGGGTTTTGATGAATTTTTAGCCCGTTGGAAATGCCAACCCGTCTTTATATGACGCAAACACGGACTCAATTTAAACCATAAAATTTGAAGAAGCAGCCTTAAGACTAGAGAAGCGGAGATTTCAACCAGGATCTTTAAAATTCCAATCAGATGACAGGTAACCTAGCAACAGAGATGCTGGTAAAGGCCACGTACTGAGAATGTGAAGTTTGCCTCTGGAGACTGAGACAGGTCTGTGTATGTGTGTGTGTATATGGGGGGGGCGAAGCCTTTTTGGTGTGCTAAAAGGGGTCATAATATCACAACTGTTAAATTTTTGCTACGTAAATCAGAAGGGCTTAAACTGTCCTTAGAGGAGAGTCTCACCAGGACCAATGACTGGGCTGTGACAGCAAAAAGGCCATGCCCCAGCATGCTCTTGAAGAAGCTGAGCTGTGTAGGCCTTGGCTAGGGACAGACATCTTTCTTTGGTCAGCATTCTGGGGCACCTCCGATTGTTGCTCAGAGCCAGCGTCATGTTGTCCTGATTCCCTTGGCATTGGTAACAAGGCTTAAGGAGAAGAACAAGTGTTGGGGCTAGTTCTCCACCTTCATGGTCAAGCCTTGCTCTCTTCAAAGATGCCCATGGCCTGAGCTGAAAAGGCTTCTATATAAGATACATGCTCATCTTAGCCGGGGAGCAGCAAACCTTTTCCTTTTTAAGATCCAGGAAGTAAATATTTCATACTTTGAGGGCCATGTGATCTCTGCTAGAACTATTGAACTCTGCTGCTGGTATGGCCCTACAACCGCTGTAGACAGTATATAAAAGACAGACGTGATGAACCGTTATCCAAACTAACCAAAAGGCAGAGAAAGTATATCCAAATGAACCAAATCCAATACAAGATTTAGACTCCTTAGGATAGAGTGTTTATTAAAACATTAGGATATGTTCATTGCTTAACAACAGCAACAACAATAAGAAGAAGTGTGGACATTTCCAAATAAAATATTATCTAGAATACAAAATGGGCAGTGGACCACATGTAGCTCGAGGCCTAGAGTACATTGGATCCTGGTCGTTTTATTTGCTTATTATTTTAATGTATATATGTGTTTGGTCTGCATTTCTGACTGTGTATCACATGCGTGCAGTGTCTGAGGAACTCAGAAGAGAGCCCTAGTTCCAGACCCTTGTGAGCCACTCTGTGGGTTCTGGGAATCAAACCCAGATCCTCCGGAAGAACAGCCAGTTCTCTTAGCTGTCAAGCCATCCTCTCCAACCCCTGGATTATTCCTTGGGCAGCAGTGCTGATCGCTCACACTCAACAGAATCAATAGAATCACCAAGAACCATCCCACACTTAGGCCCCCCCAGAACAAAAATGCAGGGTCTGCAGCGGTGGGGCCCATGCTTCTCTGGGTTCTAATGTCCCCAGGTGATCCTGCCACGTAGCTAGCATTACACAACCACTCTGACACCCACACGATCTGCATGCTACTCTCGGGATTCACGTCCTGCGAAGCGGTGCTTCCCATCCTTTGCACACCCACGGGGAGCTGGTGACTTGGCTTCTGTAGGTGACTGGGCCTTAGGTTCTGCATTAAAACAAGCTCTTTGGCTGGGCATGGTGGTGTGCACCTTTCACTCCAGCTCAAAGGGGGCACACGGGAAGACATCCGTGTGTTCAAGCTAGGCTGCTTTACCCAGAATTTCTAGGCCAGTCAGGAATGTCAGGAATGCATAGTGATACCCTATCTCAAAAGAGAGAGGGAAAGAGAGGCGGGGAGATGGAGGGAGAAAAGGAGGTTGGCCGGAAAGGAGGGAGGGTGGAAGAATTGGACAGGAAATGAAGGAAACGAGAAAAAGGAAAGAAAAGAAAAATCTCTGACTGAATCAGCTATCAGTACACATGAAAAATCATATTTGAACACGTGAACACATGAGTGGCAGGTACCGCACTATTGGAAACTAAAATCATTGCCACTTTTCCAATGTTCTAATTCATGAGATGGGAAAGCTAAGTGTCTGAACAGGAACGGGAACCAAAGCTTTCCTTGGATCCACAGTACTCCCAGGACTAGTACCATATGCACACTCTAGCTTTCCTTGGATCCACAGTGCTCCCAGGACTAGTACCATATGCACACTCTAGTTGCGAGCGGCAGCTTCTCTGGACTCATTTCCTACACGTGGGAAGCAAAACAGAAAATAACATCGGTTTGCATTTCAGCAGACAGACTTTTTCCAGTGGGAATAGTCATATAAAAGAAAGAAAGAAGAAAGAAAAAGCTCTCCAGGCTGATGTTTCCTGCCTAAAGTTCACAGAACCCTGCAGGTTAGCCAGGGTTGGCTGTGGAATACCTTACAATTATTTGCTTATGAGAACCAAGGCGTTTTCGCTGGGGGGCTGCAGAAAGGGCTGCCTGGGGAGCCTTGCAGGGCTGTGCATCCGTGTGACTCAGATCTGATCCCCAGAACAGCGTGGGCTGACTTTCCAAGCAACACTTCCATATGCCTCGGGCAGGAGCTCCCCAGTGCTGGTTTGAATCTCTCTTCTCCCCTTGGACAGCAGCTTTGGGACCTAGGAAACGTTATTTTTCTTTCCTTACCCCTTTCCACCCCTCAAATATCTTCTGCAAGTTATGAGAACAGAAGCCCGGAAAGGGCTTTAACACAGTGCCTGGTACCTATAGAACACTGAGTCTTGGCAGTGGTATTTTATTGCTCCTCCTACATCCCTAAGGGAAATGGCAATACTAGCCTTGCCACTTACCAAAAGTACCTGAATTACAGCAAGGGGATCAAAATCCTCGCTTTCTCTGACTGCCTTTGGACTCTAGTCTATGAGAAGAATACCCATTAGGGCTTACCAAGGGATGCAATAATGACCTCTCCTGGTGTACACATGAGAAGAAAAAAGATGACTCCTGAAGTCGAGCAAACCACAGTAGGTTCTCTCCCACCCTGTACCCAGAATTACTTCCTTTTAAGGTCTAGGAAGCAAGAACTAAGAACAAGTAGAGTTCCCTGTGAACCCTCTGGAGGAACCCAGAGGGAATCTACAGTTGGCAGGCAACAAAAGCCAGGGAAGGGAAGTGTTCCACAGGTTTTAATATGGATGGCAAGCTGCTTGCTTCCTCCAGAGTGTGAAAAGCAAGGCATCCAAGCCTAATGTGCAGGTAGTCCCTGAGCTAAGAGGGACAGCGGGGGAGGAGAGCTAGTTCTGAACCGTGCTTCAGTGTAGAGCATACCCCTGAAGAGTCGGGCCCCTGGGACAGCATCTCTGGCAGAAGCTGATAAAAACGTTACAGTGCCGATAACCCTTGAAATCCCAGTGTCAGCCCCGAAGAGCGGCTTCCCGACATGGCGAGTGGGTGGCCTTCCAGAGGCACAGATTCGGCTTTCTAACTTTAGCCTGAACTTTCTGGTGCCTCTCAGTGGTACCAGGAAAAACATTTGGTGTGAAGGAGGCTAAAAATAGCGGGTGGAATGAGAATGTGGAGTCAGAGGAGTTTCAGTCAGCCACGCGTTCCCGCCCCCCGGCCTCGCTGGGTCGCAAGCAGCTGTGGGGCAAGAGATTTAAGGCTGAAAGACTTGGGGTTCAGATAAAGAGCAAGGATGAGGAGAGCTGTTGAGACTCCTAAGCCTACTGCTAACCACTTCACCTGACTCAATGCTCACCCTGTGCTTGGAATACCTCCACATTACAAGCAGGGATACATTACTAAGAAATAGCAAGAAACCAATTCAAGGTCAACCCTCTGATCACACAATAGATCTTGAAAAAGAGCAACAGTGTGCCAAGAAAGAGAAACAAAAGCTAAGTGGCTGGGTCAAAGACTTTAGTACAGAGAGGACCTTCAAACACAGGAGCTGAGAATCCGGTGGCATAGGGCTGCTAACCATCTGTCTCTGATACAAACGAACAGGGAATTATTGTCTTGCAGTGAGGAGGAAGGACTTAGAGTGGACATCAACAAAGAGGAAAACCATCTGGGTTGAAAACAAAAACAAAAAATGGTGTAACATGAGTTCTCATTATTAAGAAACAATGAGAACCTGTTAGCTCCAAGCGGGGGTGGGGGCTGCATTCAGAACACCAGTTCTTAAAGGTATTAATAGAAGTAATTGAACATAACTGGTGGGGAGAAAGTTGTGTGCTTAATAGAGTTAGAAGTCTTGGCTTGACAGGTTCTAAGAACACTTATTATTTTCAGGACTAAAGCTCAAATCTGGGGCCGCCATTCTTTCTAAGCAAGGAGTCCACCCGACTGCTATATTTCTAGACCCTTAAAGTTGTTGTATAGCTAACATGCATGCACCCTGATTCTCTGGCCACAGTAGGTGGTATTTCCCAAATGTGTTTGACCAAACACTATTTCCTCAACTAAACCTGAGAAGACACTGGTGTTTTCCTGAGATGACTAAAGGAGACCAAGGTTGGTCTTCTTACTCAGAACTCAAACCAAGCCCTTCTCATTGGCATGCATGCCACTCACGAGCAGTAGAAAATGCCGAATCTCCACTCAGCCCCACCTTTAAGTTAAGAATCCACTTCCACTCAAGAGATCCTGGGAATTTCTGTGTAGATCAAATCTTCGGAAACTCGGTTGTCCTTCAAACGTTAGGATTCAATTACCAAGAACTCAGCAAAACAACCACAGGTCTAACATTAGCTACCTGCTATCCAACAAACCACCTCGAACTTGCTGTATCTTGAAACATGGATGTTTTGCTGGTCATGAAATTTGCTGGTTTCGTTTGCTTGGCTGGGAATGTCTTCTGATTCAAGTAAGAGAGGCTGAAAACAGTCACTTGGATGCATTTAGGAGACAGACTGGTAATATTTCAGTCATCTGTTTGGGGCCTTGGAGCTCCGCATGACTTTTTTCTCTCTACAGATAGCTTGGATTTCTCTACAGAGCATTCTCAGAGGATTCAGCTCTTACATGGCAGAAACAATGGCTGCCTATTCTGTTAGTGCCTGGCCTTGGAAGACCCAAAACATTTCTTTTGGTTAGTTCTATGTATCAGTCAAAACAGTTCATAAAGACAACTATATTCAAGAATGGTGTTGGTCCGCCTCTTGATGAATGAAGAAATGTGGTGAGTGTGAGGGGAGCTGGTGACAGATATCTATGGACGCTGTCTAGCACATTCTTCTTGGGTGATAGTAGGTAAAACATATGAGTTCCCTAAACTCTGACAACTTGAAAATTGCTCTCACGTATCCTGGGCTAGTTCTTCCCTGCAATGGACAAGGGTACTCTAATACACTCTCCAATCCACACCTATCCATGAAGAATGTCAGCACAGGGTCTAGCAAGGTGGGTTAGGCCTCTTCGTTCACCAGTGCCAGTCAAAGCTATTTATACCTAACTCCTGCTTGGAACTATTTCACACTGCATTGATAACAATGTATCATGTAGTCACAAGAGACAGCCTCTTGACAGCTTCTATGTTATAGACTCTCAATTGGTAAACACTGGGAAAAGGATACAATACCTTGTTAAAGTGACAAAGGCTCTTAAGAAAGGAAATAGGGTAATGGGATTGTGAGTGGCTTTCTCCTTTCAACCAGATGGCCTCGTGGGGGGAGTGTGATTGAGCTAGAATAGTAGAAAAAAGGAGGCAGTTGTTCAAACACTGAGGTCAGAGTTCCCAAGAGGATGATAGGACAAAGACCTCGAGACAGACAAATGTTCTATCCACTCAGGGGACAGAAGTAAAGCCACTGTGCTTGGCACTTAGTCCACAAAAAGATAGCAGCGTGAAGCTAGAGGGTTGGCTAGGGATCTTCAGCGGATTCTTGGGGCCATAGTAAGAAGATGGCATTCCGTCCTAACTGGTGGCAAAGCACCAGTTAAGGCATGACTTAATTTTCATTTCTGCGAGAAGGCTACCTGTGTGAAAGGCAGACCCCAGGGAGAGGAGAGGAAGAGCGGGGCAGTCACTTAACAAACATGAACACTCCTCTAGGTAGAGGAAAATGACAACCTGTCCCAAGGTGACGTTCTGTGGCACCAGCTGATTAATATCAAGTGACAGCCTGGAGGTGTGGCTTGGTGATAGAGCCACTCACCTAATATGCACAAGAGTTTGAGTTTAATCTCCAGCAACAACAATAACACACACACACACACACACACACACACACACACACACACAAACCATCATTCTCCATTCTTCAAGTATTGCAGCAAGGTCACCTGCAGCCTTCTGAGATGAAACAGGAAGAGACCACTATATGACTCCTTCACTTCCCTGGAACTTCATGACGCCTTAGTTGTACCCCCCCCATCCCACAGGTACTTGGAAGCTGGGACTGAGTTTGTCCTCCTGACATGACTCTGGGAAACCTCTCGTGAGTTTGGCCTCTGGCTCAGCAAACCACAAACATGAGCAATAAAGAATAAACATTTCTTTATCCAACAATGAACGTGTAACGAATTTGTTCCCATGCCTTTCTAGTTTCAGGTAAATTTCAAAAGCAGAGGCAAAAAGTGACTTGCCAAACCTATCCTCCAACATTTTTACCCAAAATGCAATCGTGATCTCTATCCCTGGATCCAATAAGAGTAACTTTGTATGGTCCTGATGCTTTCAAAATAGAACACGGACCTAGTAGCCACTACGGGCTACACTGATCCCAGGCACCCTCAAAAGTTTATAATTTGGTGATACACACCTCCATGCTGAGGAGGCAGAGCTGATGAATTTCTGTGAATTCAAGGTCAACCTGATCTATTAAGTAAGCTCCAGGCTAGCCAAGGCTACGTAGTGTGACCCTGTCTCAAAAATAATAATGACAACAACAATAATAATTTAAATTGTAATCAAACACAGTTCTAAGTATTATGCCCTAATTGATTAAGAAAATAATAAATGGCGTTTTCTCATTAAATGCAAACAGCTTGGGTAAACTGTATGATGAGGAAAAAGGCCAGGAGAACAGAAGGGCCAGGAAACACAGTTTGCTTCTGTCTCCATTTTACAGAAGTTCTGCAGAGAGGCTGCAGCTAAGAGAAGAGCTTGGAGCCTCAGCCCCAAGCCCCACCCTTCCTGTGAGAGAAAAGGAGCTCAATCTTCCCGGGTCTCATCCATGACGGAAAAGAAGGGCTTCCCTTCCTCTGGCCCCTGGGAGTTTAGAGTAGCAGACACGTTTTCACACTGCATACTGAGGAAGCTGTTACTTGTGCACAAGGGAGTCAGGTTGCTGGCTCCTGGGCTGATAGATGAGGACAGGGAGGGAGAAGAGAAAACTGGAAAAGAATGGGGAAGATGAAAGAAAGAGGGAGGAGAGAGGCAAAGAAAAAAAAGCAGCAGTCGTCAGAGATGTTAAAAATGAGATGCTGTCGTGCTCAGAGTCCCAAACTGGAAGTGTGAACTCAGGGCTCCCCTTAAAACATTAAGAGACCTTGGGTGAAGTGGAAGAGGCGGGACCTGGAGCTATATTTTCTGATTCCCAGGATCTTTCTCCACCTTTGCAACCTTATAACATGGCAATTCTGGTCTGAGAACCCTGACTCCACGTGTATCCAAGTCTCACACTGCAGCACCTCACACCGTGTGGGTTGTGTCTCCTCCCTGGCTCTCACCCTGGCAGCCCTGACTTCACACGTACCCAAGTCCCACACCGCACTTCATACCATGCGGACTGTGTATGCTCCCTGGCACTCACCTTGGCCGTGGGGACCAGAGCACTGGGCACAGAGTGAGCACAAAGGTTCTTTGAGGTCCCTGCGTCAATTTCGAGCAGCCAAAGACAAGGACAAGGGCAGCAGCCCCGGCCTGGAGCCTGGCCAAGATCGGCTTCTTATTTTCAGTGTGGAACTCCTCTTGGCTCCAGAGTTCTTTCTCTGTGGGATTTTCTCCCTAACAGCTGTTGTGTGGGTTGCAGGTGTCTGTGGGAGGAGAGGGAGACTTCTAAAAACAAACAGAAGAATGGTTTACAGGCTCTCGGTGCTAATGGCATGGGTACTAATCTAACTAGTGGCAGCTAGTTGAGGAGCTGGGGGAAGGAGACAGAGCAGGAAGGGGTGATGAAGTAAAAAGAGCCTTTTATTACTTCCTGGAAGAATCCAAAAGGGGAAAGTCTGCAAAACGTCTGTCATGGGAGTTTTTTAAACGTTGGTGAGTACCCCCATCCATCACCATTATCATAAGCATCAGCATCATCTCTCTAGCCCTCTCTATTTCCAGTCACAGAGGAGAGGTTTAAACATGTGAAAGGAGATGGAGTAAAAGGGGAAAATATAGAAAAGAGAATGTGTCAATTACTTATTGCCCATATGCCCAATTAAAGGAACCCTATTTAAACACTATGGTTATACCTTTTTTGGAAACTGCTATTTCAACACTGGAGAGCTGGTACTTGAACAGTGGCTTTCTGGGGTGGGTTTAATCTGCAATATTCACCACACCTATGAAGCAGCAATTAGTATGGAAAGCAAAAAACAGGATAAGCCAAAGACAAGTCAGATATCAGGGCCTCTACACCTCCCAGGATGAAGAGAGGTGAGATCTACAGGTTAGCTGACTATACTTGGGGTCTTCGGAAGTGCTGGCCTCAGCGACCAAGGGAAGGATGAGAGAGCTGCATATTGAGTTTAAGGCCAGCCTGGGCCAAATGAGACCGCCCCCGCAAGCCTCACTTCTGACTTAAATAAATGGATTTTATCCAAAAGAGAACATGCATTTAGCTGTTTTCATTACCTCCCGAAGACTACATGCCAGGCTATTCTTCGCAGTAGCTTCTCCCTTGTCCCTTGTCATAACTACCTTGAGGCCCCAGGCCTGTTCTCTCATGTTCCTTCCCACTGTGGCCCAGGCAACTCACACACAGAGGCACCCTCCAAGAACTCACTGGAAAGGAAGGCTATTTCCACCAGCTTTCCAGAAAGCCAGCCAGTGACCTCACTCAAGGCATCCTTTGCTCAAAAGCCGGGTTGGCCTTTACAATGTAGTTAAGAACCTTACCTGTCCTCAAAACCGCCCAAGACTCCCCCGGTACATATGGTTTTAACAAGTCTAGTAGCACGGACTGATGCTCGGGCCACTTGCATATCAGCCCGGTCATACTCCGTTTCCCATCATTACGCTCCGCTTTCTAGCCTCTGCCCAAACAGTCTTTTAATTCCCGAACTCCCCATGTTCCTTCAACTCTGTACATTTTCTCCCTGCTTCTCCAAGTAAGACCATTAAGAGCCCATCCCACAAGTATGGACACTTGACTCTGAAACCACCCCCCATAGCTCATTAGCTGTGTGCCCTATGGAGGTAAAGTTTTTAATCACTGAGGATTATCTCTTAATCTTTAAATCCTAAGATCATAATATCCACATCACATAACAACAGAACAGATTTGAGTCTTACAAACACAGAAATTACGGGAGGTACCCAGTAAGTGTTAGCCTTTCCTCTTCAATACCCTTCAGATTTGTGCCCAAAACGTAGAAGAACCTCCTGTCCCCTAAGTTGGGAGAAGATACTGGAGAACATCCATGCAACAGTGAGAGAGGGACACTCTCTGGGTCAGTTATGTCTACCGCAGAAGCAGATGGAAAAGGAGACCGCATGTCCTACATACAGAAACCTGGAGTCGTAGAGCAAAAGACCTTTACCAGCTGCATGACTATGTCTCCTATTTCATAGACAAGGACAAGAGGCCAATGAGAAGCTTAGAGGGTACTCCTTTCTTCAGCTTTTCACTCTTTACCATGACATGAACAAAAGCTGATTGCCCACTTTTCCAACCAGAGGCCTAGGACTGCTCCCTGGTGAGACTTCTAGGCTAAAGAACTTTTTCAAAGTATCTGGTCCTGTCCTTTGTTTCCAGACAGAGGCATGTATTTTCCTCATTCAAGGCATACTGGGCTCCTACTAGGTGTTGGGTTTCCACCTACAAGGAAGATATTGAAATGTCTAACAAATTCCTTCCTTTAAGAGCCAGGCCACACACCTGTGCACACTAGAGATTGTCTTCAAAGCCAATGGATGATCCATTTTCATGAAAGGCTGACAAGGACTGTCCCAGGCAGTGCCAGGGTTGGGAATGTATTTTTTTGGCCAAATGCCAGTTACTCACCATCTTCCTTAATTTATATCAATAATTTCCATGGTTCCTCATCATCTCCTTTTTTGTTGGGATTGTGGTGGGGCTAGACAACAGAAAAAAAAAGCCAAACACAGGCACTTTGAGCCAGAAAAACAAGTCACACGGAAGTAGGAAAGGTCTTAAATGAGAAATGAGTAGGTAACTTCCCAAAAGCAAGAGTACTTTTATACAGCAGGTCACTAGAGTCTTCTAAAAAATAGACTGGAGTTTGGGAAACAAGAGACTCACTGTTAAATATAAACAAAAGAGAAAGGAGGAGTGGGTAAAGAAGTCCTCCAGATCCTGACCAAGGGCTGATCCCTGCGCAAAGAAGAGAAAGACAGGTCGACAAGATGACCAGGAGGGTAAAATGATTGCTACCAAGCCTGATAACCTGAGTTCAAACCCCAAAACTACACAGTGCAGGAGGGAGTCAAACTCCTGCACATGTGTGCTGTCATACACAAACACGTGCGTGCACGCGCACACACACACATACACACACAGAGAGAAACACACATACACACACACACACACACACACACACCAGCAGATTGATGGTAAGTTCTGTCTTCAAGTGAGATCTGAACATCATTATCCTAGAGCAGAAGTCAGAGAAAGGAGCATTTACCATGATGACAGACAGTAGAATGTTTATAGGTGTGTGTAGAGCCAACACAGATCCTAAGACACCAGATTAATTGTAGGCTCCATGTTTAATTAATCACTGGTGCACTTGCTAAGAAAAATCTTCTTCTCTGATATTTATGACTGGACTGAGTTGAAGGTGAGTCTGTGGGTCTTGAGATCTGAACTCTCTATGAACTAAAACTTTTCACTGTCCCAGCAAATGAAAAGTAGTATAAAGTCCAAACTTCTACAGGGAGTGGGGGAGGAGTTGAGAGGGAAAGAGAGAGAGAAAATAAGTGGGGGAGAGGAGATGGGCCAACTAGTCCTTGAGGCCCTGGTTTTGTGAGCACAGGAATCCCAATGGTCCTTTCCCCAGAAAATCACCAGATGCTCTCAGTGTC
Source organism: Myodes glareolus (assembly GCF_982192425.1). NCBI lineage: Eukaryota > Metazoa > Chordata > Mammalia > Rodentia > Cricetidae > Myodes > Myodes glareolus. The sequence goes on from NC_142035.1 coordinate 61,532,466, forward strand.
GAAGAGGCTGAAAACAGAGCTTAAACATTATAGCACTGCCAGCCCCTGTGTAACCCCTGCCTGATGATATGTGATGACGTGAATAAGTGTCCCCCACTCTTCCTCCATTACCCACTGTAAATAAATAGACCCCTTCAGAAGGGCTGCCTTAGAAAAGCTAAACTCCCTATAGGCTGATCAGACAGTGTGGACCCAATCCATCGCTCTTTCCTAAATTGTATGTTCATGCCCAGAATGGTCAAAGTTGAATAAGTCCATGGAGGGATGCTACCATGAAGTTGAGAAAAATGTAAGTTAGTATAAACTTCTAGCTTCTGCAAGACAGCAAGCATTCACTCTAGAAATCCCAGAAAATAAAATGAGCCTTCCACCACATCCCAAGTAAGGGAACCTCACAGAAGTCCTTGTCCAATTATCTTCTACCAGTTGCAAACTAAGTATTAGTGTTCTAACCTCAGCTGTGAAGAGATTTGAAGCCCCTTTTGTGACTTTTCTTTGGCATTAGTAAAACAAGAGGTATTGGACGTCGGGTGTCTTCCGCCAGGGTCTTGACTCCCTAAGTATTATTATACACCACTCCAAATGCAATGAGGTTATGATGTGGCCTTTCGTGGGATCAGATACCTAGCAGTGTGCACGCAGTTCAGAGCCACTAAAATCACAACTTCCATGTCTGACTGTGGGTGTTCCTGTGACTTCCGGATCTCTATATATCCCTAGGGGAGCTCTGGGACAGCCCTTCCAGCCTTGTTGACATTACTCACTGCAGAGCTTGCTGGGCACCAGCTACGTGCCAAGCCCTGTTGACGTGTGTGATAAGCAGACGACCTCACGTACACAGAGCTGTGTCTGTCTTCCATGTCCCTTGATTATTTTTTTTCCGTTGACACCCTTCCCTGCCCCTATATATAAGCCCTGGTAGGTGTTGTGGCTTTTGTGCTCACTTTTGAGAGGCAGGAGAGTGTTGAAGTTATTTGATGATGAGGCACGTTCTCACTCAGTCACTGTGACTGGTAGCCAAGGGTGGAAATCAAGAGACTGAGCGGAATTGGGCTCAGCAAGACCGCCTTTAGACCGAGCCCTGGTAGAAGCACTGTTGGTCTTAGGCACTTTCCCATCTTTGCTCTCAGAGTCCTATCTGAAAGCTGTGGTTTGGTTTCTAATTATTTGTCCTTCGCGGTCAGGTCTACAGGCTCTGAGGTGGGGGATGGAGACGGGGGGTGACAATGCCTAACTGATGACAGCTCTCTGAGCCTCAGCACATGATTCATGCTGCTGTCTCCAAGTAGAATGCCTTCTTTCTAAAGTCTATTTGTCCAATGTTTTTATTGCATAAAATGCATATAAAAATAAGATAGATTTGCTATTTTAAGAGTTTTAAATATAAAGTTTAGTGATTTTAATTCTATTCACAGTGGATAAATTTTGCCAAGATCCAATGCCAGAATTGTTTTCATCTTGTAACAGAAACTCTATAGCCTTCAAACAGTATCTTCCCACTTAATTTTCTCCCTAGCTACTAGCAGCCACCATTCCTCTGTCTGTCTCCGTGATTAACTCTTCCCGTGTAGAATGTTATGGTTCTCCATATGGGTCATCTGGTAGACCCATCTCTCCTGCAATGGTCGACTCATCTTTCCGTATTGACCTGGAAAATACAATGATATTCTTGGCTTCATCCCTGGGTATTGGGTAATACATTTCTGCACATTTTCAATGGAGTTTCTTCTCTCTGCTACTACAGGATCTGCCCTGTTCCAAGAAGCTTCACTGAACATTTGTGTACAGTAAGTTCTACAGCTTCTAACGCCCTCACTTGTCTTTTTATCTCCCCTTGGCCTCCTTCAGGATCTACACTCATCTCCCACCCTCTTGAAGATCTCAGAAATCTCCAAATCTTTCTGATTGGTAAATGTCTCCTAATCTTTCACATGCCTCTTTGAAGACTTTCTTTCTTCTATAAAGCCATGCCCGCCCCCAGCCATGTTCATCACTATCAGTTCTTTCCTAGACAGTCCCCTGGGACACTTACATACATTTCTCACTGTGTTTTATGGTGACTCGCTCCCCCAAAATTTGCCTTACCAACTAGTGTGAAAATTCTTCAAGGATACTAAGTCTTGGTCAAGTCACCTGGTCTAAGCTCCATCTCACTTCATGGGATGCCATTAGTTCACGCGCCATGTGCTATAGGACAACACTGAGGATAAAGTGTCTGGATAGTCAAGGCTTTTAGCTTCATGGCACAGGTGAGAACCGCACACATGGAATACCTCATCAGCATATTCACTTAGGTCCTTATGTGCACTGTGCCCTACATGGGTACAGTCCCCTAAGCCGCACAGTGACACTCTCAGCTGCTTAACTGAGACATCATCTTTCCTTTACATAGTCTCCATCATGTTTCCAAATAGCGTCTGTGGACGCTTCTGGAGACTAGGGACTTGTTCCATTCCAATGAACTCTTACATTCAGAGACACTATGCTCTTAAAAGGAGGTCCTCATGGAAGTCCTAAAAAAAACTCCAATTTGATAACAAAGTCAGAAATGAAAAGGGGGACATCACAGCAGACATGGGGGAAATCCAGAGAATCATTAGGTCGTATTTCAAAAAACCTGTACTGCTCAAAATTGGAAAACTTAAAGGAAATGGACAATTTTCTGGATAAATATCACTTACCAAAATTAAACCAAGACCAGATAAGCAAACTAAATAGACCCATAACGTCTAAAGAAATAGAAACAGTCATCATAAGTCTCCCAACCAAAAAAAGCCCAGGACCAGATGGTTTCAGCTCAGAATTCCACAAGATTTTCAAAGAAGAACTAATACCAATACTCCTCAAATTGTTCTACACAATAGAAACAGAAGGAACATTGCCAAACTCTTTTTATGAGGATACAATTACCCTGATACCTCAACAACACAAAGACATTACTAAGAAAGAAAATTACAGACCAGTCTCGCTTATGAACATTGATGCAAAAATACTCAAAAATGCTGGCAAACCAAATCCAAGAACACATCAGAAATATCATATACCATGATAAAGTCGGCTTTATCCCAGAGAGGCAGGGATGTGGGACCCTGTCCTCCCTGATCCTTGAGACCAAAATACTGGATGCAAATAATGTTTACGCTAACCAGCTAAGCTTCCTGCTAGTTCCGTCCTTGGTTCTGCTACAGCCTGGTACATTAGCCTGAGGGATCTATTTTACTTTAAAATGGTAATTTCTCAACCTGCCTCAAAGAAGCTCAGGCGCCAAGGCCCATCTAACCTGTCTGACATTGCCTTAAACCCTCGACCACCTGCCTGGGAAAAAACTCCCACAGAGGCTGGTTTTCCCAGCCCCCTCTGGGTGGGAGGAGTTTTCCTTTACTGGGGCCTTTATTCTCCTTCCTGCTTTGTTGGGAGGAGGCCTTGCCTTTTTGATCCCGGTTGCCCACTGGTATAAATACCTGACTTGAGTTTAATAAAGTTGCCATTTACTCTTGGTAAATGAACAAAGATCTCTTTTTTATGTATGTCTGTTTTTAACCCTCAGGACAATCGTCCATTCTCATGGGCCCGAGTTCGGGAAGGCGCGCCTAAATCGGATTGAAAGACCCCCGAGGGATATCTTCCTTTCAAGAGAGGCCCCGAACCCACGAATCAGACAAAACCACACTTACGGATGCAAACAGTAAGAGGTTTATTCGAATACACAGGTACCTGGGGCGACAAGGTCTCTCGGAAGACTTGCGTGCCCCCAGGTTGGGGTGAGGGGTTCTTATAGGAGAGCAAAAGCGCGAGTACAGAAGCGAAAAGCGTGGTTACAGGGATTCATTCCATTGGTCAATTCAAATAAGGCTAAGAATGCGCGCTGAGTGGCAAATTCTTGACCTTTCACCTAAATACCAAGGAGGGGGTCGTCCAGGGGCTTTCTGTTTTTCTTCTCTCTTCCTGCTTTCCTAGCTGGAGACCCATCGGCCAGCTGTAAATACCCTGACTCACATCCTGTCACAGGACAAAAGGCCTCCCCCCCTTATCTTACAGCAAAGGCTTGACTTGTTAGTCTCTAAGGCCTTACATTTCAGCATCCAGGGTGGTATTCTTTTCTTTTTTTCTTTTCAGGATATGGGTATCCACTAAAAGGCGGGGTCTAACACAGGGATGTTTCAACATATGAAAATCTGTCAACTTAATCCACAATATAAACAAACTGAAAAATAAAAACCACATGATCATCTCATTACATGATGAAAAAGCCTTTGAAAAAATACAATATCCCTTCATGATAAAGGTCTTGGAGAGAACAGGGATACAAAGAACATACCTAAACATAATAAGGCAATATACAGCAAGCCAACAACCAACATCAAACTAAATGGAGAGAAACTCCCTGCGATCCCACTGAGATCAGGAACAAGACAAGGTTATCAACTCTCTCCATGTGTATTCAGTATAGTTTTTGAGGTCCTAGCTAGAGCAATAAGACACCAAAAGGAGTTCAAGGGAATACAAATCAGAAAAGAAGTCAAATTCTACTATTTGCTGATGATGTGAAGTTTACATAAGTGACCCCAAAATTTCTACCAGGAACTCTTACAGCTGATAAACACCTTCAGTAATGTAGCAGGATACAAGATTAACTCAAAAAATTCAGTTACCCTCTTTTACACCGAGAAAGAAATCAGAGAAACATCACCCTTCACAACAACCACAAATAGCATAAATTATCTTGGAGTAACTCTCACTAAACAAGTGGAAGATCTGTAGGACAAGAACTTTAGATCTTTGAATAAAGAAATTGAAGAAGACACCAGAAAACGGAGAGATCTCCCATACTCTTGGGTAGGCAGAATTAGCATAGTAAAAATGGCAATCTTACCAAAAGCAATCTATAGATTCAATTCAATGCCCATCAAAATCCCAGCAAAATTCTTCACAGACCCCAAAAGAATAATACTCAACTTTAAATGGAAAAGTAAAAACCCATGATAGCCAAAACAATCCTGTACAATAAAGAAACTTCTGAAGGCATCACAATCCCTGACTTCAAACTCTACTATAGTTACAGTACTAAAAACAGCCTTGTATTGGCATAAAAACAGACAGGAGGACCAATGTAACCGAATCAAAGACCCAGATTTGAATGTCAATGCATACACATTCAAACAACTGATTTTTGACAAAGAAACAAAAAATATAAAATGGAAAAAAGAAAGCATATTTAACAAAAAGTGCTGGCATAACTAAATATCAACATGTAGAAGAATGAAAATAGACCCACTATGCACAAAAATCAAGTCCAAATGGATCAAAGACCTCAACATTAAACCAACCACACCAAACTTCATAGAAGAGAAAGTGGGAAGTATGCTTGAATGCATTGACACAGGAGAGCACTTCCTAAATAGAACCCCGGTAGCACAGACACTGAAAGAAATAATTAATAAATGGGACCTCCTGAAACTGAAAAGCTTCTGTAAAGCAAAGGACACAGTCAACAAGACAAAACAGCAGCTTACAGAATGGGAAAAGACCTTCACCAACCCCACATCAGACAGAAGGCTGATCTCCAAAATATACAAAGAACTCAAGAAATTGGTCATCAAAAGAACAAATAATCCAATAAAAAATGGAGTACAGATCTAAACAGAGAACTCTCAACAGAGGAATCTAAAATGGCTGAAAGACACTTAAGAAAATCCCTTAAAGTATGTCCTTAGGCATCAGAAAAATGTGAATCTAAACAAGTCTGAGATTCTATCTTACACCTGTAAGAACGGCCAAGATCAAAAACACTGATGACAACTTATGTTGGAGAGAATGTAGGGTAAATGGAACACTCCTGCATTGTAGGTGGAAATGCAAGCTGATATAGCCCCTTTGGATGTCAGTGTGGCAATTTCTCAGAAAATTATGAAACAACCTTCCTCAAGACCCAATAATACTACTTTGGGTATATATCCAAAGGATGCTCAATCGTGCCACAAAGACATGTGCTCAACTATGTTCATAGCAGCTTTGTTTGTCACAGCCAGAACCTGGAAACAACCCAAGTCCCCCCGGAGCAAAGAATGGATACGGAAAATGTCGTACATTTACACAATGGAGTACTACACATCAGAAAAAATAATGACAATCTTGAAATTTGCGGGCAAATGGATGGAGCTAGAAAACATTATATAGGGTGAGGTAACCCAGACCCAGAAAAACAATTATCACATGTACTCACTCATAAGTCTCTTTCTTTTCATAAAGCAAAGGATAAACAGCCTACAATTCACAATCCCAGAGAACCTAGACAACAAAGAGGACCGTAAAAGAAACATCCATGGATCTTATCTAAAGTGGGAAGTAGAAAAAGACAAGATCTCCTGAGTATATTGGGAGCATGGTGACCATGGGATAAGGTAGAAGGGGAGGAGAGTGGAAGGGAGGGGAGTGGAGGAAAATATATATCTCAATAAAAACAATTTTTAAAACATTCAGTTTGGAGGGATGGTGTTACTGGCTCTTTGAGAATGTGGCACTCCCAAAGGGAGTCCCCTCACCCAAGTAGCCAAATGAGCACAGGCCCAACCTGAGGATCCCTGGCAGTATTCCAGGGTCTAGAGAGAGAGAGAGGCAGAGATGCCGAACACTCACTTTCTCGCCTTCACTTGTGGGATGGATTCGGAGACTGTGGCTTTGTTGCACTCCTGGATGAAAGGAAGGGAGGATCATTTAAGAGCGTCCATCATACCCAAGCCTTGGAATTGTGGAGCCAGTGACCATGGTCCTCGCAATCACTGCAGACTCACTGGGGGTAGCCCTAGCCTCGTGCCAGAATGGGAGGAGCCTCACGGACCAGCTCAGAAAGCCTGTCTATTCAAAGGACATTTCTTACATTTTGCACCAAAAAGCAAGACATTTTCCCAGTGGGACAATTCCTGCTGAGGGGAGCTGCCTCTGGAAACTCCTTGTTTTGAAACTGTGAAGCACAGTCGCCTAAGATCAGATGATGAAAGTTGCTGTCAGCATCAGCCCCTGGGCTCTACACACTTTGATTCAAGCGAAGCTACAGCTTCTGCTGTGTTGGCTCTAAGATCTGCTCTCTATAAAAGCGATTTGCTAAATGTGTGCGCTTGATCTTAAAGGTGCAGGCTAGAGAAGAGTTCATAGGGCAAACGTTGATGGGCCTGTTTCTAGACTTTAGGGCAACAGTATAGAGAAGCACTGTTCTAAGGGAGGTGAAACGAGGGGGCAGAAAGGGGTCAGAGAGCAGGTGTCTGGGGCCTGTATCAAATCCACACAGAGCCTGAGGGCTGCTGGGAAGAAAGCAGCAGCCATCTTAGGCTCAGCATAGAGCATGTAGAACAAAGTCACAGAACAAGTCTTTCTGTTCAAATCTTGAGTTTCCTGGAAGTCTTCCTAAGGCTCAGCTTCAACTGTGCCCAGCAACCCTTTCTGGTAAAGAGGGTGTCAGTACCACAAAGCTGAGCTGTGAATCAGCTGAGCTACCAACTTCCTGGAGGCTGTCGCTCAACCCAAGCTGGGCTTAGGTCTCACTGAACTGGCTTTTCCGGAGGCTGGACTTGATCAGCGCCCCAAAACCTCCCTGAAAGACAGAAGCATCAGGTCTTCCTCTTCTCACTTCTCCCTTCTTTCTATTTTATTTTTTTAAATTTCTTTAATTTTTATTTCTTTCTTTCTTTTTTTTTTTTTTTCCGAGACAGGGTTTCTCTGTAGCTGTCCTTTCTTTGTTTTACGGCACTGACAGTGGAGTGTCAAATTAGAAATGATATATTCAGGGTAAGGAGAGGTTATCTGGTTTTATCACCAGAGGTTGCAGGAAAGGAGAGTATTGCAAAGCATCGGCCCAAATGGACAGAACCAGAGAGCACCCTGTAAAGCAAAATAAGCTATGTTGACAAACAAATGTCAAGTGTTTTCTCTCACTTGTGGGATTCAGAAAGGAAAGGGGGGACTAATAGTAAAAGTGAGGCTGCTATGGGAGAAGGAGGAGGGCTCGGGATAAGAGAAGGCAGTGGGTGGGGAGAATATGATGGAAGGAGATTATGTGCACGTTATAGCTGAGTCTAAAATGTCCCCTACCCCAGGTTGGTGTTCTCAAAGCACAGCATTTAGAAGGGCCGTGTTTGAAGCAGTTGTTCTCTGGGGGTGGCCTTTGAAGGCTGTGTCCATCCTTAGTCCTAGCCTGTATTCCTTGCTTCCTGGTCCACACTATGTGATGATCTGTGCCTCCTCTTCCTCCTGCCACCGACCAAACCTCCCACTTTGCCTTCCCAATCATAATGGACTGTGACCCTCTCAAATTGTGAGACAAAACAAATCCGTCCTCCCTTCACTGGTTCCTTCCAGGGATTTTGTCACACTGACAAGAAAAGGAACTAATGTAGAGCACACATGGAAATATCACGAGAGCCAGTAACCTGCACACTTAATGTGGACTAACACACCCAGGCCACGTTGAGCTGATCCCACATTAAATACAAATGCACGACATCCGCAAGGCTCTGTCCTCCAGGTCCTCCCTTATGGACCCACTGGTCCTGTATCCTAGTCCCCATCACTTCACACCCACCCCGACATATGACATGGAGAGTCTCTAGTCCCCAGCTGGAATCCCCCCCACACTTTGTCCTCTGTGTCTTGCATCTTCTAAAATCCAAGGTTGATTTCCAACTTAATTCCAGAAATCCTAACTATAATGCATTATTTACAGTGGTGGTTACAAAACTGGACTACAAAACAAACCTCTCTGAGAACATTTTTAACTTTTTCCTCCATGTATATTAATTTTACAATGCAATACTTTTGCTATGACATTATCATGCATTCATATAACATGCTTGGATCATATGTATCCCCTTATTACCCTCTCTTGCCCTCCAGCTCTCCTGGGGAAACTGTGTCAGTGTCTACAAACACTTTCTGAAGACTGCTGAGTTTGAAATTTGGGGAGTAAGGCCAGTTATCTTCTGATGCTGCTGTTTTGTGGCATTCCCATGCACCTTCATTTAGGAACCACTGAGATATAAAAGTACTCCATACTTAATGCATATTGTTGTATTGTTTATCAGTTATTATTAGTTTGCTACATGTATTTTTTTCCACTGATCCCTCCTCACATCTCTCCCCAGGGACAAAGCTTACATACCTCTGTGCAAAGTCCTCTACAACATCAAAGACACAATGAACACACAATAAGTCATTGATGCTGTGTAACACTAAAAGGAAGCGAATGGGTGGCGGGAACATACAATATTGATATTTTTCTTTCTTTTGTTATGATTCTATGAATAGCAAACCCTACATATGACTATAAAGAAATAGTTTGAAAGGGGGATGATTAGGGAAGAAGTAACTTCAATGGTACAACATTGCTAGGATGCATGAAGCCTTGCATTCTATGGAAACTCTCAAGTGAAAGAAGAACCATTCAGGGTGGGGGGTTATTGAAGACATGAATATCTTAGAAAAGATAATGGATAAACCCAATCTGTAGGATAATTGAAAAACCAGCAGAAATAATAGCTAATATTATTTCTAATAGCTACTGTATTATGAGTCTTCACTGCTGTTCACCTGACAGGGATATCACCAATCTCACTCCAAAGACAAGAAGAGTGAGTCTCCAAGATGGTGGATTCTTTATCCAAGTTCACAAATGGCAGAGTCCATAGCCGAAGTGTTTAACCTCTCCCTTTCTTGGGGTCATGTGCCTTCCTTTTCTTTGCCCTTCCCAAGAAACCAGCTCCTACTAGCCCTTTCTCCTGTACCTACCCCTCCTCCAGACTAGCTACCTTATCCCTGCAGCTCTTCAAGAGACCTTCACCTCTATGACTTTTAATTAGAATTTGACAGAATCGGATTAGCAAATGAATTGGTACTTGGAGTCAGATGTTCATCCAGGATCCAATCAACCGTAACTATGGGTGGGGGTCTCCCAGAACACGGGTTGGTACATGCAAACTGGCAGTATGTCCATTATACCAGTACATTACTTGCGATCCCTTAAGCCAAACTCTGCAGTAGACAATGCCAGCCTACTGCTTTTCTCACATGTAGTTCCAGGCTAATAATGGCACTCCCCCACGTTGCTATTTTGAGTCTTAAAGGAGATAATTTATGTCAAATGCATAGAACAGTGCCTGACACAGGAACTTCCATGGATGGTATTATGATCATTATGCAAGTTGTACTATAGATCCCGTTCCTCTGCTTTACCAGTCTGCCAGGCCCTTGGCTCCCATTTGGCTTGGTGGCACTGACCCATCCTTTACAGAAAGAGTGCCTCAACAGCCTGCAAACCGAAACCCTTCTGGAATTGCATCCTTGGACAGCACGGCTTTCTGCCTCCTTTAGGCATGCATGACTCTGGTCTGAAATGTCCCAAGTTCTTCCAAAGTGGCCCAAAGCAAGACTAACTTTTGCCTTTAGGAAATAAATCATTAAAACTAAGTCCTATAGAATTAGGAGAATTTCTCTAGGAGTCAGAGACCAGAAATGGCTCAGAAAATCATGGGGCAGCTAGCCTAGGGTACATAACAAACTGAAAGAAACAAGGAGACCTTGCCTCAGATAAGGTGGATGTGAGCTCCAACTCCCAAAAGTCATCCTTAGACCTTCAGTATGGCATGACCATGCCTACACATATTCACACACATACATGTACATACACACACACACATACACACACATACACACACCACATACACACAAACATCTCACACACATGTACCCACTATACTGCCTCCCAATTTTTTTAATTAAAAAAGAGTTATAATGTCTAGATGTTGATTAAATTTCTCATTAGATATTTTTAACTATTTTCTTGCCATCAATGGAAAACCAGTACTCTCCGGTTTTACAAAGGACTAAGTAAACACTTACCAAGACGCTATTACTCACTACAGGCAGCAAGGATGTCATGTTAGGACCCAGGTCTTTTGATTCTTGAGCTCTTTGGCTGCCCCATGGTGTCTCTCTGTGGTGTGTTATGCAAATTGTGGAAGGAGCCCCCAGATAACAAAAAAAAAAAAAACTGAGAAATAATGGATTCTTTCCAAGGGTGCTCCTGAGTAAACTTGGAAGCTGGGTCTCACCATGTTCCCCGTCTTGAATTATGAGGCACATTAGCTTATTAGAGGCTTTAAGCAGTCCTACCACAAAGAAACCTGTGCATATATTCCCCCAAAACATACTTAATCACAGTTTGGGGGTTGTATTATTTGTTAATATTTCATAGGACAATTATCAAGAAGATATTTTTGACTGTGTTACAAATGTTTATACAGCCACATGAATAAAATTACATTTCATCTTTCCATACCTAATCCTGTGTTTTAGGCCCAAACTGATTTCTAGACAAACTAATTCTAAATACGATTCCTGGAGCTACAGGGGCAGCATGTAGGAAGAGAGTTGAAGCAGGGCTGGGGAAGGCAGAGAAACAGAGCAAAACTCCTGCCTGCCGCTGCCCACTTGCCTTCATGGCTTTCCTTTCAACCTATATGACTTGTCCTTTGTCCAGAGTTCTGTCCTGATTTAAGGAGGAACACATTCCTCCACCCACCCCCACCCCAGGAAAGAAACTCTCCTTAATCTTCAAGGAGAAATTCTTGCTGTTTCTGAAGCTCGGAGTTTCAGGTGGAAGGTGGAAAGGTCACCTGTGGTTGCAAGAACAACGATTCTGGGCACAGAGGCAAAGGGGCCAAAGAAGCAGTTGAAATCCACCAGGCCAACAGGGCGAGCCTTGAAGGCGCCGCCCAAGCTCCTTGCCTCTTGCCAGTGGCTGCCACTTCCCAGCTGACTAACAAAGCCTCCTCCCTAAGAGAGTTCAGTGTGAGTCCTCTTCGTCCACACCAATGCATATCTCTACTAAAGTCACTGAGCGGAGCCGAGTTGCTGCACAGAAGTCCCCTGGTGGGTTGAGGACACACTCCCCCTGCACGCAGAATCTTGTCATTTGCTAGTCTCACCTGCTACTGTCCCGTCCCCCCGAAAGAGGACGACTGGCCTGCTCCCGGTAGATTTCATAGGTTCTCAATCCAGAAAGGCCCTTTTCGCACCTGGAGAAATCGAGTCAAAGTCCCAGAAGCACCAAGAGAAATCAGATCAGACAGGCCCTGCTGACCATCCTCCGTACTCCTCACTCAATGGCACTAGCTCTTGCTCGCTTTTGTCCTGTTGTTCCACGGCAGGACTGTCTGCTCTTCACCCAAACTAAACATAAAACTGTTTCCCCCACCTCTTTGGGACTTTCATTTTAAAGGCTTTTGGGAGAGAATAGTAAATAAACAAATAAACAAATATAGCTTAAGTAAGCTTGCACACAGTTCTCTTGTCTAGTAGGAGCAGCCCATGCACATAATAAAAAACTTGCTTTTTATTAATCTGGCCATGATGATTTAGGTCAATGATCTTTTTCCTCACATCTTTGAGATTATCAGCAGCAGAGCTGTTCTCCCAGGATCCAGTCCCAAAGCTCACAGACGACTATGTCCCCCAGAGCATAGGCCAACCTCTCCTCTGACCCAGAAGTGGGAAAAATCCACCTTCCTGAGCAGGTGTCTTTTCATCACAGGGACCATCTTACACTACAGAGAGTCTCCTGAGTAGAAGTGGAGTAGTGCTCTCCCAGGGACAAGAAAGGACCCTCCTGCCCCCACTGTCTCTGACCCATGTTCCCAAAGAGATGGTCTCCTTCGTAGTTCCTCCAAGGGAAAATTACTGGCTGTGGCTGAGCAATGGAGCAGAGAGCATTTTCTCTACCGTTTTGGTCAGCAAGAACGGCACTTAAGTACGGGGCCCTGCGAGCACTCCTCCAGGATGCCACTGTCATCTCCTGTGCCTACATCTTGCCCAGAGAAAGAGCAAGCTGACTTTCTACACATTTCAGAGTGAGGGACTCCTTCTTAAGGATCTTGACTACCAGGGTGAAGAAAAAAGAGCCTCCAAGGATGCCTTGTGTTCTTGGGTAAAGGAGAAAGGACAGATTGCCAAAGTGGGACCCAATGCAGAAGAGCTGTTGGCTCACATTCTTCCATGTTCCTGTGTCTTCAGAGATAAAGATGGCTCTCTCCTCTGGATTCCAGGATTGAGAGGAGAGGAGGCTCCCCTGTACTGGGAGTGTGCTTTTGGCCTGCGTGGAGCGGGAAAGACAAAGAGAGGGCAAGATTGTCTTTCTTGCTTCTGCAGTTTTTCAAAATGCCTAGGTGCAATGTTTTGGGATAGCATTCTTGGAAAACCGGAAGATTTGGGAAATTATTTTTATTATTTTGGAAATTATTCTCAAACTGTAGCAGTTGCACAATGTAATAACTAATAGTAAAATCTCTTGCTACTCTGTTCCTGGCTGAGGGCCTAAATTTAAACCAAATCCTAATCGATGCTGACTATCAAGGGAAGGGGAGTTTAAAAATAAAGTTTTTTTTAAGTGTTCCTTGCCAGGGCACTAAGATCAGAAGTGCCATCTTTCGGCACTCAGCACAGGTTGTCTGAAGAACTTGGGCGGCACCAGATCTATTCACAGTAATCAACCGAGCCATCTGGGCGCAGAAAGCCCTGTGAGGGCCATGACTGCATGGCTGTGTGCTAGAGCAGAGTTGTAAGCAGACCTGGGTGAAGCTCCAAGCAAGAGAGCAAGGAAGCTCTAATTATGATGGCTTAAATTATTTAATATGTTTTACTCTTTTAATCCCCACTGTTCTCTGCGATGTTATCAGCCCTAACAAATGTACAACACAGACCCGAGCAGGTTTTCATGGTGCACAGATGGACGCCAGTGTCTCTGAGGCAATGATTTCATTCCATTCCTTTGTGTTTGGTCCCTTCTGACATGACTTGACAAGAAAAATCAGAGTGGGAAGCAAGGAATGAAGAGCAGCCCCTACCTTCCCATGCCTGCCTCCACGGTTCAATCCCTGCAGTGTCCCTACAGACAGAGCAGACAAGGACACCCGTCAGTGGCAAAGCTGCTGTTGTCATTATGCACAGAGCAGAAAGGAGACACAAAGGTCACCTGGTTTCCAAATGCGGTTCAAAGACCACGCTGCAGCAGGATCTCCTGGGGAGTTACTGAAAATGTCTATCACTATACTGGAATATAGCTCAGGGGTCCAGCACTGGCCTAACACGTGTGAGGTCCTGAGTTCAATTCCTAGCATGGGAAGGATGAAGGAGAGCATCCGACTCCCATTCCAAAAGACTTAAGTCAGCTCATGGTGTGTCTGTATTCCACAGTAGGTAAGTCATTACATTTTAGACCAAACATCGAAGTGGAGAGTGCACATTTCTTATCTCCCAGAGACCTTAAACACTGGTCAGGACATGGTCAGACTGGCCTCCAGAAGCCTGGCCTAGAGGGTGGGCTTTGCCCCACCTGCCTCACCGCCTTTCAGGCACAGATAAGGTAGAAAGATGAAACCAGCTTAGGGGAAATGTTTTGCTTTCTCCCATCTGTTTACCATTTTCAAACCATCTGTTTCTTCTCATGAAATATTTTGCCTATTAAGGCCCCATAGGGTGGTGATTAAACTTGTGTTCTAGACCCAGAACACCAGGAATTAAATTCTGATTTTCTAACTTATAACCTGATTAAAACTCTTAACTCTTTCTGGACCCCGGTTTTATGTAATAATTAATATCTGATGAGACACAGGACATAGCACTCCCACTCCGGCTAAAGGATACTAGGAACATAGCACCCCTAAACATGTTTGTGTTTGTTTGTTTTGGTTACTTGGTAACTTGCGGCTGGTCGTTTTTGAGAAACTGCAGACACAGTAGGAGCGGAGAAGTTGTGCCAGTGTGTGAGACTTTTGAAAGGATTTTCCTCCCTGCACTAAGAAAAGAAGCATGGCCGAGATGGGATCAGAGGAGAAGGCACTGGGCCTAGTCCAACCTGCACAAGCCACCCCTGTCTTCCTGGCTATCTCTTTTGAACCCAGCCGTTTGCCTCTGTCCCACATGTTAATGGTGTTCAAGGCTGAAGCTTCCTTGGTGTGTTCTCTGGAGACCGTCTAAATTCTCTGGATTTTTCTCCCAAACCTAGTCATGTATACTAGAAAACTTCTGTATTTCTTATGCGAAACCATCTTTTCTTACAGAGAATTCCATTAAGAAGTACAGAAAGAAAATTATATTTCCTTTCCTATGTTCTTACTATTATTGCCTTGAGGTTTACACTAATTAATATGTTACGGCATTTTGACCAACGAAGATTAAGAATTCAAATAGTATGGTATGTTCTGAATTTGAAGTAGAGGCTGGCATGTGTTTAGGGAGTGTTAATTATCTTTTTTTATTTTTGTTTCCCCTGCTATGATTACTTCTTAAGATAGGAAGAATTGTGAACTATTCATCAGATTGTCAAGGGTACAATACCAGGGGTAATTGCACAGCCACAGTTCTGGGCCTAATATTCTATCATTTGACCACATCATTCAAAGTCTCTCACCTTGAAGTTCTGCCCTTGTGAAGGTCATGGAGGCCTAGGGCTGACCGGTGCAGAACTGTGTGGGGTGCGGATATACATGGGGCCACCCACATCTCTGTGACTATGAAATACACCATCCTAAGGAATTTACTCGCATTGGTACAGGGACTAAATGGGTTGACCTCTGAAGGTTGGCTGGGACAGAGGGGCCAAGATGAAACAAGAGGAAAGGCATGTGACTCTATTAGCAGGCAAGCAGGAGAACAACATTGGAAAATTCCAGCAATGCAGTAGGTAACTTACTGGCCCAGCGCCGTTCAGAAGCTTTGTGCTTCTCTTTCCACAAAGAGCAGGAAGGGAAGAGAATGTGGACAATTTTAGGGAATGTGGGTGCTTTTCAGCCAACATTTGTGGCTTTGGAGACTTTTGTTCCAGGGTTTGGTCTGTGCATGCTAAGCACATGCTGCGCTACACACAATTCCAGTCCCCCTTGGGTTCTGACCACACAAGAGTCAGAAGCAGTCTGTTCGGCCAGCAGAACACACAATAGTTTGCAAGGAATTATCTATGGGATTGAAATTCAGGGCAACGAGTCTGCTCAGGTGTGTCGACCCAAAGCAGCAGTCTTTACTCCTAAGCTCGACCATGAATGTTTTCCAAAGAGGCCATAGCCCAGTGGTTTCTTCTGTGGGTGTCCAGATTTGAGCAGGGAAAGATTTGTAGAAAGTCTCTGCCTGCACTGAGAAAAGTCAGGAAAGGTAAGAGAGAGATCCATTATGAGGCTGGAGCTGAGGTCTGTCAGTGTGGCAACACACCAGTCTAGGGCGAAGACTTCTGAGTCCTAACTTTAGCCTCTGGCAGAATCAAAGAAATGTTTTAATAGTTTCCCTAGACAAAAACTATGAAACCAGGGCACAGGCCCCTCAAGGAAAAAAAAAGCTGAGACATCCTCCCCAAACTGATTTAATCTTACGTGCTCCACCCCTTACCTTTCCTACCAGATCCACCAGGTAAGTGTTTTGTTGTTGTTGTAGGGGCTACAAAGTCAGGTGGATGTGGAATGGGATGGGGTTGGATCTGGGAGGAGTTGGGGGAGGGGATGGATACGATCAAACTACAGTGTATGAAGTTTGCAAAGACTTAATAAAAATCTCTTTAAAAGAAATGCTATCTACCCAACACAAATCTGTTATCTCAATAAAACGCAAGCAGCACTCACCGCAGAACGGAGTGTGGTAAAGTGTGCCCTAGAAATTATATTCCCTTTAGATAATTACCTTCTTGCTGTTGAGAAGCCCATGAGGCTTACCGTGAGCCCCAGGCGGGAACACCATTAAAACTGCTGAAGCATGCCCCGTTGCAGTACACCTTGAGTATGGGCCGTTAGACAACCTGAAGGCAGTACAGCTCAGTTCTCATCACGGGTCTCCAAGAAGCTGTCTACTCATTAAAGGACAAGCATTCAAGTTATGATGCCCCCCGGGTGCTAGAGTCCACAGGGGGTCCCTAAGACTGACCTGCTGGCCACTGGCTATTTGCCTGAGCTGGAATAAATAATGCAAATCCCTCTGAGGTTGAGTTGCTCAGCTGGGAATGGGGAGCAAGATACAGAACTAAACTCTCTAGGTTATTACTTTCCTCGACTGTTAAGTCCCAGAAAAGTCATGATTCAAGAGCTGTCTCATGGGAAGTTCCATCTCACATAGAAGGAAATGCCCGGTCATGGTCACAGGCGTGCTGAGCAGCCATCCTACCTCTGCTTCGCGAGGCTTCAGCCTCCTCCCTCTGTGTTTGCTCCTTTCATAACTGCTGCAATTCCAGGTAAATGTCAGGTCGCTGAAAGGTAGAGAGAAGGTCGTATCTCTTCGTGCCCAGGAAAGCCTTCATTTTCTTCTTCTTCCCGTTGTTCTTCCTCTTACCTCTCTCTGACTAGAACTACCTACAGCCCTTGACCACTTCTGAACTAACCATGTCACAGGTGACGTGATGGATGTGAAAGACCTGTCTGCCCTTATCCTTGCACCAAGGACAGGACCACCTTCCCTGAGGACAGGGTGATGAGGGAGAGCAACTGCTTCCTAAAAAGACAAGACTCCCTTAATAAGGGAGAAGTTGTGCTGGTGGGTGGGGTACGCAGCCAAACACGTCAACATCACCACATAAGATTCTGTGACAAACACGTGAATGGGTGAATGGCCTATAATATCAGCTGGCACGTGAGAATAACAGCAACTTGTATCTTGAGGAGTCATACTATTAGTGACTTTATACAGATTACATAATTTAATCAGTCTGTATGGTAGATACCAATGTTACCCCTATTTCACAGTTATGAGCACTGAGCCATGAATGTGATAAGTAACTTAATCCAGGCAGAATACACATTCAAACTCAGTCTACCTTCCTTCAAAGCCCGACTCTCATTCATTCGCTCCCTCAGATTTTCTGTGCTGAAATACAAATTGGATGTCTCATTCCTTCACTAATATCAAGAAATTATGCATTTGAGGCTTCAGGGAATTAACCCAGACGTAAACAAAAGAATAGCACGGGGGAGTGGGGGGGAGGAACAGCTGGTGGTGGCCTTGGTGACAGATTGGAAGGAGGAACCCAAGAGGAGGGTTCTGCACAACTCCCTTTGGTCCAAGAAGAAAGAGTCCTCTACTCTGGTCCCCATCCATCTACTCTCCCCTCTTCTCTCTATGACCTAAGTCTGGAAATTTCGCCCCAGATATCTCTGCAGTCTTACATAAGAGAGTGTAATGGGGCAGCCAGGCTGGGAAATGATGGCACAAAATCATCGCTGTGATGGGTACACGCTCCCCGGGACCCAGGACTGAACCTCCGCAGAAAAGTCCCCGTGGGAACCAGTGCTCGGGCTGACAGTTCTAAAACAAAAAAGAAACGAAAGGCATCTTGCCCGTTGTGTGCACAAGCAACTGTTTTGAATATTTGGTATTTCTTCTTCTTTTCCCTTTCTCCACCATAGAAAATGCAAAAGAGTAAGGAAAAAGGAGTCCGAATAGTGCAGAATATCCGTCTGTGGTTGTCACGGTGTGTGATTAGGCCGCTAGTTGCTGTGTGACCGATGGCGAGTGCTTTGCCATCTCTGGATCCTATTCTTCATGTGCACACACAGAGCTTGGGCTTTTGTGGCAACTGATAATGACACTTAACTTAAAAGGGTTTACACCAGTGGTTCTCCACCTGTGGGTCTCGACCCCTTTCAGAGCTGCGTATCAGATATTTACACTACAATTCTTAACAACAGGAAAATTACACTATGAAGTGGCAACAAAACAATTTTATGGTTGGGGTCGCAGCTTTAGGAAGGCTGAAAACCATGGGTCTAAAATCATCTAGGAGACCAGCATCTGGTCATATCTGGGAGCGAGTCTATAAATTGGGTTAACTGATAGGAGAAGGCCCAGCCTAACTGTGGGTGGGCAGCGCCATTGCCTGGGCTGAGATCTTACACTGAGAAAATGCGCTGAGGAGCATCGTTGATCCTTCTTTCTGCTTCCTGGCTGGGAATGCGAAGTGATAAACGGCCTGAAGCTCCTGCTGCATTGACTATTCTGCCATGGCAGACCGAAACCAAAATAAAACTCCCTTAAGTTACTTTTGCGAGGTGTTTTGTCACTGTGACGAGAAAAGGAACTAATTTTATTTTCCAGATCATGTATATATTAAAATTGCATTTAAACACGATTTGCTGCCTTTATTTCCCAAGCCCTGAGTCATGGGAATTCCCCAAATCCTTCAGTTTCGTGCAGGCTCGGGGCCATCTCCCTCAGCAAGGTGTGGTCCATTCTTCCCTGTCAACTTCATCTGCAGGATCCTGCCTGCTTCTGGGGTGTTGTGCAATGGCTGCTCTCTGAAAACAACAAGGACCTACTGACCACTTAGCAAGGAGGTGCTGTGAAGACCCGAGATAACCATCGACCAAAGAGCCAGCAGCCCTGGGCCAGACAGTCTAAGGTTCAATCAGAACAACTAAGAGCAAACAAGCCAACGTCATAAAATGTAAGATCACCTGGTCCTGCTGTTTGTAAGTGTGGCCTTGTGAGTTGGGCAGGCTCCTCAGAGGCTCTGATGCAGAGAGGGTGGGGAGACAGAAATAAATGAGCCAGCTCCACTCTACCAGAAAGGGTCTGCCTCTGACTCCTATGTTCCCAGGTTTCTGCGGGAAGTGTCTCCTGCCTAGAAAGAAATGTCCTAATGTCACCAGCGTTATCTTCCCTTCCTCAGACTGGATCCTGCCCAGCTCCAGTAAGTTCTCCTAAGAAAATCATTCTAGATCTATGAAAACTTCCAAAGCACTAGCCCACTGCACTTTACACTAGAGAAGGAAACAGGAGTCATGGACAAGAAAGAGAAGTGGCTGGGCATGCATCATGTCCCCAGACGTGGAACACTGGGAAGTCCCAGATAGCATGGAAGAAAGGCATCCACTTGGGAAATAGATTGCTAAGTGGCACAAAGCGCGCGCGAGCGTGCGCGCACACACACACACACACACACACACACACACACACTTGTTCTACAGCTAATTGTCTCCATCTATGTCATTGAAGGGCATTCTTGCAGTGTCTAACTGGGGCCACATTATGTCCACAATGGTCGGCAGTTGGCCTGTGGAGTTGACCTGACCCTTTTCTCAGCCACCACATCTCTCTGCATGATATCTTCCGCTGCTGCTGCTGCTGCTGCTGCTGCTGCTGCTGCTGCTGCTGCTGCTGCTGCTGCTGCTGCTGCTGCATGAGTAAATGTCTCCGTGCTATAGTGCCACCTCCCTGCCTCCATTTCTGGTGCACAAGAACTTCAGGATTCTTGACTGGTGACTTGGAGCCACATTCTTTTCTCGTGGTCCTGAACTGTTCATGAATGTATCCAGAATCATTATTTCCTTCTTTGAATGGTTTCTCCCCTTTCAGGGCATCAACCTCTGTCTAAACAGGCATCAAATTTGGTTCTTCAGCCAGTGGCTTAAAGGGTCAAACAATCTGTTTCTCCCCTGCAGTCACTGGTAGGGAGCACAGCTTCTCTCCTGCAGTCACTGGTGGGGAGCACAGAAAACAAACAAACGCCCAGAAAACAACAAATAAACAATAACAATAACAGCAAAAAACTTCTTACTATTCTTCACTCTGCAACACTCAGCACTTGTTTGAGTATAGCGATGTCTTCTTGGTATTGATAGCCAATAAGGAAATGTGTCTTGGGGTTGGAAAGATATGATAGACAGATAACAGACCTCTGAAAGTGGTATATGACAGGATTGTGACCACGGACGTAGGCGCTGGATTCTGCTCATAGAGTTGGAAGATGGAATGGCAGCCACAGGACACTAGAAGCTTGCCTCCTTCACTCCAAGGAATGCCAGTGGCTTAAAGGGTCAAACACTCTGTTTCTCCTCAGCAGTCACTGGTAGGGAGCACTGATTCTCCACTTCACTCACTGGTGGGGAGCACAGCTTCTCTTCTGCAATCACTGGTGGGGAGCACTGATTTTCTCTCTGCAGTCACTGGTGAGGATAATTGTTAAATGTCTTGATCCCTACTCCACGGTGCACTTATCAGCTACCAAACTCAGAACCAAAAAACCAACACATTTGTGTTGCTTTAAGTTGTGCAATGTGGGGTACTGTGTTATCACACTTAGGAAACTCACCCGAAAAGTAAGATGTTCATTCTGGGAACAGCCAGCCGGCCCCGCTGTTAAGGACTAGGCTGGCACTGAGAATGACTTTTTACATTCTCTGTCTTTAGTCAGATGAACACACAGTAACTTTTGTAGTAAAACTGGAACATTTTCAAAAAGAAAATCCTAGTGGAGCATTGTAGGAAAGCCCTGGATGGGAGATGGGCTGGAATGTATAAAGATCCTAGAAGGGTGATGGGCTAGCAGGGTGTGGAACTGAGTCAAAGGAGACAGGCATGCAGCCTGAAATACTACCTTTATCATTTAGGACCTTGATGTGGAATCTGAAGATATGGTTAAGACAGCTCTCAGGAATTTAAACCCTCCCGAAATACAGACTGAGAGAAGGAATTTAAAAGGCACAGAGATTTAAAAAAAAAAAAAAAAACTAAAAAGGAGCCAAGGACGGTGTCTGTAAGATCAACATTGGGAGGCAGGAGGATGAAGAATGCAAGGTCATCCTCAACTTCATAGCATGTTCAAGGTCATCCTGTCCCCATGAGACTCACACATACACACACACACACACACACACACACACACACACACACACACACACACACACAGGGTGGGGGTGCCCTAAGGGGCTGTGGAAGA
Organism: Myodes glareolus; assembly: GCF_982192425.1. Lineage (NCBI taxonomy): Eukaryota > Metazoa > Chordata > Mammalia > Rodentia > Cricetidae > Myodes > Myodes glareolus. Next base: position 61,554,199 of record NC_142035.1, read on the forward strand.
AACGTCAGTTTATTAAATGAAAGTGAAAGTGAGTGTAGAGCCTCACACACTACAGGGACCAACAGCAGTTCTTCTTTTCGGGCCTGTAGGAAGGAAGTCACAACTAAGTCAAGGTAATGGACTGGCCTACCGGGAGGAAACCGCAGTGAGGGGATTTTACGGTCCCTTTGCAAAGGTTGTGCAGAGCTACCTACCAGAACATTCCATCCAGCCCCTTCCTGGAAATAACCCTTTCTTGGGAAAGATAACTGTCATAAACTCTTCATTGTCTCATGGTCGTGGAGAAAAGGGGGGAGGCATATTCGTCAACCAGCCACACTCCAAAGAGATAAAAGTGTAAGTTTTACTCTTCTGGGGGTTCTATTAAAAATAAATGAAGTTAGATGAATTTTAAAAGTGTATTTCATTTAATTAAATTATACTCAAAAGATTTCAACGTGTCGTCAAAGTTAAAAAAAAATATTGAGCTATCTATCATTTATTACTTCACGGTAAATCTTTAGGAGTTGATGTGTATATTGCATTTATATTTTGTATACTTATACCTACTATACTAGTCATATTTTAAAGTATTCAACAGCCCCATATAGTCTGGAACAATTATACTAGACTACAGTTCTAACTCTAAAAAAATAAGACTGAACTAGTCGGTCACATGCTGCTATAATAAAAGACCTAAACCTGATTATAAAGAAAAGAGCTTACGTGTCTCTGACCACATCAGCCTACATTCCTGACCCATGGCTCCTTAGCCCCAGTGGCACCTTGTGTTCCCCACAGCTGCACACACGGCCCACTTCAGATCCCTTAAGAGAACCACAGAGAAAGCACGATTAGGGGGACCAACTATTAGTACCTAAAAATAGCTGTGAAAGTGTGGAATGCCAATCATTAGAGAAAATGTTCAAGCATATTCTCCTCTCAGAGCACCAAAGGCTAAAATAAGGACAAAGCAGAAACAAGTTGAATATACTGAAAGGCTCTATTAGTCAAAGCCCCAGGTAACCCAGATCATGACTGTGTTCTGGAGACTAGTCTAATTCTATTGAATTTGTTGCTGTTCTTGTTGTTGTTCAAAAAGTCAAGAAAATACAGGTTTTGTTTTAAGACACAAATCTTAAGACTTTTTTTTACCTATTGACAAAAATGAAAAGCGTTATGCAAATAGAGAAATAACTTTCTGTCTCAGAAAGTCTGTGCTTCAGAGTTCCAATAAATGAACTGTAATAATTATTAATAATTGTAAATGACCTATTTGTGATGTGGTTATTCTGGCCCCGACTCCTCCTTCTCTTTTCCACTTGTGAAGTCCCAAGGTTCATCATCCTTTGCTGTGTCTGTGGACCTGCTTCCTTAACACATTTATACACTAAAATGCACTAACCAACACGTAAAGACACACACACACACACACACACACACACACACCTAAACAGCAAACTCACATGTAGGAACATCATGCTAAATATGGTTCTCAAAAATTCATGAGCCACACAGTCACCCCAAGCCTCTTAACGTTGTGACGTCTGGTTAAATTTCTTGGTGAAAATAAACATAATGTCACATTTTTTAAAGCCTGCAGGATATCTTCCAGGATATGGAGTTCTATGGTATTGGTTTACCTTCCCAGAACGTATCCCAGTGGAACATGCTTTCAGAATGCTATGTGGTCCACTTTGCTGAACTTACCTATAATTCGTAGCGTTTTAACAAGTTTGCGAGTCCTCCAAGGTTGTTTTCTTCTCAGTAGGTCACCATTTGCTCCAGCAATCACGTGCTTGGGCTGAATAAACCCTTGTCTAATGCATATCATTTTAATTCAGTGAGCTTCTCTTCATTCCTCTGGAATCCCTAGGCTCCTAAAGGTTGATTGTGGATAAATATGGCCTATCTCATTGAGAGCACGGAGCGCAGTGGAAATTTAGCTGGGTGACAGTGAGGAGCAATGCTACTGACTGAACCCAGCTAAGAAGCCCAAGGTGTCAGGGATGAGGGACTTACCCGGTGAGTGAGATGAGGAAGAAGTAGAGGAGGAGCAGGAGAAGGAATGAGTCAACCTTCTGAATATAACATCTTTAGGTAGAAGCTGAATGAATGCTAGGACTCATGTCTGATGGTCCATTCCTAGGGACGTCCTTGCCCCTCTGTAACTAGTATGAGGTTGTCCTGGCTGGGGCATCTCCCAAGAAACGGGAGGAAAAGGGCCATAGCCTGAGACTAGCTGCCCTCCCCAGAAATTCACCTCGGTCCTGACCAATGTTCTTACGCATTACTTTCTCAGCCAAACAAGACACAAAATTCAGAAGATTACTCACATTTATATTCAAAGGGTTTTTTAAATGATTATTTTCAGGATATTTTTCTAAGCCCCTGGTTGAAAATTACTTGTATAAGATCAGCATTAAAATTTCTGTTCTGGGCCCAGCTGAGCACTTTCTTCCCCAGCTAGGAAGCCAGACACAAAGCTGAACAGGAAGCACCGTGGAAACTGTGTTTCAGATGTGGGAAATTTCCACAAGCCAATAAAAAAAAAAAAAACCCATGATGCGACTTCCTGCCATTTTAATGAGACAAAATAACTAAAGAGGCAACGTGTGAAAATCCAGCTGTAGAATGTGCATCAGTCATGTAGGCAGACACCTCAGATCCCTGCCAGAAACCGGCTCCAAAGGACTTGAAGCAAGGTGGCCGCTTTCCCACCCATGATGTAATCTCTACAGGCAAAACAAGACGTTCTCTTGGTCAGAAGGCCAAGCTGGATTTTGAAGACACGGTGCAAGGTAAAACCTGTCAATGACTCACTCTGCAGGGCACCTATCTCTGAGCCTGGTGAAGGATTCATGTGCATATTGCACAGGGATGGGAAGCCTAAGAGGAACTACCCCACTGTGTACACAAATCTGTGGGAAGATGAGGGATTCCCCCATCCTCAGACATGGAAGCCTGGAATTGCCCTGACAGTCATTCTCCAGCTGCGAGGAGTTAGTCACTGTGTTTCCAAAGAATACTCAAGACTATAAATCCACCCCCTTCCCCGCTACACACACACACACACACACACACACACACACACACACACACACACAATCAGTTTGCTGTCCATGGGGTTCAGGCTCCCTCACAATGCCAGCAATGCCCCTGTTACACTCAGGATGGATTCATTTCTTAAGGTCAACTTGAAAATTAATATGACCTTCCTGCACTCTTCACATCCATTCTGACTGAGATCTGGGGTACACCTGCTGAAGAACAACAAGGAGGTGCTGTTAGCAGGCTTTCCCTGGCGCAGTTCCTTCCAGAATATCTCTTTTCTCCACCCGCTATGTTCCTGTAACGACAACCGGGGCCCTCATGGAGTCCGAGACCAGAATATCGGCAGAGAACAAGACAAGGCTTGCCCCTCCCTTTTTCCATCGATGAGCTGTATGCTCGACAGTCAGGACTAGGCATGTTTAATGGTGGCCGGTCTGTCACTCAAAGTGCCATTCTTCCTGCATTCCAAATGGCAGGTGTCTGTGCTTTCTCTCTGCAAACGAGCACCTTTGATTTAGTGCAGAGTGACCTTCTGCATCCCAGGCCTGGGATGCACTTGCGGTTCAGAAGGAGAAACCTCCGCCGGAGACATCAGGATTTGAAATGTAAAGCCTCTGAGAGTCACTCCTGACTCCCAGAAACCTGTCCCAGGTCTGAGATGGTCACCGCCTTACGAAAGTTAACAGCATTCCTAATACTGAGACAGGTTGTCCATTTCAGGCAATTCAAACGACTCCTGCCTTCAAGACACTACAGCAAATCTACGAGTCTTAGCTACAGAAGTGATTTTTTTTACTGATTACTTAATGAGAGGCACAGTTTGCTCATTTTGAAACTCAATTAATAAAAGCTGAGAGACAAAAATTGGGGTTCAACCTAATGGTCAGAAAAGCAAAGCAGTCAGTCACTGGCTCTTACCTCTACCTCAATCTGGAAAGTGATCCTGCCTCCAGGAATTTCAGAATGAGACTGTGTCTGAGAGCTGTCTCCTCCCGTTTTGTATTCCTCTCTAGTTCTGGGATTAAAGGCGTGCACCACCCGATTTCTATAGCAAACTAATACGGTTACTGGGATTAAAGGTCTGTGTTACCACTGTCTGGTCTGTAAGACTGACAAGTGGGGCTGTTTTACTCCCTGATCTTCAGGCAAGCTTTATTTATTGAAATACAAATGAAATGCCACTACATCGTTTCCTGGGACCCTGGACATATCATGCTTTTTTTTAGCAAGACTAAAACATAGGCACGTCGCCTGCTGCCGGCCAGTTTTCTCTCTACTATCTGTCAGTTTCCAATCGTACCAGGATGTTTTTCCACATGACTGCTCTTTGTAGAGGCTGGAGTTCAGAGAAAGGTTCGAGGTGTGCTTGCTTACCTGGCTAAGGAGCCAGGTATCCACACTAGATAGAAATAACAGTGAAAAATGAGATGCAAGTTCCCTAAAAGGGCAGAAGAGCATCGACGCACTGCTGGGACGAAGAGCGATGGTGAGAAGCCTCTGACTTTAGTCTCGTGAAGGAACCTCGGCAATGGATAGAGGGCTCCCCGCTCCTGGGTGTCAGCAGTGGTTGAAGGGCTCCCCCGTCCTGGGTGTCAGCAGTGGATGGAGGGCGCCCCCATCCTGGGTGTCAGCAGTGGATGGAGGGCTCCCCCGTCCTGGGTGTCAGCAGTGGATGGAGGGCTCCCCCATCCTGGGTGTTAGCAGTGGGTGAAGGGCTCCCCCGTCCTGGGGATTAGCAGTGGATGGAGGGCTCCCCCGTCCTGGGTGTCAGCAGTGGATGGAGGGTGCCCCCATCCTGGGTGTCAGCAGTGGATGGAGGGTGCCCCCATCCTGGGTGTCAGCAGTGGATGGAGGGCTCCTCTCTCCTGGGTCAGATCTGAGTCAGAAGCTACAAGCAGGATGTGCAGAGGAACAAGGAGGAAGATGCTGGCGCATACGTTTAGGCCACTGCGAGAAAGAATGGTCCTGACTGGATACATAGGAGACAGAGAAAAGAGGATTCTAGATGGGCATTCATTTTTAATTGACCCGGGTCAGGCCAAGGACCTGAAATTGTGTTAGGACCTCAAAAAATATTCATACCTGTTTAAAATAGATATTGATACCCAGACCACAATTCTAGTAACAGCTTGGTCATCAGAATAAATTATATACTTTATACATACATATGTTCTCTCTCTCTCTCTCTCTCTCTCTCTCTTTCTCTTCCTCTCTCTCTTTTCTTCCCCTTTTTGTGTGTGGGAGTAATGAGGGTGGTTGTGGCTGTGTGGTTATGGGTGTGCACACATGCACACTCCAGTGCTAAAATGCTGCTGCAGAAACAGCTTAAAGAGTAAAACTCACCGGGAAGTGGTGACGCACACCTCTAATCTCAGCACTCAGGAGGCAGAGGCAAGGGGATCTCCTAGTCTGAGGCCAACCTGGTAGTCCACAGAGTGAGTTCCAGGTTGGCCAGGACTACACAGAGAAACCCTGTCTCGAAAAACAAAACAAAGGAAAGAGTAAAACCTCTTGGGCTGTGATTAGAAAGACCCAATACCCAAGTATTAAGACCCAAGTCACTCCATCTAAGAATTTCCATTTTCCTAGTGGAATATACCAAAGCCTTCAGGAAAAGAATCATGGGGAAGAGATGGTAGCAAAAACGTGCTTTCGGCCCAATCTGGTTTTTAACATGGGGAGAGAGCAAGAGGCCCGGAGAGAAAGAGGGACAGAGATGGAGAGCATGCCCTGGGCCCGTCCTAGGAAGGCTGATATATGGCACTAGCATGACCCCAACCAGCACGCAAGGGCGCACTGAGAACACTTCTGCTTTCGCTTCTCAGATGTGAAAGCGAAAACTTGGCGGCAAGGCCGAGAGAAGTCTGGAGTAGTGATTCTTCTTAGCCACTGTGGAGAGGCTTGGAGCTCGAGACAGAGCAAGGGACAGTTCATGAGTGAGCCAAGATCCTGGCCTCCATGACGCTCGGGGTAGAAACGTCAATAAGACAGTTCAGAGGTTGGCACTTTGCTGGGACCATCAACCCTCTGTTTACACCTGGTCTTACGCAGTACTTTTGATGACTAATGGCCAACACGTTCAAACGTTTTGGATGCAGAATCTAAGCTGTCATGAGTGTCTGCCACGGCCGAGGGGTGATTAGCTTGTGCTCCCGATTTGCTTCTCACAAGCTGTGTCCATATGAGTGACGCGGCCCCTCCTAAGTCTTAAGTTCCTCAGTTACAAATCAGGGACCATGACAACTAAAAATCAACACAGAGTTTTGTGCGGACGAGTTGAGGTCACAGACAGGCCTTCCTCAGAGCAGCTTCTGCTGGGCAGGGGTCACGAGGGCTGGAGAAACGGAAAACAAGGAGAGGCAATCAAATGTTTTAAATCAATTACTAATGAGTGACTATTTTAAAATACTCTGCTCTGTCACAGCACCCAGGTTAGGGCGAATTGACATGCAGGCGATCTTTGTGGTTTATTTGTTTGGCTGGTTTGGCCTCTTACTCGTTTCGCCCGATGGTGTGGCTGACTTCCTCAATTGTCCAGGATTGCCGATGTCCTTTCTGTTTGGCCCTCTGGTATAACAGCTCCAAGTGGGACATGGAACAATTTATCACACTAGGAGAGACATGTGAATGATCCAGGACAAGCACTTACGAATTGATATGCCAGTTGTGGGGCAGGTGTGACTCTTTGGGCCCCTTTAAATGAGAGTCTCTAGTATTTAACCACATTTTGAGCCTCTAGTTTGCTTGGGCTGTGATGGGGGTTCTTTGTTTACATGTTGTCAGGGTCTCACTATGTACCCCAAGCTGGCCTCAAACTCACTTTCTTCCTGCCTCAATCTTTTGAGTGTTGGGATTTTTTAAAATTTTTTTTTAATTTTTAATGAGCAGTTTTTAGGTTCAAGGAAAAACTGTTTTGAACAAGGTCTTTTCTTCTTCATGTGTGGACAGTGTCCCCCTCCGGGATGGTGCGTGTGTGACAACTGATGAACCTAGGTCATTATCACCCAGAGTAAATGCTGGCGTGAGAGTTCTGGAAGGCTGAATGACTACTCACTCTCTAGTGTCCCCACGCACTCACACTGTCTTACAAAGTAGAGTCGTTGTTCTAAAAAGTCCGTTGGAGCCCCCAACTTAAAGAAGATACAAGACAGGTTTGTGGGTGCTGGCCTGTCATCCTAGCATTTGGGAGATGATAGCAGGAAGACTAGTTTAAGGTCTATATTGAATTCAAGGCCAGCCTGGGCCCATGAGACCCTGTCTCAAGACAATAAAAAAATATATAAACAAAAGAGTGTGTGCTTAAGCTCCCCCTGGTGCCCCCCATATCCCACTAACCACTCTCTATTTCTCCTTCTTGTGAGTCCAAGGGGACCAGAGAGTGGCTCCCCTCTAAACTCACTAGTGATAACCCTTCTGAGGCCAAGTGAGAGCACCTGGCCTCCATGAAGGAGCAAGTGGAGCTGCCAGGCACACTTGCCAGGCAGGTTCAGTGCCCAGGGCCCACAGCAATCACAGCACCCACAGAAAAGCATTTTGGCTTCACTACTTTTATAAACAGACAAAATGTGTACTTCAGCCTCCATAGAAGACCCGGTGACAAAGCATTAGCCGCCTAAGCATGAGGACCTGAGTTCAAATTCCTAGAGCCCTTGGGAAGGGTGTGAGTATTTGTCTTTAGTTCCAGCCCCTCTCTGACATGATGAGCAATAGTGATTGGTGAATTCCCCAGAGATCAAGAGTCAGCTAAGTCAGTTTACACAGTCGTGAACAACAATGAGACCTTGTCCCAAATAAGGCAGAAAGGAAGGACTGACAGCCAAGGTTTTTCTCTGACCTCCACACACATACAGCACTCCTGTACTCACGTACAAAAACATACACATCACATATATATCCACACATGTCATACACACACACACACAAACACATACACACGAATATTTAACAATGAGCATATACTGGATTATATTCACCTTTATGCCAATGTAGTTACAAAAGGTGTTTTTGAATTTTTATGGAAAAAAAAGCCCAATGCTGAGTTTGGAGGGACTTTAGAAGGGGGTCTTAAGATACACAAGGTGATGTCATCTCCCACTTTGTGTCTATGCCTCCATTTTCTTCCTCTTGCCACATGACCAGGCAAAAGCCACAGTCGCATTGAGTTCTACAAGGATCTCTTTTTAAGCAACTACCAGCATTGACTATCCAGGACTTGGTTAGCTCATGTGCCCATCAGAAGCCTCTCCCGGATTTTTCACACCCCCCATCCCAGACACAAACTAACAACGTCACAGCAACTAACAGCACAGTGGGGGTCACACCTGCATGGGCCAAATTAGGATCTGGCACGGGTGGCTGTCCCCTGGGAGTAGCTCTCACTTCAGAGGCTCTTGTGAATCACACACAGCAGCAACGATCACACTGCTCACAGCCAATGCCCGTGTTTTATTTTTTTTTTTATTTGCACTGACTACCGAGCGCGATCAATGACTGAACACTTAGTTGACGCCTGGTCAAGTGCGGGTCTCCATCCCCTCTGGGAAGCTGTAATGAAGTCTTTCTCGCATTTTCTGTTTTAAATAATACAGGGAAGAAAAAAAATTAAGGAAACAAAGCAAACCAAAAAATGGTATGCTGAATTTTGTATGTGTGTTGCGGGGGGGGGTGATATTGAGAAGTTATTTCCACCAAAATGTTTGAGTCCGTTGCACGCTAAGCAGTCATGCAGACCGGTCTTGATTTACTCTTGCAACAAACTGCAGCGATCATTCAGCAATTCCCCACTGAACAACGCAGTCCCGATTTGCACAATCCAGCCTTGCATCGACTCTGCTCTTTGTAGAGCATCCATCATGCATGGAGAACACCTCCATGCTCACTGCCTTCACTCAGAGTTTGCTTTCTACTTCAAAAGCCAGAGGGCACAAAAGGAACAGACGTAGAAAAGTGACCCAAACTGTATTTTCATGGGAATTTTGTCTGATCTTAAGAATGTCATCCTGTGTTCTCCTGACAGTGAATCAGACTGGTGGGGCGGCGGGAAGGACCTCAAGTCTACACAGGATAGGAATACTTTGGTACAGGAACAGTGGGATTGGCTATCAGAATGCCAATGTCAAAAATCGAGTAGTAAAATCATGTCTTTGTCATTGTCTTTGGGTACGAAATTGACTCCTTCAGGCTTCATTGGCTAAGAGAATGAGCCAGTGTGTGGGGACATGGCCCTGAGCTGGAGTACCTGTCCAACCATTACAACCTGAATTTTGGTCTTCACCGTCTAATTAAAAGCTCTGCACGGGCACACATGTGCCTGTGTTCCCAGTGATTTGGGGTGCATATTAGAGGATTTAGGAACTCTCTGGGCAGAAAGGAAAGCCCCAGCGGCAGTGAGAGACTCTGGTTTGAGGGAATAAGGTGGAGGGCAAAGCTACAGGACTCCGGACATCTTCTTCTAGACATCACATGTGAGCATGCACACATGTGCACGCACACACACACACACACACACACACACACACACACACACAAGGTGGCTCCCCCTCAAAGGAACTGTTCCCTTACATAGCTTAAGGGCATACCAGATGATGAGCCCGGTCTGAGCAATTTCTGCCCATGTTAACCTGCAACGCCTGTCTCTGCTACTCACAGGCAAGTTGATCTGCAAATTGCCGGGTATTTTCCTTCCAATGCTGTGTTGATCACATGCTTTTTTGAATGCATATTGACTTGAGCAGCTTGGGGTTTTTTTGTTTTGTTTTGTTTTGTTTTGTTTTGTTTGGCTTTGTCTTTACCCAGAAAACAAACCACATCCTTTGGCTGATCCTGGCCACTTGACTCTTTCTATAAACTGGTTTTTTCCAGCTTTTGCCAATGTACCTTTGCAGGTGCTAAGCGGTTAAGCAGAATGAGTTCGGCGAGGTACGCGACACGGCTTTAAAAATAGTGTTTGTGTGACCAAACTGGTTTCAACTTTGGAATCCTTGCTGTTAGACTGTACTCTGGAAAGGGGCCCAGTGTTGAATTTTAATCACTTCAACCCTTTCACAGTGCCTCTAGTCCCAGGCACCCAGTAGCAAACCCGGGGGGTGGGGGTAATTGAATCACACCCAAGGGGAGGGAGGATTAAAAGAACTGAAGGAGACTCTTGAAGATGTGGAACCTCCCAGCCTCTGCCAAGGCCGGAAGAAGCAGACTGATACACACACAGTGTGTGTGTGTGGGTGTGGGTCCCCCAACATTATGTGTGATTCAGCACTCACTGGCTCTCCCTAACCTCTGCATATTCCTTTTCTTTAACACCCCCCACCCACCGCTTTGGTGTCCTCTACCTTCCAGCATAGCACACTGTTTCTGACCCTTTGTGTCACTTAGCCCGGATCTAAGTTCCTCCGAGAAACAAGCCCTTCCTCAGCCAACAAGTGGAGGGGGTGTCCCATGGGTGTGAACACAGCGCTTGCCAGGGTACGAAACATCCACTCTGGTAACGCCCACCCTTGCCATAGAGAAGGCCATCACAGCACTAACAGTACTGCATCCGAGGCAAAGTTCGTGCTGTATGCCCTGATTCTTTGCAGACTCTTCAAGTGGGCATTTTGAGAAACAGGCTTACTTGGAGTCACTTAACTATGACATCTTACAGATGGGAATCAAATTCAGTCTAACTCTAAACTCATACTTTTAACCACTGAATTCATTCCTTGGTAAGAAAAGGCGATGTTGTTTGCTGCTTGGACAAAGTAGATTTACTGGGTTAGTACCATGAGGGGCACCTCTCCCAGTTCCTCACCCCTGTGCCTGTACAGAGGGGTGTGTGTCTGCTAAAGTGGAAGTCAAGTCCCGGCCCTCCTCTGTTCTCTTCCTCCAGGATGCCTCTCCAGGAATAGACATCCTGAGACTTATGGTATGGTATCATATATAGCACTCCCTGGGGGGGCTTCTGAAGTACCCAAGGACGACGTCTGAAAGGCACAAGCAAAGGAGCACCTCTCACGGAGACCTGCCTCCTGGCCCTGGTCTGAGGTGAGCCACAGCGAGACTGTACCCTGCTTACAAACCTACGGGTCTGCAACTGACAATGTACAGAGAGTGAGACCCTTTGGAGCGCTCACTCCGCTCTAAACCCAACCTTTATATCAAAGTATCAAGGCTCGGGGAGCTATGTGAAAGAGGTGAAAATTTTGCAAGAACCAGGGACCGTGGTGACTCCGAAGGAAGAGCGTCTTCCAGGTACTGCAAAGCTGATGCCAGATGAGCCCATGGAGACCGTGACAGCATACGGGAGATGTGCGCAAGCCCAAGCCAGAGAAAAATCTCAGGACAGAGATGGGGAACTGAGTTCGAAGACCTACCGCTAACCAAGGAGCTGTTTGCAATTGGTACCTTCTGGGAGAAGGAAAACCAGTTTTCACCAGGAAAGTGCACTAAGTGCAGGCCCCATGCTCAGGAGTAGAGGCCAACACCGAAATAGACTCCATGATTTTTGTGTGGTTCTTTGCTTTGTTATTTTTGGTCTTTTCGGTTTGTTTTCCTTTTTTTTTTCTAAATAGAGAAAAATAACACAAATTTAGGTGGAGAGGGCATGGTCGGATCTAAAATTAGTTGGGGTAGGGGAAAGAATATGATCAAAATACACTGTGTAAAAAAACTTTTAAGAAGCCAATACATAAAATAAAAACCCATGGGTCAGAGGCTAGAGCAATGACTCAGTGGAAGAGCACTTACTATTCTTGCAGAGGACCTGAGTTTGGTGCCCAGCGCCCACATAGATGCCTCACAAATACCCAGAACTCCAGTTCCATGGGCTTCAACACCCTCTTCTGACCTCCAAGGACACCAGGCATGCACGTGATGCACAAACATACACACAAGCAAACTAATAAACAAACTATAGAACAGCCATCACAATCACACAAATAATGAGACTAAGCATCCCCACCTCCGGGACAGAACCGGGGCCAGCAAAGGATGGCATAACCTGATTCCATAACATTCTTCCTCTCTTTCGTCTCCTCTGGGGTTGAGTGCCCATGCACACTGGCCTTGTCTTACAGGCCAACAAGCTCTTCGCTGGGACGTGGGATCATGCAGAGGCCTCCACTGGGACACTTCGATGTGTCTCCATGAGGGTAGAGGTGTCCTGGTGCTTTTGGCAGTCCCTGAACAGGAAAGGGTTAAAGCCACAGCATACTCACATGTTTGTTTATTTGCTGACCTGGTTATTGTCCATGTGCTAGACACGTGAGCTCATGAACACAAGGACCTTGCCCGTCTTGTTCTCTCTCAGACTCTCAGCATATGACACCAAGGAGGCATCTAGTAATTACGTTTTAGGAGGGTGATTAAGTCTTAGGCAATGCCATGTAGATTCCCCAAACATGGTCAGGCCTGAAGAGAGGCCTGTACACCGTGTCTTCTTTCTTATCTGCCCTCTAGGGTGACCTGGTGTCCTAAATAACCTGGGTATGTGTGTTTACCAGGCAAGGAGAGAGGGGAGAGGGGAGGCAGCAATAAGCACCTAGGCAAACACACTGCTTCCTCGGGTGCAGCAAGGAGCAGCTATCAGGACTGATCAGAGTTCGGTCTAAGAGATCAGTTACCAGATGGCTCCAGCCGAGGAGCTGCAAAGCTTGTGATGTTCAAATCTTATTTTCTAGATAATGGGGAATTCCTAAAGTCTGGAAGCGGAGGGATAACACGGTGATATAACCATGGGAAGGACCTGAAAAAAAAATCAGAGGAAGGCAGTCTCAAAATTAGGAAGGCCAGTTACAAGTCTATGGCTTTTGTCCTGGTGAGGGACCATGGGGAAACATACCAGTTTGTAGTTTTGGGGACAGAGATGAAGTGACAATTAAGGGGAGAAGTGGAGGGGAAGGTGATTCTATTAGACGCTAAGTGTAGGTACTTAAAGGAGGCCTGTGGGTCTTGTTGAAGCTAAAGAAGAAAATGAAAACACCTCATTGAAGTGTAGGTCATAGCCGGGCGGTGGTGGTGCACGCCTTTAATCCCAGCACTCGGGAGGCAGAGGCAGGCGAATCCCTGTGAGTTGGAGGCCAGCCTGGTCTACAAGAGCTAGTTCCAGGACAGGCTCCAAAAACTACAGAGAAACCCTGTCTCGAAAAATCAAAAAAAAAAAAAATATGAAGTGCAGGTCATACAGAAAAGCCAAGGAAAGTAAAACCATCTCCCCAGAAAAAGCATATACAAAAATGTGGGTCCGATGGCAAAGGAGTCATACACTATGTCCCTTACCTGAGCAAAGGGTCTGTAGATCTTCATTAGGAACCCCTAAGTAAGAAGAGGATGAATGACCTCACAGAGGGTGGGAAGAAAGACCCCCGTGGCTGCTGACTGCCCCAGAGGCAGTGTCCGTATCAGATCAGAACGGTGAAAGCAGTAGCAAAAATGGGCAAGATGGGGGTACAAAAAAAAGCAGTCCTTTGCTCTCCAGTGAGAAGTGCTTCGTGTGCACTAGCTCATAACAGAGATGAAGAGGGGGATGGGGCCGCCTTGATTTCTAGGAGTTTGGGCGGGGGCAGGTTGCTCAGGTCATAGCAGACAGAAGAAGCTCACAGGAGGTCTAAGGTGAGTGCTTTCTTGAATGGCCACAGGTATCCATCCTTGTGAGAAAAGTAAGGCGAGGCCCTCCCTTTGTCCAGGACTGCACCCACCGGCACCAGCCTGCACACTGCTGCCCTCATCCCGCGTGACCCTTAGGTAGCCATCGTCAGGAGCATCCTCAGGAGAAACTTCATCCATCCCAGTCTCTGTGGCAAGAATTGAAGATTTTTGAAATTTTTCTGTGATTGTCGTTCTTTCTTATGTAAGGACGTGATTTTTAGAGCAGGCCTTCCTCTTGGATGTGGCACACTTGACCCCAGTGTATATTGAATTCTGTTTCCCAAATGTGTAAGTATATATTGGTACATGATTTTTAGAATAATGCTATTTCTGACCCCATTTTATCATCTTTATCCCCACCACACATACACACATACTTATTTTTACTTTTTTTTTTTGTAGGTTATGTATTCCTGTAAATGATCCTCAATTCTTTTCTAGGACAGCATGGCACATAAACACAAGGAAATAGATGAGATAAAGCAGAAGGAGTTCTTAAAGTCCAGAACGTTGTGACTGGGAAGATTATTGGATGTGACGAAAAGGAATGTGTTATTAGGCCAGTCCAACAGGGACCCAGAGGTGCCAGGCAGTCTCTGTCTGGGCCACCTCTTTTTTTCTGTTTACTGGCTGTGAGACCTGTTGTTCTTTAGACCTTAAGTAATCACCTCTTTGCACTTGGGGGGGGGGGGGGTGGCTTAAACGAGGTAGTGTTTGGAAATGCCTAGGTCAGCACTGTATCAGCATTAGCTGCTGTTATTACTAACATTGCCATGGTAGTTGGTAGGTCTACCCTCTTGGCCACGTCTACTGGCACACTGGCACTGTCAGAAAGCCCCCTCCCCCAGACTTCCATCCCTCGCTTGGCTCCCCCCCCCCCCAGTATCCCACACCCACAGACTCCAAGCAGCTGTCTCTTGTCCCACAGAGATCACTCCTCTGGAGCTCACCTCCACACTCACCACCTCTTCTAGGATGCAGTGTACACATCTATGTTCTTTCTTGTAAAATGTGTCCAAGAGAATGAAGTGCACAGGTTTAGGGGGTTTGTATTCCCTGTCCGGACCCGACTGTATGCCCCCAATGATACCTACAAGACAGTACTGCAATCCGGGGAAGGGGTCTCAGCAGAGCCCCCAGGGGACCCGTGGCTTTAGGTGGAAGCAACTCTTCTGCAAGGCTCTAGCTAGGTCAATTTCAGGGCAGCTCACCCTGCAGCCCTTGGACCTAACTAAGCCTTGAGCTGAGGAAGATGAACCGTCGCGGCGGAGGGAGAAGCGAGGGCGGCTCAGACCCTAAACAGGGCGCTACCGAGTACTGGGGGCAGGATTCGAAGAAGAGCTGATGGCGCCCCACGTTTCCTCCACCCTGATGATAACATCAGCGCCTGTCAGGTGGTTGGTGCGAGAGAGAGTGTGTGTGCGCGCGCGCGGTCGCGCGGGAGCGAGCGCAGGGAGCGCGCTCGCACAAACTTTGCGCCTGCGGTGCGCCTGGGTCGGCTCGCCTGGCTCCGAGAGTGGCCGGCGCCAGGCTGCAAGGGCCGGCGGCGGCCGAAGGATGCGCCACTCCCCGCCGAGCCGGTCCCACCGCTCCAGGTGAGACGACTCCAGGCAAGCAGCGCGCCGCGGCCATGGGCACTCTGGGCAAGGCGAGAGAGGCTCCGCGGTGAGTAGCTGTGGCTCCTCGGGGAGCTCGGCATTTTTTAGTGGGGAGGGATAGCTGAGCGGTGTACCCTGCGGTCCTCACCCAGTGGGTAAGGCGCAGGTTCGAAGGACCAGGCGACTCCGTCCGAGAACAGTTGCTTCCCGGGGTGGACGATGGCCAAAGACCAGGGAGCCGGGTCCGGACTGAGGTTTGGGGAGAAGAGGCGTGAGGCAGACACCCCCGGAGCCCAGCACTTTGGACCAGGAGAAAAGAGAGCGTTGGGGTTGTTGAGGTGGCAAGGCCATATATCCTGGCCAGATCTGGAGTGGTCTGGGCCCAAGCCTTCACCTACCCAGCGCCCACAACAGTCGACCCCGGTGGATGCTCTTCGGCAGGTCACCCCCGGGAACTCCCACTCGCATACTTTCTGAGCCCCTGGCACCTGCTGCGGGCGCGGGGCGCGGGAAGCGCCATCTGGTGGACTTTCCGGGCCTTTCTGGAGCGACCCACAGCAATGGCTGCAAGCGGAGGTGGTAGTGCTGTCTCGACTGCCCGTTAAGAAAAAAAAAAAAAGTTTCCAAATCAGTGGTCTGCGAGCTGCACTCCTCCCCCCATTCTCTAGAAAGATGTTTGGGAGAATCTTGAAATGACAGAAAGTGAAGGAAGAGTGACTATGAACAGTCCGGCTCTTGGAAGCAATAGGGGGCTTTAAAGGGGTCAAGGAATTTAGCTTTTGCTCTCAAAGCACAAGAATCCCGCAACTGCCTGGATGCTGCTCTCCTTATTTTGAGCCGAGAAGGCTGTGTCCTTCACAGCGCCATTCACGTGGTCTCACATATGAGCACACCATGCCTGACCTATGAATATAGCCAAGCCCATTCTAATTCCCATGCTGAGTGTGTCATCTTGAGTGTCCTCAGCCTCGCTTTGCACTACACTGTGTTGGTTCTGTCCATCAAATTAACTTTGTATTGTGGACAGCATGGGGCAGGACTGGAAGGTGAACTCAGCAGAAGTGGCCAGTGAAAGCCCCCTTTTCTTCTAAGCAGATCACGGGTTGTCTCCCTTGTTCCTCCTTTGCACTGAGGATATCTGTACCTGGAGACCAAGTCCCCCAAACCAGTTCAAACTTCCTTTGGCGTGCTCTGGGGGATGGAAGGTGGTGTGAGCTAACCGCTATGTGTTTCTTTCAAAATGTTGTTGTTGGTTTGTTTTATTTAATTCACAATTTCACCTGGAAACGTTGTGGCTACTGCCTTTTAAAAATACGCCTTTGTAGAATTAGCAGCTGTTCATTCTGGGGATGGCTAAAACGCTCTCAAAACCTCCTATGATGAAGTACTGTATTAAATCAGTAGTTCTCAACCTGTGGGTCTTAAACCCCCTGGAATCGCATATCAGAAGTCCTGTATGTCCCATATTCACATTACAATCAACAGTAGCAAAATTACAGTTATGAAATATCAGCAAAATAATTTTATGGGTGGAGGCCACCACAACAGGAGAAACTGTATCAAAGAATCACAGCATTTGGAAGGTTGAGAACCACCAGTATAAATCCTTATCTCTAACCATTATACCAGGAGGTGGGGGGAGAGGGAGGAGGGTGGAAGGGAGAGGTGCGGGGTGGGGGGAGTATTTCAGTAAAAAAGCTTGCCTGACATATGACAGCCCTGGATTTGGTCCCTAGCATCATAAAAGAAAACTAGTTAAGATATTTCTTTTATTTTCTTTGGTGCATCCTGGTGGGATGGCAGTAATATTTTTTAACCGGGTGTGATGAGGCTTACTTGCAATCCCAGCACCCAGAAGGCTGATGTAAGGTAGAGAGTTCTGGGCCACTAGGCTGCATAGTAAGCCTGTCTCAAAAAAAAAAAAAAAGGTTTCTTTTAAAATATATTTTTAAAAAGAAAGAAAGACAAATGGGAAACATGACCTGAAAGTTTTCCAGGGCAAGCAGTCAAGAGCCTGTCCAGAGGAAGCATCTGCAACCCATAGGGCGCCGTTGGCTTTTGACACGTTCCCTTCCCTGGGTTTTCATGCCCTCTGAATCTCTTAGCCCTGACCCAGGTTTGGATAGCTGTGATTGTTCCTAGGGATGGAAGAGAGCCAAGCTAGGAAGTGTGGTGTGGTGCTTAGGAAGCCGGCTGCTGCACCTGTGGCCAGACATACCTCTGTCCCGTATCTGTGGGTGTTTGGAAGGGGACTGTGCAGAGACTGGCCAGTTCTCAGGTCCTGAGGACCATTCCAAGGACCCGCTGAACAAATGAGAGCTGAGATGTCGCCTCGCCATGATCAGCCATCTTTCTGAAGGAGCTGACTTTTATTGTACATTGAATAAACCCTTTCAGCCCCTTGGCAATCTACTCACCAATTCCAAGGTGGTGAAAAGCACACAGGCTTCGCCCCCTCCCCCCCTCCCCCCACCAAATGCCTATTAGATGAGGTACTAGTCCCCCGAGATAGCTCATATACAGCCTCAGAATGGTTAGGACTCAGTTTGCACATCAAATGGTAGCATTTTTCTGGGCTGTAGTTTCAGGCACAGTGCAGATGCCAGTGTCGCTGGAGCATGGAAACTCGCTTTGTGAGGGCCGTTAGTGTTTTCAGAGCACCATTTTGTTCTCAGACACTGATCTTACTGTCTCTGGGCCTGAGTAAAAATCAGTTTGTTGGAGTTCTGCAGCCCCAACCTGAGTCTCCTTTGGGAGTCGGTGGCTTAGACTAGCAGGTTCCCAGCAACCAGAGTAACTAGGCTTCACATCGTTCCCACCTCAGTTTGGAACAGAGCCCCATGCACACCGCAGACGGCTGATGTTCTAAAGTGCGAACAGAACTGGAAAGGCCGGGGTGTCCCCTGGAGTCTGGCTGTGTGGTGTGGCCCATGTTCAGACTGCTATCTCTGTGCAAGCTGGTTTCTCCACACCCAGGTGTATCCAGGCCACCGGTGTTGTGTTGGTTTGTTTGTTGGCCCCTTCTGAGTGAGGTTTTCACCTTGTTAGAGAAGCTCTTCCACAGAGTCCCTGGAAACTGCCTTTCCTTCCTCAGAGAACATCATGTTTTTTGCACTTAGCACTCTTTGGACGTTGACCTAGAAGTTATGGGGTTGCACTCAGTGTCTTGTTTAGTTTCTCCTACTAGAGCTGTTTGTATGAAGGAACTCCCCATGCTTTTATACAAGAATAACTACTGTACAGCGGACATGTGGTATAATTTACAGGGTAATTGCAAAGGCTCTTTCCCCGTGGTCTCCCCTGGCCTACTGCCATGTCCTACTCAGGGACTAAGTCCTTGGTTAACCGATGCCGGTTTATGCGTATCATATGTGTTACAGTTCTAGAGTGTTTTTCACTTGTCGTCTTTGACAGTAAACTATAAATTAGCCAAAGGTGCAACAGAAAGAGGATGGCTAAGTACATGCCGAAGAAGTGGTCGGCAACACCACCTTTCATTACAGAACCTTCAAAGGTTGTAGATGTGACTCTCTGTGTGTTTAATAGGGGGAACTAAAAAAGACTGCATAAGACCCTTTACAGGGTGACTTGTATCAAACAGGCCATGCCCAGTGAAGCTAAGCACGAGTGGATGAAGATCCACCAGACTCCTAAGCCATCTCCAAGTGCAAATAGCTATTTTCCACTCAGCTCTAGAGCAGGCAGTTCAGTTCAGAGCCAACCCCTCCCCTTTTTTCTCTTCATTAAGGACCCAAGAAAGGACTTCAGAGAATGTTTACTGGTCTAAATGATTCATAGTGATGCCTTGTGTTATCAAAAATGAAACTATTTATTAAAACCAATCCAGATTTGTAAGAAAAGCAGAGATGGCTGAGAAATCTAAATGTCACCACCATAACCACCACCCTTGAGTCTTTGAGTTCTCCTGCAGGGCCCTTAAGGGTGTCTCAGAGGGCCCCTGCGCTTCGGCATCTTAGGCAATGCTCAAGTGAATGAAACCAGCTGACAATGAGGCCAACTGTACCAGTCCTTCAGACCCCAAGTCCGTAGCCTAGCAGCTAGAAGCCAAGGGCTGCCAACGGCCAGTCTCCCTCTGCCTTTCCCCTACTGGAAGAGAGACGGCAGCAAAGGGTAGGTCTTCCTCCAGTGGGGAGAAAGCTGTTGCTGCCCGGGAATCTCACCTTGTCATTTGCTGGGGAGATGTCTCTTTAACAGCCAACCAGTCCGTTCAGTGCTTCTGCCAAGTGGGAGGGGTATGCCTTCTACCAGCCAGGCTTTGGGGACTCATTGCCCTGACTCCTCTTCCCTCTGTCTCCAGAGCCTAGAGCTGCCAGGGAGACCCCAACTGCTCTGTCTCTCCTAACTTGAATCTCTCTCTCCCCCCCCCCCCCGCCCCAGGAAACCTTCCCATGGCTCCAGAGCTGGCCCTAAAGCAAGACTAGAGGCCAAATCAGTCAACAGCCCTCTCCCTGCCCAGCCCAGCTTGGCCCAGATCACCCAGTTCCGAATGATGATGTCCCTGGGACATTTGGCCAAAGGAGCCAGCCTGGATGATCTTATTGACAGCTGCATTCAATCTTTTGGTGAGTTGGCTAACTGCCCACATACATAGAAATCGCCGGGTTATTTCTTTCTTTTTCCTTAAAAAATGTCTTATACAAGAGCAGCCTAGATTGTATTCGGGCTTTAAAAATAGCTTTCGAGCCTCTGAGATGTTGGAGACAGTCTGCACTGTGACGGCACATGACTACGTGGGTGGCGCAGGTCGTGATGAGCGCTGAAATCTGAAGTGACAAAAGTTACCGAGGGGACTTGGCATTTTCTTTGCGTGGAGGTTTGGCTCGTGGTGGGAGATACCGTACGGTGATATTGGGCCTCTAGTGCTGTGATATTTTTCTGTCCTTCTTAGGGTAGAAAAAAATAAGTCTGTCGCATGCACCGGCAAATAGACTTTGAAACCATTCAGGTCACTTGGATAAATAAGGTCTCAGCAATTCCACGTACAGTCTGGAATTATACTTGTGTTGGTGATAGGAGTGTGTGTGTTGCAAGGCAGGTCGGGTAGGGGCTGGGGATCAGGGAATAGGAATGGGCATGTGGGCACATAGGCCAGCATGTGGGCACATAGGCCAGCAGTGCGGGTTCCGGGGGCTGCCCTCTGACAATACATTCAGAGCTGTGCTGCCAGCGAGCAAAATGCCCTGAAAAGATTTATTCTTAATTCAGCATTTTCTTTTGATGATTGCTTGTAAAATGATGATTTGAAAGTACGAAATATTGGGTTTGCTTCCAAAAGCGCAAAATGAAAATTGATGGATTTCAGTAAAATCTATTAATTCAAAGATTGTCCGGATCCTTTCCCCCTGTGTCCCCGGTTCTGTGTTTCTGCATCTCCTGCTGGGAAGCAGACGAGTTTGTGGGGCTCAGCTCCAGAGCATCAGCCCACCCCAACCGGAGCCTCCTGGAGAGTACAGGGAGGTGTGCACAGCTCTCAGAGGTGGGCACTGTTAGTGTTTAGGGCTTGTTCGGACCTCACTGACAGACTTGGGAAAGATGTGGAACTTTGGGGAGAATCATTGCGTGCAACTCTCTTAATTTGGGTTTAAAACGCTGCTTCCTCAACATTCTTGCAAACATGGTCATGTGGAGAGTTCTTTTTCTTTCTTTCTTTCTTTCTTTCTTTCTTTCTTTCTTTCTTTCTTTCTTTTTTTAAGTAATGCAGATGGCTGGGTCCCACCCCCAGAGCTTCTGCTTGAGTGGGTCTGGCTAGGGTGGGGTCCAATAATTTGCATTTCTAACAAGGTCCCAGGTGAGACTGAAGCAGCTGCTCCCAGAGCCCCACTTTGAGAATCACTACTCTAAAGCACTGTGTGCTCTGGCCAGCTTGCCTTTGGAAAGAGGGAGGGGATTGGGGGTGTGTGACTCAGTGGTGGAGTGCTTGCTTAACAGGGGCTGGAGGGCAACCTATCTATCCCTGAAAAATAAAAAGCCATTCGTTCTGTTCCTTAATTTATCCTTACCTGAAAGATTGGTTTGAGATGGGTATTCTACCATCAGCCACTGATTGAATAACTTTGTGTTTCACAACCATCTTAGAAAATGTACACATTAAAGGAGACAGCTAAGTTGGTGGAGACCATTTAGAACAGAGAGGTGGCTAGTGCTGTTAGTTAGGCTACAAATGTCCTTCTCCTGGCTACTAATTGTAGTTCCTAGACTGTCGTAACCTTTGTTCTCTGTTTTGCTACTTGAGAACACTGGGACCGTAGATGTATTTATCATGGGCTCTTTATTCTTTTCTGCCAATCATCTAACTACCTGATGAGTTCAAGACTATTTCCTCAGCTTTCAAATAATTGTGGCTTCCACCTCAAAAATGCACGGCCAACTCCAGAATCCTTTCTGAAAACAACCAATAACAACCCACTTCCCCTAATGAGTCCTACAAAGGCAGTGGTACATTGTTTCCTGGAATATGTTAAGGTGAAAATTAGAGCCTTAAAATGTAACAGCTGTGTAAGACCCACTGTGGCTGAAGACCTTGGGCCATTACCAAGAAGCATTTATTAAGTCCTTAATTATACCTGACCCTGCACTGTGTAGCACCCAAGAAAAAATGACAGTGACCAAGTGCCTGTTTTATGAGCACTTATAGCACCTGTGAAATAGCCTATTCAGGAGTGCACATGCACACACATGCATACACACATACATGTGCACACATGTACATACACACATGTGCGCACACTCATGTTTGCACATGTGAGTGGGTGCACACACATGTTTGCCCATGCGAGTGGGTGCACACACATGCATACGCATACACACACATGCACATACATCCCCCCCACATACACATGCTCATGCGAGTGGGTGCACACACACAACAAGCACACACATATACACGATAATAAATGAAGGTGTTAAGAAACAAGTTCCTTTTACTGTGTAGAACTTGAACATGGGCACTTAACTGAGAAGGACCAGCCACCACCTCACAGCCCCTGGAACATGGGAATGCAGTGGACAAAATCCAGGGTTTCTGTCTTAAATGTTGCTGAATTTCCCATCACAGAATTTACATAAAAAAACCAAGCAGCAAACGCCAGTGTGTGTTGGAGACCATTAGAGAGGAAGCCTTCCTGAGTCTGCCTTCTCCTGTTATCAGTTGACCTATCTACCCTGAGGAGGAGCTTTGAAGATGAAGGCTGCTCATTCCTTTCTTTCCCTGCCTTCTCGCCTCATCTTCAGGCAGAAACCCAGGCTGTGTTTCACTGAGGCCGTGTGCTGCTGCCCAGGGCCGCAGCCCCTAAACACACGGGGCTATTGTCATGTATATTTTAATTAGTTAAAATGAAATCAAGTGTAGAATTTAGTTCTGATGCCTCAATAGCCAGTCTGCAAGTGCCTGATGGCCTCAGGTAGCGACCACTATCTACTACTGGACAAAGTCAACAGACGGTGTCCATGGTCACAAAAAGTCTGACTGACCACGCTGGAGAGGGAAGGTGTCTGACCTCAAGGGAGATGCAGTGGATAGGTTTTTTTTTTTTTTTTTTCTGGAAACCGAGGTTGCATTCACTTCTCCAGTGCACCCAAGGGATAATCTAAATGCTGTTTAAAACCCCCTGGGTATTGACGAGTGTATCCTAAAAGCTGTCCCTTGAGCATTACTAAGCATCAGAACCTCTACCCACTCCTGCAACTGTTCTCAGAGGAAGGCTTTGAAGGATACACATGCAAATGAAGGCGCTGAGGACGGCCCCCAGCCACCCTCCCAGCGTCAGAGGGTTACAGATCTCTGATTAGAAACACCAGCGACCCCTTTGCCTTAACCCTGTGCAGCCCACTCCCGCCTTCTGTTTCCAGCAGAAGGCGGGCTACAGACCCCACGGGTGCCTGCGGCTTAACCCATCCCAGCACAGAGCCTAATGAAGTGGATCTTCACAGCCAGGAACACTTGTGTCTGATGGATATGGATCACAGCAGTGGCTTCTGAGCTTCAAAGCCGATGAGATCACTTAAGCGTTTCATTTCTTTCTCCCTTTGCAAGAGGGCTACCAGCATTGGGGCCAAGTGGAAAAAAATCAAACACCCCAATTCACGAAGCTCTTTCATGTTTCCTTTCTGTGCAAGGCAACTTCGTAGCATCAGAGAAGAGTTGCACACGGGTCCTCGCAAGCACCCTGGCAAGTTGCTCCCCTGTGTCCAGGGTAGGCTGTCACGGCCAAGGACAGGGCATCCAAGTAGCTTATGTTTATGGGGTGTTATTTTTTCTTAGTGTTCTATATGTATTGATTTTTTTTCTTTTATAGTCAAAACAAACCTGAAATAGGTCAGGTATTATTATCTCCATTGGATGAACAAGAAGAAAAGTGGAGCGCCCGAGAGCTGAAACAACACGCCTTGTACCCACAATCTAAATAGAAAACACGCTGCCCTTCTTCTTCTGCCTCTGCCTCCAGCAGCCATGTGTACCCTGAGCTGGGACAGGTGCGGCTCTCTCCTCAAGATAGGCCTCATATTCTCAGAGAAGACTTTGTGCTGCCCAGAGTAGGCCTGCATCCTGGGCTTGTCAGCCTGCAGGACTGGTCTCCCCAGCTAGAAACTAAATTCCATTCAGGGCAAGAAAGAGTCCAACTCCACTCTCTACCATCAGATGTCTGAGGGAAATTAAATCTCCTGTGAAACTGATATTATTTTAATTACCATGTGCATGGATTGTACTAATGTTTCCCAGTCTAGAATGACCCTATGACTGGGAAGTATAGTTTCTGCCCTAGGGGCTGGATGGGTATTAAGCGCCTTATGGACCTTACTGCATTGTGGGTAAAACATTATACCTGTCTTTAAAATTGGAAGTGAATTCCAAGTAAATTTAAAAGTAAAATTTAAAATTGAGTGAAGGCCATCGGGGGCTTGTTAGAACCCCAGTCCCCTCTCCATCAGAGGGAAGGTTGGATGTTTCTCAGCTGTCTGTAGCTTCGACTCTGTTTACCAAAGCCAGGTATAGAGGAAACAGCCAGGCACCACACCATGCACCGCACCACCACACGGATAAAGTCACATATGAAGCCTTTGCTACTGCTAATAACAGGCCCTGTGTGATGGCTACTGCTGCTCTTGACATCTCCCCAGGAGAACTCCCTAGATCTGCGAGGTTTCTCATAGGGGAAAATAAAGTCACTGAGGCACCTTGTCCTTAACAGCTGGGGCCAACAGAAGTGCCCAGCATGGCTATTCCTAGCCCTCTGGAGAGAACTGGCATTCTCTTCAGCATGCCACTTATGCTAAAGAGCCCTTTACTGTGTCTCTGCTGGGCTGGTCTCCCCCAGTGTCCCTAGGACGTCTGCCCTCTCTTGAGTATGAGTTCTGGTAACTCTGGAGCCTGGGGAAGGAAAGGGTTAAATTCAATGCCGCCCTGAACTTTCCTGTGTAGCACCATCTCCAGGAGCCCTCCCTGTGTGCTGGGACAAAAATCAGTCTTCAGAACAGTGGTGCATGAGAACCACAGTTTCTCAGGAATTCTGGGTACTTTTCTTCAGTAGAGGGGCCCAGAGAAATGAATCCTCCTGCTGACTGGAAGGCAGGTAGTACACAGTGGCTGAGCGCTGATGGATCCTGGGCTGAGTGGGGAGTGAGCCTCTACCTGAATTGACCCCACTGGGCTTCCCCACAGCACTGTGGATTATTGGTTTGCTCTCTTAACTGAGAGGGAACTGAAATTCAGGAGACAGAAAGGCACATGGGATATGGCCCAGCTTAGTACTGGGCCAGCCGCTGAGAGTAAAGCTCTGATCTGCTCTCTGAGGTTTGTCTTCTCTCTGCTGTATTAAGGTCTCATCATGAGGGGCTGATATCAGCTTCAGGTTCCTGACCTGCAAGCCCAGGGGGTTTTGTCTGCACGGGACTCACTTTGGTGTTTGAGGAACGCCCCCATGAGCTGATACTGAACACCACTGCCTTGTAGCCCGCATGCTTCTTGGACATCCCAGGACATGTTCTCAGGCTTTCTAAGAAAACATAAAAAGCAAACATCTCTGAGAAGCAATGGAACAAATAGGTTTTTCAATTTACAAACCAGTAGAGCTCTCAGGGAAGCCAGCCTCGCGGGAGCATGAGAGCAATCCGGCCAGGTTTAATTAGATATACGCTCCGTCTGGGAGCAGGTTGGCAATCCCAGTGCCACTGCTGTATGAGTTCCCAGCACTTCTCTCTCTTCTCCGTGCTGAAAGTGATCTACGAAATCTACAGCCTGTCCATCTTACACTCGGGAAAGTGAACAGAAGCAGATGTCTGTGGTACCTCCACCTTTATTCCTTGCTCTCGGAGACGGTTTTGTCAGGCCTACCTTTGCAGCTTTTGTGATGTTCACGCCCGTTTCCTGTGCTGCAGTGAGGGCTCCATCATCATCTTCTCCGTGCAGTCTCCAGGATCAGAGGCCTTCGAGAAGCGGCTGAGCTGGGAGCAACTGGAAAAATTGCTTTCCCTGAACAGCCATCCAAACAAATCAGTTTGCCAATAGATTGTTTTTTAAAGGCTTTCATTGGGAAATAATATGATTCCAAAAGCGGCCTGCTCTGTCGACGCTGACTGGACCTCCCTCTGAGGAGCCCTAGAGAGTCCTCAGGGGCAGACTCACTCTCTGACCTTCCAATTGCTGCTCCATGCCTGTAGCCCCTGCAGAGGCCAGCACTAGCGTTTAGGAAACAACCAAGGCAGGCTTCCTACCCTAGAGGACACCGAAGGAAAAGGCAGAGAAGTAGTAAGGCTGTGTAGGCAGGACCAACTTTGAGGATGCAACTCCAGGGCCACCACAGTCTTGAAACTGTTGGAAAGGGGGCACCTTTTCATGCCTGTTGGATCTTAAAAACCACATAGCAAGTCATGGGCGTGAAAAATCACAGGAGTGGATGGGGCTGAGGAAAACTGGCTGCAGATGCAGAGGATGAGACAGGCCAAAGCTCACTCTCTTCTCTATGGCTCTCAAAGTGTGCGTGGAGGGGCAGAGAGCAGCTCATCGGCTGACGGTGGTTCACTGCATGATGATCCAGTCCACAAGATCAAAACTGCTCTGTCCTCTCTAATTTGGCAAGCCAGCTGTTAAACATAGCCACCACTAAAGATTGGTTCTGTGGCCTGGCTGATGAATAAGTTTATAAACGACAAGCATTCCAAAATGATCGCTTTCTAATACGTGGTCCTGTTTACTATTCCATGTGCTTTCGAGGGTGTATCCATAATGTCTGCATGGAGGAAAATGCTATAGAGGTTTTGTTGCAGTGCAGCGCCTCCATGGCTCCGTCTGCCGCAGGGCGGAATGGGGAGCCTAGCTTGGCTTTGCTGGAAGAGCAACACTCCTGCTCAGGCATCCTGAGGAGCCCAGGGTTAAACTCCTACAGCGTGCCACTGTCTAGGGCTGTTTAGGGAGAAGGGACCCTAAACCTAACGATCTTGTTCTTTATCACACAGAAGAAGGCTACCATGGGTTTTTGTTTGTTTGTTTGTTTGTTTGGGTTTTTTTGCCTCTTTCATACCTTAAGAAACAAACTCTCCATTTAGTCCAGACAAGATATACTAAAAAGGTGAAGAAATATCAGCAAAGCTGGGGGTTTGCTTAAAGAAATAATTACGGAACAAAGACTAAATCCAAGAGATTTTCATTTGGAACTGAACAGACTACTTATATGTAGTGTTTTTTGTTGGCTTTTTTTTTTTTTAATTCTTAACTCACGTCTAAACATTCTCCAGGATCAACCCTTTCCTATTTCTTACTTTCTCAACTTTCTGTGCTTCTGGCCTTCACATGTTATGTGCCGTCTCTGTTCCGGGTGCCACCCCCGATGCCCATTTGCTTTTGTTCCCACGGGATGCCGACGATGACACTCCTGTGTACGCACAAGCTTCGGCTGAGCAGTCTGCTGGTTTGTTTTTAATGAGTTTTATGTAGTGTGTCTGATCATGAAGGGTACCTTCCCATTCCTTGCCTGTTGAATGCTTCCTGTTGCTAGAAGCTTGAGCCTGTTGACTCCTCAGATATCATTTGCTGATGGCCTTTCCCTCCTTCCTGCCCCTCCATTACGTAGAAACCGTGTGTTTTTATGCCTTTTTCTGAGATTCCTTTACTAATTCTAAACTTAAAATCTATATCACAATCACTTAGGGAATATCTTCTTGTCATTTTAATCAAAAATCAGAATAATTTTAATATATTCTGCAGATAATATGTATCAACTACTCTTGAGAATGAACAGTAAAGTCTACAAGTTATTGATGGAGGAGGGAAGGCCTTTGACTCTGTTTCTGATTTAAAGGCGGTCTGGTTTGGGCCGCAAACCAAGCCACTACACACGGGTCATTTTGTCGCTCAGCGCCCTAGTTTCCCTGATACTGTCAAAGAACATTAAGATCAGTTCTGGAACCAAACAATGCCTGGAGGAAGAAAGATGTGATCCCAA
Source organism: Myodes glareolus (assembly GCF_982192425.1). Lineage (NCBI taxonomy): Eukaryota > Metazoa > Chordata > Mammalia > Rodentia > Cricetidae > Myodes > Myodes glareolus. Next base: position 61,581,908 of record NC_142035.1, read on the forward strand.
ATGTGATATTGAATGTGAACTTGAAGGAGACCATTCAGAATTGAAGCATAAAGTACCTTTATATATAAAGTTCTTTTAACTGTTTACAGAACCAATGACCTTAGAAGTCTCAAAGACTCAACCATATTTAAATTCCATTTGTTTCTAAATTATTAATACAGACTGAGACTATGTTGTTCTTAAATAGGCTTTTTTGTGATGAGATATATAAAACATTAATACACACTTACCTAGTCTTTTTAAATATTCAAAGTGTTATTTCACTAGTAACTGGCTTTTGAGGAATTATTGTGAACAGTACAATGTTTATGTTAATATCTCATATATTTATTTAATTTACATTCCTATGTAACTACAAAGATTTGACTAAAACTCAGAACTTATATTTTTAAATTTCCTTAATAACTTTAAAATACCTTTTTGTTTCACTCTGGAAAACTTCAGAAATATAGAATAACAAAAGGAGAAAATTACAGCCATGTAGTCCACCCCCACCTATGAGCATGCTCAGGTGTGTCTTTGCCTTCTAAATTGACTCCTGTGGACATTCTCAGATACTGTGAACCTATTACACATTTAATGGTAGACTGTCCATACCTCTGTGTGTTCAAAATTCACATCCTAACCAATTATGATCCTATGATCAACATTAGTATTTACTAAGAGGTATACTAGCATACAAGGCTGCTATTCTTTCCTAAAATTGATACAAAAAAAAAAAAAGCTGGCATAATTCCATCAAATAGGGGAAATAAAGTTGAGGGTTGCCTGGCAACTAAAATGATGCTGATGAAGAACTGAAGGCATTTCCAGAAGAGAAGAGTACTTAGTTTTCCAATGCTAAATGCTAATTATAATAACCCCAGGCTGGCTCCAGATAGAATAAATAAAGGGGGAAATTGCTTCTACTAACAGAACATGGGGGGTGTGAGCTGTCTTTTCTGTCATGTGCGGTGAAAGTGAGGTAAGGGTTTGCTTCAGAAACGAAGAATACAATCTCTTGCCATCCTTATCGCTTCCTTAAGGAGTCTTAAGGAGCCATTGATGGGCCTTATGGCAGCGCCTAGAAGAGGCTGCAGTCGGCCCAATCCATCTTCTGCAGTGAGGACCAGGCCGTGGGCAGCAGAGCAAAGGCTGTGCCGTTTACTTTGATTTTATTCCAGAACAGATCGAGGTCCCTGGTAAGATTACGGAGGATCTTGTGAGAGGGCTTTTACTGTTTTGGCAGAAATGGCCGTCAGGATGGAGCCTGAACTGGGGGCACACAACTGATGGATTGAAGCAAACAAAAGAACGCAGGGACTACAGGAAGAAGGGGCAGCGGAGACTGTTAGTTTTATACTGAAGGAAAGCAGGGAATCATGGGTATAGTGGGGCTGCTGAGGACGAAGTCGCGTGAAGATCTGGACATGGGATAGCCCTAAGGGTAGAGAGTGAGAACTCCCAAGCGGAAGAGCAGAGACTTATTCCGTCTCCTCTCAGTGATCTGTCCAGGCACAGTGTATGACTTGTTTGTGTAAAATGTTGAACAGTCCCATTTTAAAGAGGAACTGAAGCACCCGGGAAGTGATGTCCCCCTGGCTATTGTGTGTGAGTGTAACTTGTTAGCATGTAGTCACGCCCTACAGAGCACCCTTGAATCCCCTGAGCAGTGGGCTAGTTCTGCATTTCCTCACCTCATGCTTGATCTTAGGGATTTTTCCATACTTCCCTCCCTTCTTTCCCACCTTGGACTCCAACTTCACTTCATCCAAACCTGCCTCGCCCTTCGCCGCTCATCTCCAGCCCTGGGTAACTCAGGCTACATAATAAAGCATTCAGCCTCTAATACAACGGCTTGCAGAGGTCAGCCACAGGAACCACACTGCTGGCTCCTCAACTACCTTCAGTTCCTGCTAAGCCTGAGGGCTCTGCCTCTGTGGTAACTTGGCTTTGCTCTACAAACGTATTCCCCTCGCTTATTCTTCCTGTAGGCTCCCCACTGTCTCTGTACCCATCACCTTGTCTTCAAAGCACTGGTGTCAACCTGAGAGGGACATAGACTCAACTACCTGAGGAAGCGTGCGTTCGTAGTGCCACAGGGAGAACGTGGAGGAAGAGACTCCAGATTACAAGAGACCAGTCTGATGTATTCCTGTGCATGTATGCAGATAGGCTCACATTATGTAATTAGATATATTCGTGTAATTATATATATATATATATTGAAATTTGGAAGTTAGTTTGATATTAAAGAATCAAAATTGATTTGTTTATGTAATCTTTTATTTTTAACTTTTACTAACAGTTGTTATATATTAGTGAGGTTTGCATGTTTCCATCCATACATACTTACACCATACACTGATCAAACCCATCCTCCCTTTATTCACCTCCACACGCACCCTTACAACCTCTATTTATCATTAGTCTGCATTCAGCATGGAAAGAAAAAGGGGAGGAGTGTGTAGTGGTGCTCACCTTTAACCTCAGCATTGCTAAACAGAGACAGGGAGATATCTTTGAGTGTAGGCCAGCCTGATCTACACAGTGAGCCCAGGCCAGCCTGATCTACACAGTGAGCCCAGACAGGGCTCCAGAGTGACCCCCTGCCTCAAGAAAGAAAGAAAGGAAAGAAGGAAGGAAAGGAGGGAGGGAGGAAAAAAAGGGGCCCTATTTGGAAAGAGAAAAGATGGGAGGAAGGACGGCAAAAAGGAAAGGATCTGTAAGGATGAACATGACCATAGTGTGTTCTATGTGTGTTGTATACGTTATGGCATGTGAGGATGAACATGACCATAGTGTGTTCTATGTGTGTTGTATACATTATGGCATGTAAGGATGAACATGACCATAGTGTGTTCTATGTGTGTTGTATACATTATGGCATGTAAGGATGAACATGACCATAGTGTGTTCTATACATGTTGTATACGTTATGGCATGTAAGGATGAATATGACCATAGTGTGTTCTATATGTGTTGTATACATTATGGCATGGAAATTTCAAAAGGAAACCTACTATATTGCACAATTAGTGAATATTAATTACTTTAGCATAAAGAAGGGAGAGGAAAGACTGGCTTTGGTTGCATACCATGAAAATGATTTATTTAAGTCCTGTATTAGGTATCCTGTCAAATCAGCCCATTTTCCTGCCCACACACAGATGATGAATACTTGGGTATTCAAAAAGAAAAGAAACAAGAAACTTTAATATTTAGTTTTCCCATTAACCGCTCAATTTTATGTCGTTGTTTTTGTTTTTTTAAGTAAGTGAGAAAATGCAGAATTCCCCCCCCTCCCCCGCCACACAGTCTGTGTGATGGAGATGCCCTGGTCTTGGCACAGCATGCTCCCAGCAAGGCAGAGAACAGATCGCAGCAGGAGGCCACGGGAGGCCACATGGTTCTGTGGGTTTGGGACGCTAATCCTGCCTCTGCTATTTACCAAGCATTGCCCTCGACAAACTGCCTCACTGTGCTTGCTCTCATCTGCAAGATGGCTAAGAGTGCTGAAAAGCTTGAAAGGTTGTTTTAGGTTAGATGAGAATTAGCGTGCCTTGGTGTGAGCTGTCCCAGAAGCAGATCCTGAGAGGAGGAAGTAAGCTCAGGCAGTGTGCTTGGGAAGGGGGCTTGGGAAGAGCTGGTGCAGGCAGAGAGGGCTGCTCAGCACACGGCATCATCACGTGAGCGCCAACTCTGGAAGCCAAGATAGCAGATGCAGACCCATCCGGCATCCAAGACAAACGCGTTAGGGGCCACGTTCCCCTCTCCCGCCCCCCGCCCCGCGCCCCGCCAATGCTTTATGGGCTGCTTCCAGGGGATGTGAAGTTCCCAGCATGTCCGTCCAGTCCCCCACAGGTGAAGGGCGGGGCTCGGGGGGAGCCAGAGAAAGTTGTCAGGTGGAAGCCAACTTTAGTAAGAGCGCGCAATGGCACGATCTGAAGGTTGGTGGGTTCACAGCTGCGGACTCTGTCACAGAGTCCAGGCGTTGATGCCCGGTACATGTTAGCCAGCAGGTCCAGGCTGTATCCAAACCCAGATGGACTCAGAGCTGGCCAATAGTTGTGCTCACCACTGCTAAGATAGCTGTGCCTGTGGACAGCCGGAGCTCTCGATGCGTCCATCAGACTTTCACACACGTGAGTTACATAGCGGGTCATTAAGCTTCTCAGAAAGTTAAGATTCATCATTAGAAAACTCCCCATGTTAAAGAAGTTTTTGTACCAGATGTCTCTCCTAAGGTCCTGTCCCAAGGTTGAACTATAGTGATTTTGTGTTTTTTAAAAAGGTATTGGCAAAAAAAAAAAAGACACTGGATATTATCACAGTAAACCCTAGTGTATAAACCCAACGGGTCATTTTGTCATTTAAACTTGACATGTAGTTGGGCTATATTGATGGGCCACAGAAGTTTATTAATTTTTAAAAAAACACTATGAAAATATTATGATTTTTTTTATGGAAGCTATTGGAGGTGAGAGGACAGTCCACACCCCTGAAGCTCAGGAAGGGACAGGATATCTGCAGGCCATGGGAGCCTCCAAAACCAGGGCCTGGGGTGTCCTAGGAAGTTAGCATCACCCTCCCACACACACTCTGCCTGTCAGCTCTCCCTTCTCACTGAAAGTCATTCTTCCCATAGATGGGGAACACGGTACTGTGGTGTGTCTCATACCCTCAGAGATTTCATGAATTTATTTATTTATTTATTTGTCTGTCTGTCTGTCTATCTATCTATCTATCCATTTATTTATTTATTTGCCCTGTGTTCAATTTAACAAATGCCAGAGAATTTTGACTAGTTCAGATTGGATCTGGTGGCTACTGTTTGTAGCCTGTGGTCACCAGGGTGGAGTCACTTGGGGAGGCAACATTTTGTTTCCCAAGGGAAAGCGGGCATGTTATAGCATCCGGACATCTGGATGTCTTAAAACTATGTTGGAGAATTCAAAGTAAGAGGAACAGTTGGGAAAACTTCAACAGAGAGAAACAAAGGAGCCAAATGAAAATTCTAGAACCAAAAGATAAAAAGTATCAAAAGGAAAAATTCACTAGATGGGTTGAACTGCACACTGAACGCTGAGAAAGGAGAGATCAGGTAAGACAGAGGCAGGACCTGATTTCAAAAGGGGGAAAAGAAAAGACTGGGTGAAATCAACTCGGATTTCAGGTAACCAGGTCTCACAAGGACCTGAAAGGATGGAGGGTAGCAGGGGACAAAGTTGAGAAACATTATACTACCTGTTCTCGTAACTTACTATAAAGCTACAGATAATTAAGATGAAGAGACACAAAAAAAACCCACAAACACACACAATAGACCCGAGAGACAGAACAGCATCTTCAGGGACAAATGCACACATGGTCAACTGCTCTTCCACAAAGCCACCAAAGCAAGTCTATAAGAATGGGTGTCCTTTCCACAAACACTGATGAACAAATCACACACACACATGCACACACGCGTGTGTGCTCACACAACCACACACATGCATGCATGCCCCCCACATGCATATACAGACATATGTACATAAAGTATGCCATATATGAAAAATAATTTGAGATGATTCTACATATTTGATTACAGTAAGACACCTAGCAGGAAAAAGAGGTGAGTATTCATGCAAGATTTGAGGAGGTATCTCTAAACACGATATAAAGTAACCATAAATAACATATTTAACAAATTGGACTTCATAGAAATCAAAAAGTTCTACTCAGTAGGTATTGTTGAAAAAATGAATATACAAGCTACACAGCGGGTAAACGTTCTTAGCCATATATACCTCTGACAGGAACATTGGATCGTGTTAGCACACAATAGAACTCTCCCTACAGCCCAGATTAATTGCCTTTGGGGGTTTTGTTTGGTTGGTTTTGGGGATCGAACCCAGGACCTTGTACATACAAGTGTCTCTTTACCACAGAGATACACTTCACTCACCCCGCCCCTGACCCAGGCACTGCTTCCTACCACAGCTCTCTGACTCACACCAAGTTGATTTCTGATCTGTTTCCTATTGTGTATTTCCAATTAGAATTGACCAGGCCCCACCACAATGTCTGAAGGAAAAAATAACCACCCACTTAAGCACTTACCCTCAATCTATTCCACTAATTTCTGAAGCTGCGAAATCTTCGTGGGATCATGCCAAGATACCCAAGTGTGCTGGCTGGTTTTATGTCAACTTGACACAATGTAGTATGTAGTATGTAGACCCACCACCCAAGGGTTAAGGCATGAACTAAACGGTTCAGATAGGCCCAACCAAACTTGACTGATCTTCACATCCCCCCTGCAGGACTTTCAAAATTGCAAAATCTCTGCTTTGTCCCTAGGCTGTGAGGGTCACTCCTGCTGTGATGAAACACCATGACCAAAAGTAACTTGGGGAGGAATGGGTTCATCTCACTCACAGTTCCATATAATAGTTTTACCATCGGAACCAACAAGGGCAGGAACTTGGAGGCAGGAGCTGATATGGAGGTCATGGAGGAGTGCTAGTTACTGGCTTGCTATTCATGGCTAGCTCAACCTGCTTTCTTATAGAATCCAAGACTACCAGTCCAGGGGTAGCCCCACCTACAGTGGGCCATACCTACCCCATCAATTAATAAAATGCAGTACAGGCTTGCTTACAGCCTGGTTTTATGGAGGCATCTTCTCAACTGAGGCTCCTACCTCTCTGGTGACTCTAGGCTTGTGATAAGTGGACATAGAATCAGCCAGCACACGGGTATCTTGGCATGGTGATTGAGTGGTGGCCACTGACTTTATCACTTAGAGGGTAAATTTCACCCACTAAAGCCCCAGTTGATACCGATTATGAATGTTTTCTTCATTGTTTTAAGCCATTTTCATTGTGGATGCTATGTGTGTTTTTCTGGAGCATTGAGTAGACACGCCTTTCCTTCCCTTTGCACGGTGAGCAGGTGTTTTAGTGCTGGAAGGTGGAAGAAGAAGGGAAAAAAATGTATCAAGCAAGGATACCATTGTAGAGCCATCTATTAGGACTTGGTCATTTTGTCGGTCTCTGGCGTAGAGGTGCCTGGGTGCTTACGGAGCAACTGAAAATGAAATAACCACATTTGCTCCACTTTGCTAGGCAGGCGAAGTCAAAGCCTTGCCGACTTTAAGCTCCACCCTTGTGGCCTTTGTACATCTTTGAGGGTATGGATTTCTTCAACTAGCAAATAAATGACACAGCTCCTGCTAATGAATGTGGGGAGGTCTGGACCTTTTACTTCTCTGTAGCCTTCAGTATTAGGCTTGCTTATCTTGTAAAGGCCAAGCTTAAAGGCAGAGAAAGGTGTGAGCACCAAGGGACCAAGAGTCACAACTTCAAGCGACTGAGCCTTCCGAGCAGCAAAATCAGCTAAATTCAGCAAAAGCCGTCCTTCATTTTCCTGGTTATGACAGTACATGCGTGCATGCAGGGACACTTTCACACACTCCAGCCTCCCTGAAGGCTGTGTTCTCTGGAGCTATGCAGTTCGGAACAGTCTCCACGCAGAAACTGAAATGATGTCTGGATTCTTTACGAGTGACTCATCTTAGGCCAGAGGGCTGTTTCCGTTGGTGAAGTGCTAGCAACGCAAGCTCGAGGACCCGACTTTAAGAAGCCAGACATGGCTGTGGAAGCCTGTAATCTCAACAGTTGGGAGGTGGGAATAGGAGGATCCCTGGGCTCGTGGGCCAAGGGGCCTAGTGGAATCTGTGAGAGACCTTGTCTGAGCAAAACAAAGCGAGTGGTTGAGGACCCCTGATGTCATCAGTCTCTGGCCATGCACTCATTTTAGCACATGCATACGACACACTCATGACAATAAACAAACTAGCGAATGAATGAATGAACAAATGAATGAATGAATAATGAATGAAAGCTTCCTAAGAACCTTAGGGCTCGGATTGTAAAGTACACAACTTTTGGAGGGGGTTTTCGTTTGTTTTGTTTTATTTTGTTTTACAGTACTGAGGAACCAACCCAAGACCTGGCACAGGCTAGACAAATACTTTCCCATTAAGCCACAGCCTCAAACCATCAATGTTAACAGGATACTAGGTCAGAGGTTGCTGCTTGCTTTACTTGGAGGACCATCTGATCTTTCAACCTTCACGACAAAGATCGAAGCAAAGCCTTCTTCTCAGATTAGAATGTGAGGTCCCCAACACTACAACCCTGATCTTCCTCCCTACCCACCCATCACTCCCTCTGTATCATAATTCAACCAGCTTGGGTATCCTTTCCCAAGCATAACTTTATCTCCATTGTCTCCAAATACAGAGATCGTTTATTCCCCAAACCTCCACGTTACTCTGTCACAATGTGACCCTTCCTTCAAGGCCAATCTCCAATGTCACCCTTCTGAAGGTCTAGCCATTGTTTCCTGTCCGTCTGGCTTTCCCTTCCTCTGAGCCACCTTAGTGTTTTGTTTGTAGTTCCCTAAAGGCCCTCAGTGTCTCCTGCACTGTAATACTGCTGGTAGCTCCTGGTGCTCAGCTTTCTGGGACAGCAGGATCTTCATTAGACCCGTAGCCCGCGGCACCTATCACAGCCTTTTTGAACAAAGAGCTTTTGATGAGTTCAAGTGCGGAACTCCATCTCTGTTACTTGGTGCTGGGCTATTACTATTTGTAGGTGGTTATTTAACCAGAGGTGATATTCAAATCACGTAGTAACTGGGACAGCCCAGGTTCCTATCAGCCTGATCAAATGCCTTTTGGGACAGCCTGAATATCAGCCCTGCTGCTGTAATTTTCCTAGATGAATACAGCCCCTACCCCATCTCACAAGACTGCTCTGGGCAAACGGGGTAACACATGTGGAAGTTCTTGGGGAGCAGAGAGTGGCTTGCAGATGTGGGGCTCCAGTACCCAGTGTGGGATGGCTCCTGTACCATCAGTGTCCTGCCTCCTGCCCCCTGCCCCCTGCCCCCTGCTCCCTGCCCCCTGCCCCCTGCCCTCTGCCCCCTGCCTCCTGCCTCCTGCCTCCTGTTCCACTTCATTCCAAGCCACCTCCTGAGAGAGCAAACGAAGGAGCCATTGAGCAACTCATCAGGACAGCACAAGCTTGCGAGAGCTTGGAATCAACCACCAGCTCTCCCTCGTCCCTTAATCTTATCTTCTTCAAGCCGGGCCTCTTCCCCTTTCAGGCTAAAGGCTAAATATTTTCAGTAGATGAGTTTTGAGAAGTCTCATCAAAAATTTAAGCCTAGGAAGACTTTTTGAACATTACTGCAAATTGATTCATTTAAGGATGCCATTTGCTATCGCATTTTGACCTTAAAACCCAGAATCTTTAGTGATTTCTGGACATAGCAGGTGTTCTGAGTCTCTATGTGACATTGGACTGTTCTGCCTGGATCTGCGGAGTGGACTGACACTGATTCAAAGAAACTAAGGTTTCATCATAGCTCTTTTGTCTCTACCGTTTTCTGTCTCCTTTTCCAATGTGTTCTTCCTGAAGAATTGTGTTTGAAGCCAGGCAGTGGTGGTGCACACCTTTAATTCCAGTCTTAGGGAGGCAGAGGCAGGCAGATCTCTGTGAGTTCTAGGCCAGCCTATTCTACAGAGCAAGTTCCAGGACTGGTTCTCAAGCTACAGAGAAAACCTGTCTTGATAAAACAAAATAACAAAAAAGAAAGAAAGAAAGAAAGAAAGAAAGAAAGAAAGAAAGAAAGAAAAAAGAATAGTATTTGAGCCTCACTATTTCATTCCCTCCCCATATCCCTCCCATCTCTAAACTATAGGAATACAAATCATTAGCTACTTCCTTCTCCTAAAGGCATTAACTCTTTCCGTTAAGCACTGGTTGCTTTTTTGTGTTTATTGGTCATCTGCAGTCAATGTCTGTTCTTGTGCCTTTGGATTTCAGCGAAAGAAGTGATCTCAGTGTTGTGTATACAGCAGAATGCTGGAGATCCTTGGGAACTGACAGGAGAGTAGACAAGACTTGAGGAAGTCCTATATGAAAGGCAACACAGAATGATGATAAATATGAACAAAATCCTAGAATTAGAACAAGAACTCTTATTTAGGACAGTATTGTGCAGCCACTTTGTAGAAGTGGGACCATCGGCAAGTTATTGAGTGTGCTCCTTCATGGAAACATGTGCTATATGTGCAGGAGTTGAGAATGTCTGGGATGTGCACAGGCCACATCTAGCTACAATAGTCATCAATCATCATGTTGACATGCTCCTCTATGGGCTTTAGAAACCCAGCTTTAGAAACCCTCAAATGTTGGCCCAAAGGATGTTCTTTTGTCTCACAATGGGCTGTGAATTCAAATCCCCATGATGTCACTCACTAGTCATCTCCTTTCAGGCAGGTCACATCTTATCACGGCCATTCTTCACCTAAACATAGTGAAAGTAACACCAGCCACCTAGAGGCTTTGTGAACGTGGAGGAGACAGCACCAAAGGAGAAGGTGGCTACCGGCCACAGTCAGGGTTGGCTGTGAAGCTTCACAGCTCAGTGAGGGTTTCATGTGCTTATGTTGTTGACAGAGACTGGTTATTCATTCCCAGCCATCCAGACCCAAAATAATCACACAGAAATTACAACACTGCTTGGCCTATTAGCTCACACTTCTTATGGATAGCTATTATATCTTAAATTAACTCATTTCTATTAATCTGTGTATTCCCCACATGGTTGTGGCCTACCCGTAAGGTGTCTGGCGTCTGTCTTCTGCAGCAGCTACATGGCATCTCTCTGACTCTACCTTCTCTCTCTCTCTCTCTCTCTCTCTCTCTCTCTCTATATATATATATATATATATATATATATGTATATATATACATATATATATATATATATATATATATCTTTTCCAGCCTGGCTATAAAGATTTTAACTTTAACATAGTAAAATTACATACAACAAATCAGTTATCAAGCAAGAATTATAGTTAAAATATTTATATCTACTTTTATCTTTTATCAAAACTAAGAAAAACTATAATTGTAACTATCTATTCTTCAACTCCATCAAAGACCCCAGAAGGATATAATATTACCTAAGTTAAGGAAGTGCATTCTAAGTAACTTCTGAAAGTCTAGAATTGACAGAGACATCTTGCTGCCTAGACAGACACCCAAAGTTTTTCTGTAACATTGGGGCACCGACCTTCAGCCTATAGGTCCATAGTATCCAACAGACTTTTCCATGAACAGGAAATTTCAAAGACAGTTCCACCTAAATTGGCAGTTTGTTAGTCACTTTCTTCTGCAGAATGTCTGGCAGACTCTTTCATGAAGCAGGAACCCTGAAAGACTGTCTCACCTTCTTTAGGCAACTTCAGCAGTCATTTTTTGGTAGGTCCTGCATGTCTAGTTGACATATCGTAACATCAGACAGTGCAGGCAAGAGCAGTTTCTTGTCCAAATGGCTAACAAACTCCATCAGGAGCCTCTTCAATGTCCATCATCCTCCTGAAGTAGATAGATGCTGCCAGGAGCAGATGAGTTTCATTGTCAAGAAAAGTCCTAAATTCTTAAAGCATCTTAAATGCCTTATTCTGTTAGTCTTTGAAAGGTTTGAAGAATATCTATCCATTTGAAATATATCTCTATATATCTAGAAAACCTAACAAACATGACTACAAATGGCTATTATAGATGACTACCTATTATTACTACTAACCTATATTTCTTAATTATACATTACATTTTTAAATGAGTTGCACAAACACAATACCTTAATCAAGAGAAAAAAATATACATATAACAAAACTGACCTGAAATTTATATCAATAAACCAAGATATAAATATCTTGCAAAGATATAAATACCAATACAAAGTATTCATCTCTATAGCATATCCCCTTTAAATGTAAACAAACATTTATAAACAATATTTGGAAATTTGGACATAGTTCTCTCCAAGATGCCTCCTGCTTTTTGTTGGGTGAAGCAATTTTGGAGTTTACAGAAACCCTTCAGGGGGTCTTAGTCCATCAAACCACATTAGTCTGGAAGGAATCCACAGGTTCCCATCTTCTGTAGAAACAAAAGCAGAAGCTCTTTTCCAAAGCAACACATCCTTAGACTCAAATTTTGAAGTCAGGATATCTTTAATGTATATATGTTGGTTTAGCTTAGCAGCCTGTTCAATGAAATGTCTCTCTGTACTTAGCTCCTTCACAGTCAAAAAAATTTAAACACATTAATATACATAATCCAAACTCTCTGTGTATATTCCATTTTTTACATGGCTTATTTTTCATTTCTCCTTTAATCTATGACTGCCTTACTCTGTATCTTTAAAGACATTGTTTTATTTTTTAAAAAACCATTTACTTCTTTTTATAACTATTTCTTCTTTCTCCCAAGCTTATGCACATTTATCCAACACTGTGATCCATTTAGAGGTCTTTCCATTTGAGTCTGTCTTTATTGCATATCTGTAATCCTTTTCTGACCAGGACCACTTCTTAAAATGCTAAGCAGCATGGCGAGAACTAAGGCTGCTTTCCCGTTTGTCTCCACCCAGTCCAACATGGTGGAGATCCATTCACTGCCTGTGAGACTGCCGGGTAGGATCCGTCCTCACCACCTCAATTCTGGTAACCAGCTGGCCCATGCTGCCACCAAGTAACTTGCAACATACTGCCCACAAACCCCATTTAAGTGCTCAGCCTCCTGAAAGAGCCAGAGTTCACGCTATCCAAACCAGGAAGCTGCCATTTCTTATGCTGAGTCAGTAAGTCTTTTCTTAAAGGAGCTGCTGCACCCCCTCTCGCCACCAGCAAACAGAGCCCATCTGAAAAAAAAAATGCTGGTTACCAAAAAGCCATACTTAATTCTGTTCTTTTGTGTCTAGAATTCCTTTCCAAGCACCCTCGGGTTTTACATGGATATAGTCAGCCCCACACTGGCATGCCAATTCTGTTGATGGAGACAGCTTGTTCATTCCTGGCCATCCAGACCTGAAATGATCACACAAAAACTATATTACTATAACACTGCTTGGCCTATTGGCTCACACTTTGTATTGAATAGCTCTTATATTTTAAATTAACCCATTTCTATTAATATGTGTATCCCTGATAGGTTGTGGCCTACCAGTAAGGTTCCATCTGGCTTCTGGCATCTGTCTCCTGCGGCGGCTACATGGCGTCTCTCTAACTCCACCTATTCTCTCTATATATATCTTTTCCAGGCTGACTATATTCTGCTAAGTCATTGGCTGAAAGCAGCTTCTTTATTAACCCATGGCAATGAAACATATTCACAGCTTGCAGAGGGGAATCCCACATCATTATGTGAAAACTGTCAGGCCACTTCTATGCTTGAGACCCACAGACCAAAAAGAAGTCAGTTTGAACTCAGTCCAGGACCTTGAGTCCCCCCAAAATGTCTGCCTTCTTTTCTCTCTTGGTTGTGTCTCTGCTGACGGGGTGAGAATGAGACACTGTCAAACTCTAAGAATAAGCAAACTGGGGCTCAGAATGGTCAGCACCCTCTCGGGACTAGGCAGTCTGGGACAGAATCCTGTGTCTACTACTTATAAACTGTATAAACTTGAGCAAGTGACATGGTCCCCTAATTTCAGTCCCTTTGCCAGATGGCATCAACACCACTTATTGAGACTTCAGAGGGCTAATATGGAAAGGCTGTGTTGACATGACCCTGGGAGCACAGGAAGGAGTTCAAGTATGAGGACAACATTAACAGCGAGCAGACAGGAAAAAAAAAAAAAGAGGCTAGAGCTTAATTTCTTCCAACGGTGCCAGTGTTTCTCCTAGTCCCTACCTGCATGGGTGGGGAAAACTTTGTAATGTTCAGTTTTGTATTTCTGCAGTTTCCATAATGCAGTCACATGACATTGGTTCATTACTCAGAATGTGTGAACCGCGTTCTCACTGGGTTCTTGGTTAACTGAATAGTGGCCAATGTTTTCCCTTCTATGGAAGAGATTTTCCCACCCACCCATGCAGTTCCCCATTCAGAGCTGCTGCCCACATCCTCAAGAAGCCTTCTTCCTAGCACCTCTTCAGTTCTGAGGGGCTGAGGGGGAGGTGCAGCTAAAACCTAGCTCTAGCAAGACTCTTGGGAGGCAAGGAGCTAACTGCTGTGGTGTTTATGCTTGAGGGCACGTTAAGTATGATCTCAGTGGCCTAGATTGTGTGACAGACTGCAGTGGACAGTCACTCAGTGTTCTCTGAAGATCACAGCCCTGATGCAGAATAGTCCAGGATCAATAGAAGCAGGTGAAGGGAGCAAATAAACAATGTCCTAAATCTGGCCAGAGACTAGGGACCACTCACCATCGCCATGGTGCTTCTCAGTTTACAAAGCCTCTGTGAGTGCTCAATGAAGTGTAATCTATCACTGATGGTTTACCAAGGGAAAGGGGCCTTCAGAAGAAGAGTTTCTGACGATGGGAGACTATGCTCAGTGAATTTTGCCTTACATGGTGCTGTGATGGTCTTTTCTCTAGAACTATTTGGGTGGTAAGATGGTATTTGATACCTCACTGGTTAAAACCACCTGCCTGGTTGCTGTAAGGTTGTCCTGCACTAGACTGAGTTTATCTATTGTCTTGGCTTGTTGGTCTGATAAATTTAAGTCCCACACAAAAAACATTTCTGAAGAAGGTTGAGGTCAGGGGGAGCCAGGAATTCATAGATGGGCTTTGCATTATTTCACCATGTGGGTTGTACAAAGTCCCCCTTTTTAGCACCTGCTTGACCTGCTGCCCAGCTCCCCAAGCCCAGAGGACATTATTATTTCATTTAGGAAAAGCAACAAGTACATGATTCCTTACAATTTAAATGTTTTCCTTTCATACACTATATTTTTGACCATATTCTTTCCCATCCCCCAACTCCTTGTAGATCTTCCCCACCTCCCTACCCAGCCCTAGACTTTCTCTAGGGCTTTTCTTCTCTATCTTTTCTTTTTCTTTTTCTTCTCTATCAAAAGAAAAAGCAAAGCAAGCAAAAAAAAAAACCAATAAGATAAGGAATATCAAAACAAAACAGACACACACAAAAATATGGAATCTGTTTTGTGTTGGAAATTCTTAGAATTTAATAGACAAGAAAGAGATGAGAGGAGTTACAACAAGTAAGGTAAGAGTACTGCCCCACATTTCCTGCCCGGCTTGTTTATAGCTCTGTCTTCTTCAAGTCTTTGGCTTGTGCCCAGTCTCCCACCAGCCACTTTCTAGCAGTTCTCCGGGTCCCTCTGAGAAGTTGGGACCTGGCCTAATGCTCCATTTCCCCTGCTTAGGTGCATTCCTATGGGACTATCATGGGGTAGGTCATAGCCTGGGACCCAGGACAAGCTTGCCAGTCAGAATGGCTGCTCAACAGCTCTTCTGGAGAAGACGGGTTCCTGGTCTGTGGTGTTTCTGTATTTCTAGGATATAACTATTCTCAGTATGGTCTTTTTCAAGGAAACAACATAAAGCCACAGCTGGGAAGTAGAGCTTGGAAGAGGCGCGCTGACAGTCAGCCCCAAAGATGGGCAATCCATGCAGCCCCAGCAGACCTGTGAGGTTCAAGATCTGATGCTTACTAGGGTCCTCTTCTGGTCTCCCTATCTTTATTGACCCCTCTTCTCTAGGATGACCATGGGCTTGATACTAAGGCTAAGAAATGGAGACAACATACCGTACTCATGGTCATGGGGCTGGTGAATTGAATACCTGGCAGGAAGGGCCTTTCGTCCCAAGCACTGGTCTTTTTCCTTGGCACCTGCTTTTTCTTGGGGTAATAAAGTCTTTTAAAAAAAAAAAGACACCTATGCTACATGGATATTTCCACTGGTGCCTCCCTCCTGTCCTGTGAAGAACTGCTACACAGACAGCCCCGCCATCCTTTGTAGAACCACAGAACATTCTCTAAAGTCCGCTCTCCTCAGCAATCCTAACCCTTAGGCCTACCCACCATTGTTTATGAGCACATGAGACAGTTACTACTAGTACCTTTGCCTGGGTCATCTCGAATACAGACAGCCTACGAGCCAACTGCCACTGGCTAAAAAATGGTGACTGTCCTAAGCTGTCAGTTCAGAACCCTGCTCGACCAGGAGAAGTGCTCTCTATTTCTATAGCAAAGCAGGCACCAACAGACCCACCCCCTCTCATGACCTCGATTTTTTAGATGAGTGATCGCAGTCTATAAATGTCTACCCACGTGCGTGGATTGCCTAAAGTGAGAAAGGACGTTTGAGCTCCGTTGTCTCTGCTGCACAAAACAGCTGGCTGCCCTATGGGCTGCTTGCCTGAGTCTAGACCCTGCCACATCTGTGGAACCAGGGACCTGAGAAGTCATGAAGGGAGTTGTCCTTAGTAAGTCTGCAAACTGGTAATAGTTCTGAGAGTGAGAAGGCGAAGTGCAAGGGACTAAAGACCAGGCCAGCGTGGACGTGGGATAGGAGGGAAGACCCAGTGAGCTGACTCTGGTGCAATGCAATGACTTCAGACTCTAAAAGCCACTGTGAGAAGACTGTGTCAGCTTCTTCTCCGAGCACCCTTCGAACAGTAGAATTACCTGGCCCGTTCACATACTGCAATTTGATTTGATTTGAAGGAAGCTGCTTTGGACACAGCTTCATTGGCACACAGGTTTTCTCTACACTATTTTGGTTTCTCTACACTATTCTCTTCCTCTCAAGTCCTGAAGGGTTGAGAATTTAAAGAAAAAAAAATAAGGTGAGATGAATTACATATTTTACGCTGCCAAGGCTGTGAAGTTGAAGGCCTGTGTAACTAAATTCCTTCATCACATATGCTTGCTGTCTCCATTGCCTCTGTCGGCCTGAGAAGTCTCTGAGCCCAACACACTAAACCCAGTAAGTTTTGGGTGTCCTTTCCAGAGTTTTGAGAATGTCATTGTCTCACTGTCAAGTGGGTTTTACTTCTCTGAAGCACTCGCCCCGTTGTTATATGTTCAGAGTTCTGACTGTGCCTGTTGGGTTCCGCCTATATCCAGTCTGCCTTCATTTCTGGGATGCTGATCTCCTTTGACAGGTTCAGCCTTGCCCATGGATTTCTGATCCTGGCTCCCCCAATTCCTGGATGCTACTTCCTGTTATGCAAGCCACCTCCACCCCCATGCTTATTCATGCTCAGCATACCAATTTCTGACATTCTGCCTTTGGTACCCTCAAAAAATCTTTCACACATCAAGATATTTCCATGGAAACCAAAGCAAAGGGGACAAAAAGGCTGTGTGTTAGTTTCTCACTGGTGTGGGTCATGTGCCTTCATGCTTCATGTCAGCTTTGCTGGGTGGCATTTTCATCTTGTCCCTCAGACAAGCCTCACTGGCAAGCCACCCCTTCCCCTTGCCAGGAGGTGGGAAACAGGGCACGAAGCCTTTGCTGGCTTTTCTCATAGGACTTGGACCATAAGGAAGTAGTTTGTCATCTGAAGCGAGAAGCTTATTTAAATCTAAGCCAAAAATAAAAAGGAAGAAGCGTCTGTGTGATGACAGACACGGTTGGACCTTGACGTTCTAGGTCACCTTGTCAGAGACCTCATGAGGTCCTCTCTGAACCGCCACATCTATGTGGGACCATCTCTCCCTTCTCCTAGACCTCCCACTATTCAACGTGGTCTCTGTGGTTTCTCTTCCTAAGATTTGGTGCCTAAAACTACTAGGTCCGTCAACTGTGGCTCATTCCTCAGCTAAACTTGGAACTCTTGAGTGGCAGCCTTACCTCTGTTCTTCAGACATCTGCTGGTACCTAGGACATTGTTTCTCTCAGGATAGTTTCATAATCAATATTGGTTAATGATGTAAAAACATGGTTTCTTTGCAGCATACTGAACTTGGGGCCTTGTTCGTGTTAAACAAGCACCCTGCCATGGATAGGGACCTTTAGGCACCCTGTCAACTCTTTAAAACTGAAGCAGAGTAAAAGGTTGATACATAGAACAGTTGGAGAGTTATGTGTCTTTATTGGTACAAGTAGTTGCTAGGTGCTCACCCACTGACCTGCAGAGTTTTAAGAAGGAAAGGATGCATTAGCTAGAAAATAGGGATAGAAGACAATCAAGAATCTGTGATTCTGGAAAGCATAGCTTTTGCTATACTTTGGGACTAGTGGTGGGAAGCGATTGTCAGTTCATGGGCAGATGAATCCAGAACCCATATGGCTTTTTGTTTGTGCTGTCAATCAAACGGTCCGCAGGTTAGATGTGTTTCATCAGTGAATTTCCCTGGACGTATACATCCATCATTCTATGAGTCCAAAGTTGCAGAGACTCTAAGAGTGGCACTCTACTGAAGTTCCAGCCCTTTTAAGAATAAGCCACAGCAGATGGTAGTGAAAAACTATGCACATTTTATTATGCATTGCACATTTTGCTTATTAGAATTTTTCATATGGCACCCTGCATTTTTAAAAGCCTAAAGATGAAAACAAAATAGAATTATTCATTGAAATATTTAAATCAGCTTACAGCAGTTATATCAAAATAAAATCTAGCACCCTGGAAGGTGGCTAGATCCCCCTTGGCCAGGATCTTGAAGAAGTGTGGGTTGGGGACAGGAAGGAAATGCTCCCTCGGTGAGGTCATCTAGTCATCAAAGGTCATGTAGGGAAGAGATGGCAGTAGGGTGAGGGTGAGAGACGGCACTAAACCAACCCCGTTGGAAAAGAAAAGCCAGGAAGGAAGATGGTGAGAAACTCTGCCTAGGTGTAGAGAAAAGTGCTCCTCTCTGCTCCTCCCCTGGCTCCGTCTCTGCCAGGGGAGGAGCATGAGTGAGTCATCCCCCATTGCACTTACCACTCGCCAGCACTCACCCCCACAGAACGCATGTGGGATTTACAAGCCACCGTGTGGTGTGTGTCACTGAGACTGTAGAAGAAGAGTTTGGGGGGCGGGGAGTGTGAAGATGCTCACGAATCTTAGGCAGGACTCCCTGGCATCTTAAAGACAACTCTCAAGTTCAGACAGAGCAAATGTGACATATGCGGCCTCTAGAAATTGCCAGGGAGAAGACGAGGGAGGCACAGAAACTGTTCAAATAGTTTAGATTTGCTCTGCGGAATCACAAAAGGCAGTACCTGAGCTGATGGTGAGCCCTTTTAGATCTGTGAATCCTTCCAAAGACCTTGTTTGATCTCACTGAGGATTCTTCTGGAACTCTTTCCTTCCCATGTGAGCATCCATGGGAAGGCGTTTGCCAGCCGTAAGGAGATGCGGGGATAGCATCTTGGGGCAGTACATCCTGAATAAATTCATGTGAACATGGGAGTGTGTGCATTTCACAAGTACAGATCATAGCGTCTCCTGCCTTTCAGCACTGTGTTGAGGGACAGGAACACCACTACTTCTACAAAGAAAAGCATGGTGTAAAACCATATTGTCAAATGTTGCATTGAAAAGTTACTCCCTGTAGCTCTCATGGGTTCTGTTGCATTGTTGCCCTCAATTTTTTTTCTCTGTATGTCTAATGCCTCCCATGTGACTTGAAGTTCCTGCCCTTCAACTTTAGACTCAAAAGCATGACCTGCTTTAGCCGACAGAATGAGACACAAGTGACAACAGATCACTTCCACGCATAGGTTTAGAGGCTACTGGATATTTCTATGTAGCTCTCAATATCCTGGCATCATGAGAAAAATAGACTCACATTGACTTACTGGTCCAAGAAAGCTGGAAGACTTGTTGAGTTGGGCCCCCAGCAAAGGTGTCTATATCAGCCAGCCCACAGTCAAAGCACAAACTCTTGAGCAAAAACAAATGTTTTTAAGATAATTTGTTCTCAGGTATTTTTCTGCCAAAGGGCTATTATACAGAAATTACGTAGGCCATAAAACCTACAAGCAGAAAGGAATTCTATCTATCAGAATATAAGTTTAAAAGAATGTATGGGTAAGATTACAAAACTATAATCAAGTTAAATGCATGTTTCATAAAAAATAAATGAATGTCTCATAAAAATTTCTAACTTTAAAGTTAGAAAGAGACTGGCTAAGAAGGAAACAAGTGAGTGAGTGTGCGATGAGCGAAGTGAGTGAGGTGCTATGACCAAAGAGACACGCGGGAAGTCGGGAGGACTTCTGTCCGACACAATTCATAACGCTACTCAGCCCATGTTCACCCACCATGTGTCAGCACTAGTCTGCACTCGGAAAAAGAGATTGTGGAGGGAAATGCGCAAGGCTCAGGTCCCGGGAAGCTTGTAGTCTATTGAATCTTTTGGAAGTTAAACATTTTTAAAGACCAATGGGACAACCAGGTCATATGTGCAACCAAGATGTTTAAGCAGAGTACTGGCTACATCGGCTAGTCAGAGGAAGACCTCTCGTGGAATGAGGCCAATGTGATGGGAGATCCGATGGAAGAAAGATCACACTGAGGGCCATAGCAAGTGCAAAGGCCCTGATCTAGCAACGGTCTCCGAGTGTGTAATGGAAACAGAGGTGTAGAGAAGGGAAAAGCATTTCAAAATGAAGGCCATAGCCAAAGAAGCTGGCATATGGAGCCCAGCCAGCCACAATCAAGGCAATGCAACTCCTTGGAATGTGCAAGGAATGTGGCCTGATTTTCCAAGCTTCAGGAGCTGTGTGGAGAAGAGATTGTGGGTAGATAAGAGTGGAAAGAGGCGGGCCCATTGGCTAGTTGCATCATGGTGGTTACTCTGGAGAGATATCAAAGCTAGAGAGAGGTGGACAGGTCACCGGTGTATTTTGGAAATATGACCAAGACTCACTGATGGATCGGGTGCAGGGAAAGTGAAGGGCTGCGTGTGAGTTCTGGGTTTGGGGCTGGGGGAACTCAGGGGGTGGTTGGCGGTGCATTTCAGGCGATGCGGATGAGTGGCTGAGAAATGAACCAGAGAAGTCAAGAGTTCTGTCCGCACGAGTTCATTTGGACTTAGGCCCCTAAGGAGACTAAACTGCTGGATGGGCTAAGTTTGTGGTCAATGCCGGAAATAGAAGTTGGCAGATATCAGCAGAGAGATGGTGTTTCAGTCAGAGCCTGGATTAATTCATCTAGGGAAAGCGTTGGCTTTTTTCATTTAAAATTTAAGAACTTTGAAGTTTTAAAAAAAACATTAGCAGAAAGAAGTGGGAGGACTAAACTGTGGCACAAGCTGACATTTAAGAGCTTAGCCGAGGGAGAGGAGACAGAAGAGGAGCCCGAGAGAGACGTGACAGAGTGCGG
The DNA here is from genome assembly GCF_982192425.1 of Myodes glareolus. Classification (NCBI taxonomy): domain Eukaryota; kingdom Metazoa; phylum Chordata; class Mammalia; order Rodentia; family Cricetidae; genus Myodes; species Myodes glareolus. The sequence continues at coordinate 61,603,031 of NC_142035.1, forward strand.
AGCGGTGGAGCCAAGAGAAGAGAGCCTTCCAGGAGGAGACTCGGCAGCTTGCCTTTGGGTGGAGTGAAGATTAACTGAATCCTGAAGCAAGATGAGGACAGGGGAGTGATCAGAAGTGTGGAGCTGATGGATAACGCTGGAAATTAGATACTTAGAATAGGCATGGAGGCTCGTGCTTAGGATTCCAGCAGTTGGGAGGCGGAGGCACGAGGATCTCTGGTTCAAGACCAACCTAGGCCAAGTAAGAGATCCTGTAGACACAACTATCCAACAAACAGAATAGTGGAGACAGAAGTTGAAACTCAAGTTTCCTCGGTGACATGTGACTTTAGGTCAGCATCTGAGGATTCAGGATTTTTGAGACTATGTCCTTCATTTACAACTCACCAGACTTGGAAAAGAGTAAAAATGATCACTCCTTCTACGATGTATCTTAGACATCATTATAGATGGCTAGTAGTTCAGACAGACAGACACACAGACACACAGATAGATAGATGATAGATACATAATACATACATACATAGATGATAGATAGAAAGATAGATAGGTAGATAGATAGGTAGATAGATAGATAGATAGATAGATAGATAGGTAGATAGATAATACATACATACATGAATGATAGATAGGTAGATAGATAGATAGATAGATAGATAGATAGATAGATAGATAGATGATAGATAGATAGATAGATAGATAGATAGATAGATAGATAGATAGATAGATAGATGAATGATAGACAGACAGACAGATAGGTAGGATTACTGGTCTACTTATGGAGATGAGAATGGAATTGAGAGATGTTACACCAGAACTACCCAACCCCCAGTAGTCATTCCCATCCTTAGGTCCAATAAGTCAGGAGATAACACGTCTGAGATCCTAGTGAGTGCTGTAGCCATGAGGAAGGACCAACCACTGTGACGGTTCATCCAGGAGGTAGGAAATGGGTCAAAACAGAGAGGGACGAAAAAGAAACCTGACTTCTTTCTCCTCTCATCTTTTACTGATTCATCTATGTCTGCCACGTGACTCGTTACCTCTCCTCAGTACCAAATGTTCAACTTCCTCTGTATCTGGCTGGTGGCTCTCTCGTGCCACCAATTCTTTCCCAGCGTTCCCATCTCACCCTGGAAGTCCCGCCTATCCTCTCCTGCCTAACTATTGGCCATTCAGCTCCTTATTGAATCAATCAAAAGGTGCCTTAGTCAGGTGTGTCAAGACAGAGACACATCTTCACACAGTATATAAAAAGAGTTTCCCAACAAATGTGATTCATGGTAAAGATTAGAGAGTAGATATGGCGGATACAAGCAGCACAGCCCTTGACATTTGATACCATAGAAACCAAAGCAGTGCTAGAAACCATTCCTGGGCATCCTTACTCCTGATGCTACTATGCAGAACACAGATTGGCACTCCTACTCATCGGGATTTAAAAAATGCAAATGGTGCCTTTTGCAAATCATTGCAAAATCCACCCTCAAACACCGCTGCCACTCTTCCCCTGCAATGTTTACGCCAACCGTCCCTCTTTGATTTCACCACAAGCCTTCGAATTGGGGCAGCTTGCACTTCAGGCTCCTTGCTGGTCTGAGCTCCTTCCAAGGCCAGGAGAGAGCCACAGAAACATATCCAACTAGCCACGTACCTTCGTAAAAATTCTGAACGATATTTGTTTTAACTGTTTTATTATTAAGCCTGTGGCTTCCCACTCTGACCCTAGAGAAGCGCCTCTCAACCCCACATTCTATAAACTTTGAGTTCCATAAAACATACAGCTGCCTCTGTTTCCAGTGTCGATGTAGATTCTGCTGCCTTTGGGGCAGCTTGATTAGCGAGCACTTGGTGATGGGGAGGGTTGCAGGAGGATGGCAAAGCCAGCAGGGAGGACATGAAGTGCCAGGCAGCCCAAGGCTGTCCCCTGGAGTGTTGCAGGATGCTCGGGGACCCCACCATTTCTCACTGAGGGACTCACAGGCTGCTCTTTGCATTTTCAGATGCAGATGGAAACCTGTGTCGAAGTAACCAACTGCTACAAGTCGTGCTGACCATGCACCGGATCATCATCTCCTCGGCTGAGCTGCTACAGAAACTCATGAGCCTATATCCTTGGGCACCAACTTAGGCTGCAGCTTCAAGGATGCTTTTACTTTGATTGGTTTGGGATAAACCTGAGCAGTAAATGGCTTCATCTGTCCCTTTAAGGATATAGCATGTGTGTGCACACTGGTGTATGTGCACTTGTGTGCGTATGTGTACCTGTATGTATGTGAACTTTTATGTGTGCACCTGTGTGTGTATGTATACCTCTGTGTATGTGAACTTGTATGTGTGCACCTGTGTGTATAGCTTCTTTTAGGTAGGACAGTATTGTTTATGCTTATTTCTCTGAGTGGTAGATGGTCAAAGAAATCATCCTACAAATGCAGACAACATTAATATTTCTTGCTATTAAAAAAGATCTTTCCTTATACATTAGTCACAAATCATATTCACGCTACACAGACTGACCGGCAGAGTCGTGAGCCTTGATGGACTATATATGAGTTCTTCACCCCTCCTGGGCTCTGAAGGAAGGCCCAGCTACATGAGCTGCACTGCCTTCTTGCTCTAGGTTGTGGCACTGCCTGTGAGCGACTTAGACCTTGCTAGACATGCGCCTCCCGTGGCAGGATGAGGAAAGCGCCCACTTTTTCCTTCAGAGCCCCAGCGATACCGTGAGTTGTTGGCCTCAAGAGAAAAGTGCTATAGGGGACCAGCCAGCACCTGAGGCCTAGGTCTCTGCGGATGAGTCAGGACACGTGACTGTGCAAATCCTTTTCCAGAAAACAAAACAAAGCAAACAAAAGATCACTACAGCCTAGGAAAGAAAGGGGGAGACGAAGCAGCCAGGACAGACTCGCTTCTCTAAGCCTCCTTCATGAAGCTCTATCTTCCCTCTCAGAGACCAAGTTCCCGGGGCCACAACAAGGGTAGAGCTAGGGAGAAGGCCACCTAATGAGACATACCTGTAGTAAGTAGGTGCCTCCTCTACAGAGGATTTCAAAGCAATTCACTCTGCTCTACCTAACTCCATGCACCAGTAATTGTGAACAATGCCAGTAATTAAACACTCCTCCTTAAAGCTGTGCTGGCCTCAGAACCAAAAGGACTTGAGTGGCCTCCTTTGGGGCAGCACCGGGTGCTGCTCCTCCTGCAGCAACCCCTACACTGCCTGCCCTACAACATCCCCCACGCTCCGCCCCTTCTCCGCTGTGCTCGCACCCAGCCCATCAGTGGCACCTGCTCCCCAGCCGTGGCACATTCAAATGCCCCGCATCTAAAAATAAACTCAACCCTGTTTCCCCTTTATTCGGCTGTTAGGATTAGAAATTGGATGTGAAACCTTCTGAAACGCTCTGCCTTCCCAGCCTCCAACCTCTCCTCCTACTCACTCTGCGGCACAACTGCGGCGCCCACGGAAGCACGCAGACTCTCCTCTGCTGTTGCCGGGGCCTCTCCGCTGCCAGGCCCAGGGGCTTCACTCTGTCCTTGCTCACACCTCCCAGAAGCACTGGACAGCCCAGGCCTCTGAGACCTTTCCCCCAGGACTCCTGAACTGGCCTTTCCGTGGCTTTCCCAGATCCTCATGGGACCTCTCCCATGAGCACACTTGCGCACACGGTCCATCTGCTGTCTTCTCACTCAGCAACCTTTTGTGGGAGGTTTCACGCGATGATTCCCCCACCACTCTATGGGCCCAGGATGGCTTTCAAGTTTACAGTTCTCTATCATAAACTGTTTTGCTGAAGGTCTGGGCCAGCGCGTCCTGCTAACATTTTAAGGCATTCAAATTATTTCTTAGCCTGCCCCCAGTGTTTGTGTCTCTTCTCTTAACCCCACGTAGCATACCAGTTTCTCCTCAACCCTGTACTAGCTCCTGTATTTTCAGTAGCAGACAATAGTACCATTGGTTAAAACAGGAGCAGCCGCCTTGAGCAGGCTGCCTTTGCCACGGCACACAGCCGAGAGCTGGGGCTACTTCCTCCTTCTGAAGGATACCGAGGAGCCTCGCAGTCCAGTGCTGCTGAGGTCTGCACAGAATGCAGCTCCTGTGCACCAAACATCAGGAGGCTAGGGAGCAGGCTACCCTGGAAAACAATCCAGCTCCCTTGACTTGATGTTTAACCTTAGCTCTTTCAAAAGAGAGGTCTGTCTGTCTGTCTGTCTGTCTGTCTGTGTTCCCTTTCCTTTTACTAAAGAAGAATAAAAATTTCAACAAGTTGAGGAAAACTGATAAAAAACATAGAACCCCAAAAGCATTTATCAAGAGTGTGACCTGTGCTGTTTATGCTGAGCTACACCTTTTCTCTGCAACAGAGAAACATGTGGTCATTCTATGTTCTTGGCTTCTGAGCCTTTCCCTTCATCCATTTGCCACTGGAAGCCTGGACATACTTTGATTTTCATTGTGTTGTTGATGTGTGAGGTTTTGTGTGGAAGAGGGTTATGATGTGTGTGTGTGTGTGTGTGTGTGTGTGTGTGCACTCATGCATACATGCGCATGTATGCGTGTTTAGTTTCAAGAACAGATTTAATAAGAAATAAATATATTCATATTTAATTTTAAAAATCAGTCTTATATTTATTAAAATTATAAATTTTAGCATAATTCTTTGTATTTTCAAGTTTCCTTTGCTCGTCTTTAAGATGCACAGTGTTGTTTTTTTTTTTTTTTCTTGAGTTGTGATTTATCACTCTAATGGACTGGCATTACCATAGATGTTTTAAAGCAGAGCATAAAATCGGTGAACGTTCATCTTAAAACATGTCTACTGCACTTAACCAAATGTTCCACACTGAAGTTCCAAGACTGGGTCCAAGATGCTCAAGACCATTCAAAATGCCCACAGGTTTTCCTAGGAACCAGAGCACTGGGGTCCTGATGAACCCTGCCTTCTCTGTATTTAACTGAGTTTTCCAAGGGGAAAGCATTCACACCTGCCGAGGGAAGATCATTTCCACCCCAGTTATGGGTTTGGGGCTGTTTGTCACTAGATCCATCTCCCTGGCCCAGCTGGAAATCACCGACCCCTAGATCGCAGTTACCATGTCTCAATTGTTCAGAGAGAAAGAGGCCGTGACCTCGAGGGACAGAGAGCCAGCTAGCTTGCTCTTTAATCTGTCAACAGAAGAAAATGGTAGGACCCAACCACATTTACCATTGGACTAGGGTTCTCATCAGATTCTTAAATATGCAAATACCCTTTCCTTATATCTCAAAAGACAGGCAAACACAGGGAAATTTTTTTGTTCTTTCAAAATATTCGGAATTATAAGACTGTTAAAGCACTCTACGGTTGTATTTTTGGATTATTCCAGGACTTTTGGCATGGCAATGCACAAGGTCATTCAAATAATGCCTGATATGTGTGTGTGTGTGTGTGTGTGTGTGTGTGTGTGTGTGTTGTGTGTGTGCGTGTATGTATATATGTGTATATGTATGTATGTGTACATGTATATGTCTATGTATATATGTGTATGTGTATATATGTACATGTGTATGTATGTAGGAGAAAATGTTCATGTTATTGCTCTTAATTATCAACACATGTGAATATATATGGATATATATTTTCCTAAATCACTGCCCAAGTAGTTACTGCATAAATCAATTACTGGAAAATTTTTAAAAGATGCAGGGGATCTCTTTCTAACTTATTCATTCAGCTGGACTCCTAGTTCCTAGTCTCTTGGGCACAGGCAAGAAGTAATTTGTCCACATTTCAGACGCTGATTTGGTAAAAGATTTATGGTTTCTGTAATATGCCTTCATTTCCCTTAACCACGGCCCTACATATAAAGATGCCTTGGAGAAGAAATCTCCGGGAATTTGTCTGAAGATCTGCTATTTTGTCAGGTAACGTCTGTATGATGTGAAGCCCCATGTGGAGTGGAGTTGGATGGAAAGATGCTCTCTGGGATTCTGCTCTTTCTGGTCCTCCTAGTCTGCATCTCCCAGCCTTCTGTAGGCGGCCTCTGACCCTGTAAGCTCTCTGACCCCGTAGGCGGCCACTGACCCCGTAGGTGGCCTATGATACTGACGGTTGCGTTTGGACAGACCAAAAGACAAAGGCCTTAATATTAGAAACTCAACCAAACATAGTGGGTTTTCTCTGTGCTTAAGATTTTTATCCTTTTGCCTTTTAGTCTTATGACAGATTGTATCGAATGACACAAGAGAAGAATACAATCAAGGACCTCTGTTTTCTTCTTTATTTTTATTCTTAATTGTTGTGGCAATTAAACATTTTGAAGATTCCAAAAATAATATAATAAGCACTCATAACTAACTACCTTTTTGTATGTATCCTTCATGAAGTTTTTGTTTTAGTTTTTATTACTTTTTTATTGATTTTTATTGATCTCTACATTTTCTCTGCTCCCCTCCCTACTTCTCCCCTTCCCTCAACCCTCTCCCAAGGTCCCCATGCTCCCAATTTACTCAGGAGATCTTGTCTTTTTCTACTTTCCATAGATCTATTAAGATCTATTAAGATCTATTAGATCTATGTAAGTCTCTTTTAGAATCCTCATTGTTGTCTAGGTTCTCTTGGATTGTGATTTGTGAACTGGTTTTCTTTGCTTTATGTTTAAAAACCACTTATGTGTGAGTACATGTGATAACTGTCTTTCTGGGTCTGGGTTACCTCAAACAATATGATGTTTTCTAGCTCCATCCACTTGCCTGCAAATTTCAAGATGTGTAGTACTCCATTGTGTAAATGTACCACATTTTCCTCATCCATTCTTCGGTCGAGGGGCATTTAGGTTGTTTCCAAATTCTAGTTATGACAAACAATGCTGCTATGAACATAGTTGAACACATGTCCTTGTGGCATGGTTAAGCATCCTTAGGATATATACCCAAAAGTTATTGCTAGGTCTTGAGGAAGGTTGTTTCCGAATTTTCTGAGAAATCACCACACTGATATTCAAAGAGGCTTGCACTCCCACCAGCAATGGAGGAGTGTTCCCTTTACCCCACAACCTCTCCAGCATAAGTTGTCATCAGTGTTTTTTATCTTGGCCACTCTTATAGGTGTAAGATGGAATCTCAGAGTTGTTTTGATTTGCATTTCTCTGATGACTAAGGATGTTGAACATTTGCTTAAGTGTCTTTCAGCCATTTTAGATTCCTCTGTTGAGAGTTCTCTGTTTAGGTCTGTACTCCATTTTTAAAATTGGATTATTTGTTCTTTTGATGACCAATTTCTTGAGGTCTTTGTATATTTTGGAGATCAGCCCTCTGTCTGATGTGGGGTTGGTGAAGATCTTTTCCCATTCTGTAGGCTGCTGTTTTGTCTTGTTGACCATGTCCTTTGCTTTACAGAAGCCTTTCAGTTTCAAGAGGTCCCTTTTATTAATTGTTTCTCAGTGTCTGTCAGCCATTAAAGGCTAGGCTCACAACCAAAAAATTAAGTGTTTTTACTAATTTTTTAAGTTAACATGTGATTGATGAGTTGCATTATGGCATTTTCAAACATAAATGTCTTTATACTTTGTTCCTTCTCATCCCTTTCTGCTTCTGTTCTCCTGTCTCACCATCCCCTTGCCTTTGCACGCCTTTAATCCCAGGACTTGAGAAGCAGAGGCAGACAGATCTCTGAGTTTGAGACCAGCTTGGTCTGCAGAGTGAGCTCCAGGACAGCCAGACCTATATAGAGAAACCCTGTCTCAAAAAAACAAAACAACAAAAAAATAAAACCAGTGTGTGTGTGTATGTGTGTGTGTGTAATGCTTTTATAATGTGTATCTTTTGCTTTCTGTTGTAAAAAATTCTAATTTTTATAAGTTTTTGGTAAGCATTATTTTTCATAGTTATAGCAACATGTAATAAAGCATACTTTGCACAGTTTTGAATATTTGCTTGTTTACACGGTCGTGTCTAGATCCTGTCTGGGTTCTCTGAGATGACAGGCCTTGTCCCAACAAAGCATTTGTGTGTGGAGACACTGAAGCCCCCTAGATGGTTTTCTTCCTTCCCAGGCACCCTCTACCCCCAGGTTTTTTTACCACATACAAATGACCCTCTGTCTTCTGAGAACTTTTTGTAGCCTCAAATTCCTTTGGGAATCTGCCTAACTGTGAAGCCCTAGGCTCAGTGTTTTTCCTAACTCCCTCTTTGTAGGTATTGGATAACAGAATTCTGGATCATGTTCAAAATGGATGCCAGCTTGACCAGCACCATGGAAGAGTTTCAGGACCTGGTGAAAGCCAACGGTGAGGAGTCACACTGCCGCCTCATCGACACGACGCAAATGTAAGTATTAAGGTCCCCGTGGGTCCCTTGAAACCACTTCCCTCCAGGAACCCGAGCGGGGTTGCTGGGCTTCTAATTCTCTCCGCCTCCAAGAAGGTTCAGAGAGCCCCACCAAAGATAACTTTACAATTTGACTCTTTTTTGTTTGTTTTTTTGTTTTGTTCCCCACCCCCACCCCCGAGATAGAGTTTCTGTGTTATAGCCCTGGCTGTCCTTGGAACTCACTCTGTAGACCCGGCTAGCCTTGAACTCACAGAGATCAGTCTGCCTCCCCAGTGCTGGGATTAAAGGCTTGTGCCACCACCAGATAACTTGACATTCACTAGGAAAGCGGAGAGGTCCCCAGTGAGGAAGCTGCAGAGGATGGGAGCTAAGAGCAGAAGGTAGTCCGTGAGAAACCAAAAGTTCAGTGTCTGGACCAGGCCCTCATTTGTAGTTGGTGCAGCAGGCACCCCTGCACTACATGGCCCAGGCACTATTGCCAAATGCCCCAAGCAGAGTGTGAGAACATGTAGTAGATGTCTGTGAAAGACCATTAGATTTTCGGAGCCGAGAAGGAACTCAGGGTTGTTTACATTGTTCTTCGAGTTCCTTATTCACACAGTTGGCTCACTCTGGAAAATGAGGCCTTCTTAATTTGGGGAAGAAGGTCACACGTTATTACATGCTGGGGTTTTTATGTGCGGTTAATTGTTTTGCAATAATACCAATTCCCAAAATACAGAGTTCTAGAACAGCAGCATATTGGAGAGATTAATTCACACAAAATCCTGTTTTGCCTGGGGTCTGTGACTGTCTGACCTGGGGTCTGTGACTGGCTAGTCTGGGGGCTGTGACTAGTCTGGGGGCTGTGACTGACTGGCCTGGGGGCTGTGACTGTCTGGGATCTGTGACTGTCTGACCTGGAGGCTGTGACTGTCTGACCTGGAGGCTGTGACTGTCTGACCTGGGGTCTGTGACTGGCTAGTCTGGGGGCTGTGACTGTCTGACCTGGGGGCTGTGACTGTCTGGGGTCTGTGACTGTCTGACCTGGGGTCTGTGACTGTCTGACCTGGAGGCTGTGACTGTCTGACCTGGAGGCTGTGACTGTCTGACCTGGTGGCTGTGACTGGCTGGTCTGGGGTCTCCGATTTACTGGTCTGGGGGCTGTGACTGGTCTCTACCCCTCATCTTGTTGTCGCTGCCATCTGTTTGACACAGTTGAGCTGTTCACTAGTGGCAGAGCTGTGACTACTCTCCGAGTCACGCTTGGAACACCCGTGCACAAAGAAATGATTTCAAAGTCGTACCCCGCAATCCCAGATCAATCTGCCCATCCACTTGGGTCCTCTCTACTTCTCTGCTTGGAATTACACAACTTGAAAGATAAAAGAGTTGCTTTTTTATTTTTTTCAAAGTAACAACCTTTCTATTTTAAAGATGAAAAAAAAAAGTGCCTAGAATCCAGGCTACTTGTTTTCTAGTTGGATTTTCTCTCCCGGAGTTTTTCACCGTGCATTCTTTAGAAAATGTTAGTTGAGGATATGGCCTGACTTGATGCACTTAAGTTACATTTTCCTTTGCCATACATTCGAGAGTCTTGAATACAATGTGGGAGAGATCTACGGAATTTGCAGCCTTTCCCAAACTTAAAATCAGGGAACGCTTATGTCCCGAGCCAAGGATCTCAGAAATGCCACCTTAAAAACCCAAATTTATGCCCGCTGCCTTCCAAAACTGCTTGCCTCTGCTTGGCACGAAAGAGAGACTAAGAGAGACTCTGGGAGAGGCTGTGAGGACATCAAGGAATCACTGGGTCGTTCTAGGGTCAGCTAGTTTATATGGCCATCTTTGTAACTGGGGACATTAGAGGAAAATAAGTTGTTTCTGCCCAGGGTGACCACAGGTTCCTACCAATGATCCTTGCAGCATGGTGTCTTCTCTCTGTTTGTCTCTGAGTTCTGCTGGTATGAATATTACCACCCTCTTACGAATGCCTCCAACAGTCCTGCAACCCTCACAGTAATGAAGGAACACATCAGAAGAGTAGTTATATTAAGACCAGAGGTAGAGCCAGGACCAAAGCCTAAAAGTGTCCCTTCCCACTGCCCTGCTGTCCCTCTTGCTGAGTCCAGGAGGCTCACTTCTTTGAATTGCTATCCCAGCGGAACAAACGACTGGGGAAAACTCAGCCGGTGCGTTATTTGCGCCCTCCGATGCTCACTAATTGTGCGCTAACTGTGTGCTGGGAATTCTTGTGGATGACGCTAGCGTGCTCGCTCCTGAAGAGCAGCTGTGGTTTATTCTTCCTGTCTTCTCCCTTCCTCATCTCCCCACAACAGTAATTCTCGAGACTGGTCCAGGAAACTGACCCAGAGGATAAAATCGAACACCAGCAAGAAGCGGAAAGTCTCCCTGCTGTTTGACCATCTGGAACCCGAGGAACTGTCTGAACACCTCACCTACCTTGAGTTCAAGTCCTTCCGAAGGATCTCTGTACGTAGCCAAGGGGCGAGAGAAAACCTACTCTGGGGAGCTTAGGGACACGAGCAGAGGATGTCAGTAGCCAGTTGCCCCCCTGACCCAGCATGACCCTCTCTCTGCCATGGTACCAGAATTCCCTAGCAGGCATCATGGGATCTGGAAACCCAATGCCATCAGATCTCCTTTGGCTGCCAGGGCTCTGCTTCCCCTTGTCACACCCTCTGTGCCCTCAGACTGTCCATTCTAGCATTCACTCAGTCTATCAAGATAAGTGCTGGGGGCGGGGTACACATGATATCCTGCATGCAGGCTTGTCTATGAGGATGCACATGCCCTCCACCCCTGAAAATCATTAGACTTTCAGAAAACTGTTTTATAATTTTTCAACAAAAAAAAAAGGAGAAGAAAAGAAAAAGTGGGAGTAGGTTCCCTAAGAGTTGGGATTCCAGGGTAGGCTTTGAATAACTCTGGGAAGTTCTAAAAATAAAACAAATGTGGCCAGTCTTTCTAAAACATATTTAAATTCCTGAAACGGTGCCGACATGGCCAGCATTACCATACTTCTGGAAGCAAACTGCTTACCTAGCTCATGCTGTTGGTATAACCAAGCAGAGCAAAGGTAGAGAGAGCTGAAGGGAGAGAGGGAGCTTTACTTAACCATTAGCAACTGGGAGAGACCACGGCACATCCTGTTCTCACTACGGTCCTCACAACTAACTCCACAGGACACCTGAGAACACTGTTCCACACAAGAGAACTTGTCACCGTGTTAGCTGCAACCTGCTGTCCCTGGCCATTGTGCTTTTTGAAACATGACACACTTATTCCACTCAGGCTCCCCTCCCACCCCCAGGGACCGTCTTCAGTTTTCACTCTGACACCAGTCAGTACTTTGCTGCTGCCTTAGGATGACCTGTGTTCCCCAGGTGGAGGGTGGAGGGTCACAGGATTGACTTGAGCAAGGGCTGCATAGCTTATTCGAGTTGAGGCTCAGGTCTCCCAGTCACTCAGCACCAACTTCCTGAGCCCAGCTGCCTGTGGAAGGAGACAAGCAAACCAGATCGCAGAGATTATGTCATAGCTTCTCCCATAACACCCTGACTGCCATCACCCAACCAGAGACCCAGGAGCTTCCCCTTGGAACTGGATCTAAAGGCTCCCCGGTGCCAACTTCCCTCCTGGGCACCCCTCAGATAGAGCGCTGGGCCCCCATTGTGAGGCTGGGGTTTTTCCATTTAACCCACCTCCCGAGTCCCAAGGCTAGATAGAGCTGAAAGCCTCTGAAAAGGGAATGTTATCACACTGGAAATCAGAGCTGTGCCGGAGAAACTGGCAGAGCCATCCTGGGCCCGCGTGATGTCTGCTTGATGCCGGTGCTCAGCTGTGGGGAGGCAAAAGTGGCAGGGAGGAGAAGGAATCAGAGCCAGCCTCTCTGGGTGGAACAGTGTTCTGTTTACAGATAAAAGCTTCAGCCTTCTCTCTTTTGAGTGCCGTGGCCCCTTCATGGAAGGCTTTGCCAGTGGGTCCTTGTGTGCTTTTCTTTTTCCTAAGCAGTTTTCACAAATAATAACTTTCCCTCCAACATGGGGGAACTGCATCTCTGCTGTGATTTGTTTAGCCCTTTGTGGGAAAATTTTATTTTGTGGATAATTCTCTCTTTTTAAAGAGACAGATGGATTAAACTTATTTCGAGTGAGAAAGGACATAGTGCATTTGTTGGAATGAGGGTGACCACTTCCTCTTAGAACCAGGAAGACCTTTGCTTGCTGTGGCAGCCCTCACAGCTCTTCTAAAGAGCGCTTTTGCCCCACTGGGATATGACCACCCGCCAGCAATCGCAGCACCATGGGATGGAGATCAGTTACTGGGCATCTGGGCATCTGGGCATCTGGGTGTCTGTTTTGTTTAGGCAAGGCAGACATTCGTGTTCTCTCTCTCTCTCTCTCTCTCTCTCTCTCTCTCTCTCTCTCTCTCTCTGTGTGTGTGTGTGTGTGTGTGTGTGTGTGTGTCGAGAGTTGGTTTCCCACCACACTACAAGTCTAACGGGAGTAGTGGGAGTGGCCAGTCCCCCTCCGGTTGGAATTCCCATCATCTCTGGGGCACTGGAAAAGTAGCACAGCCAGGCATGCGCTGGCGCTTAGCTTGGCCCTGATGCTTCCCTCACAGTCTACTGGCTATCTGACCTGCCCACCCTGGCTTTCAGAGTGCAGAGATCAGCACATCGCCGCATCCTCCCATAGCAGTATCCCGGGAGACTAGGCTCTTCTTTACTGCTGAAGCTGAGAGATTCTTGTGACAGGGACATGTCAGCTATAGTCATCACTTAGACCACACAGTCCCATTCATAACAGTGGGACACATGCGGTCCCATTGTTATCCATAGCTGACACTACTGACAGGTTGGGAAAACAAGGTCGCTGTGTGTCTACTTTGCTGTGTTTCGGGTACCTTGGCCCCTGCTCAGGGTAGTTCAGACAGGCTAGTGTTAGCATGATCTTCCTGTTAGCACTGCTGCATTTGTGGAGAGCTGTGCTTCCATACCATGTATTATCTCGGTGCTTATAGCAGGCTCGTGTCCTAAGCAGGGAGGTTTTGTGGTCACAGCTTTTGTAGACAGCAGATGGAAAGAGAAGGGTTCTAGAAGGAGAACTGTGTTCTCCACCTGGAGATTCACAGCTAGAACTAATAAACATTTTCTACTGTGCTATGCTCTGTTCGGGAGAGAGAAAGCTGTCTGCTCAAGCATGTCGTTTGGGTTAATTAACTTGTGTCCATCCTTGTGCGCCTAATGGGCTTCATACAGAGAGGTCCTAATGTGATCTCCCATGCATCATTCTCTTTGACCTGGTAGCAAAGATGCCAGGGTGGTAGCCACAGGCTTGTCTGCCCATACTGGTTCCCAGTCACCACTGAGCGGAGCTGATGTGCCCCTCAGAACTCCAAGAATACCTGATGGCTGTCTTTTTTTTTCCCCTCCAGTTCTCTGATTATCAAAATTACCTTGTAAATAGCTGCGTGAAGGAGAACCCCACCATGGAGCGGTCCATCGCCCTGTGCAATGGCATCTCCCAGTGGGTCCAACTGATGGTTCTCAGCCGCCCCACCCCGCAGCTGCGCGCAGAGGTGTTCATCAAGTTCATCCATGTGGCTCAGGTAAGTGGCTGGACTGAGATCCTGGGCCATGGGGTAAATGACTTCTTCCTTTCGCCCGGAGCCCATCCTGTCAGAGTTGTGTCCCCTGTGACCCACAAGGAGGCGTGTGCACCTTCTGTTGTCTCCTGGTCTAGACATGCACCTCTTCTTCCTTCTCACCCGAGAGCAAAGTGGAAGGCCATGTGGACCATGTCAAGATCAAGACTCAGCTCTGCCGTGCTTTTTCAGGAGACACATGAGCATCTCATAACTAGCCATATGGCCAGCAGATGGGCAGAGCCAGCCCAGCCTGAGTTGTCTTAGGTTCTTGAGTTGAGGCTCTGTGGATAGCATAGTCGCTGTTTGAGGAGCAGCGATCCTAACTTCTCCTTCCCAGCTATTATCCTTTACTAGCATAAGCACCACACAGTGGAATAATCTCTTTTCCTCAAAATGAAGCCTGGCAATAGGATAAAGGCGATACACATTTTCCAACCCAGGATGGTCTGCACCAGTATTTCTCCAAGTTTGGAAGTGGCCCACCTGCTCTGATAGTTCTTAAAGACAGATGTGACATACTTCTAAGCCTACCCCCAGTCTAGGGAGCCAGAACTTATGGGGTTGGGTCCAAAAGTCTTCATTAAGCATGTACTCAATGAGTCTTAGACACCAAGGGTTTAGATGACAGTTCACAGATAGATACCATGAAAGAGAGGCATGTGGCCTCCCTGCCGATCTTGGATCTGCTCTAGAGGTCAATAAAAGGGAAAAAACCAAAGCCCCTGGCTGTTAGTCTAACGCTATACGGAAAATGTGCGGCACAGAGATGTCCGCCTCTAGGCACCCCGTGTGATGACATGCACAGTGATCCTGTTGTCATGTGTCCCGTGTCACAGAAGCTCCACCAGCTGCAGAACTTCAACACGCTGATGGCTGTGATCGGGGGGCTGTGTCACAGCTCCATCTCCAGGCTCAAGGAGACAAGTTCCCATGTCCCGCATGAGATCAATAAGGTCAGTGACCTGTCTGTTCTGGGGCCCCTAAGACTACATACCCCTGCTCAACCGGGTTAGGGGCCAGGGAGGCAAACCTAAGGAAATCAGGATGCTTGAGTCACAGACCTGAGGGTGTGTGAGATGTCGCCTGGCCACAGTGTCACTGTGCCTCTCTCTGCCAGACCACTTAGGATAAGTAACGTGTGCCTCTTCCTTGTGTCTACAAGGCGTCAAATGTTCAATACTCTCCTAGTCTCTCCTCACTTCGGAATGCTTCCCCCGAACAAACAGAAGTTCAGTTGCTCATAGCGTGTGTCAGATGTATTTATGCGGTGGCAGCCTGGAGCCCTAGCTCACTAGCAGACTTTCCAAACCCTTGAATTTCCAGAACTGGAAATGCACTCTTTAGATATGGTATTGTTGAGAAGGGCCTGGTCACCAAGATGCATCCTCTGGTCACTTGCAATGGTTTTATGACACGGTTTACTCAAAATGGTTTTCCCGAAGTGTCTCATGGACTGTCCCACATTTCTTAGTTAGATGTCACAGGATATTCTTTAATCTCTGTGGCAGAAGGTTGCTAGTGTACGTACCGCCCACCATGATGTGGTGAGCCGTGCATGGCTTGAGCTAGGTAATGATGGCTGTTTGCACACTGTCATCTCATGTCACTGGACTTTGGGGCTTGCTATCCACAAACCAAAACATCCTAAATTAAAAGAGGGGGCTCTTTTTAGGGAAAGATTCCTGAGTCTCGATATCCCTGTCCATTTATCCCGTGTATTCATCTTCCTTACAAGGAGTTCCTTTTAATTAGCACCTCCTATTGCCATGCTGGACCCATGAGAAGCCCCTTCCCTATGGCTGGGTACCCAGAAATATCTTTAGTCACCTTTTCATTCCCAACAGTTCTGCTGAGACCATACTGAAAAGATCACTTAGGTATCGGAAACCATGCAAAGGGGTGGGGGGGGGGGGATCTCTTGCTGTCTCGGAATGACTGAGTGGGCACAGTTCAAGCCTCTACTCCCTCACTGTATAGAGATGGCTCTTGTTAAAAAGAATTTAGCATAGAGTCTAACTAATATGGGTATTGCATGTGAAGACATGATGGCAAAGCCACTCTGCATCTTCATTTCTGAAAAGCTGGCGTCATCATACTTGGGGAGCGGGGTTCTTACACCAACAGGGGGTGTTTGAGAAGATTGTCTCTGGCTGCTCCCTTTAGACATGGGGCCATTTTGAGACTCTTGGGCCACAGAATAGTAACCTGCCCTACACTACTGTAGCTCCCCAAATAAAACACAGCTTCCCAGGCCAGCAGCTAAGGCTGTGCCTGCTGACCTCACAAGCTGGACCCGATTCAACATGATGCTTCTGGAGGCTTCCAAGGACACCAGAAAAGGCAACTTAGAGTTTGGGGTTATGAAGGCACTTATTTACTGTATCCTCCTGTGCCTTTAATTGTTGCGTCGAGTGCTTATATTAGTTCTAAAAATAAATCGTTTTGATATAAAATGATAAAATCGGGAACACATACTTTGGTTATGACTATACTCTGGCATTTGACATGGCTGGTGTTTTGATTTAAGAGTTGTAATAGCTACAAATGAGATGCATCACGCGCCGTTCAACGAATCCGGGATGGGGTAAAACCACGGCGAACATGAGCGTAAGCAAGGTGGCATACTCGGCCTCACAGGCATCTGTGACCAGTCTGCTCTGCTTTGTAGGTTCTGGGTGAGATGACTGAACTGCTGTCCTCCTGCAGAAACTATGACAACTACAGGCGAGCCTATGGGGAGTGCACCCACTTCAAAATCCCCATCCTGGGAGTGCACCTCAAGGACCTCATTTCCCTGTATGAAGCCATGCCCGACTATTTGGAGGATGGGAAGGTGAACGTCCAAAAGCTCCTGGCCCTTTACAATCATATCAATGAATTGGTCCAGCTGCAAGAGGTGGCCCCACCATTGGATGCCAACAAAGACTTGGTGCACCTGCTTACGGTGAGATCCCCATGGGAGAATAGTTACTAAGTACTAGCTATGCCCTGGGTCCATTCGACTTCCCTTCCCATATACTGCCAGCTCCTCTTTAGGAATAGGATACAGAGACACAAAGTTCAGCTTCTCAGAGGAGGTGACATTGTTAAGTGATAGAGGCCTCAATTTAGAATTGAGTTGGGGAGCGGAACCCAGGAGGCTTTCTTTTAAGCAGTGTGCCTTGTAGACTTCTAGGGGTGGGTTCCTACTCCTGCAGAAAACTGTCCCTAAGCTTTCAAGGTGGAGCTGATAGCAAATCAGATGCAAACCTTGGTCACTAGTGGAGACAGCATATTCTCACTAAATACAGTAAGGCAGGTGGAAAAAAAGAAACAGCCAAACAAAACAAGAAGAGTGACTCTTTGGGGGTGTGTTAGTTTCATCTTAGATCTCTGTGCCTGGACACATCCCAGCCAAGGGTGGGTGTGGGGAGTGGAGATCGGGTTTGCAGTGGGTGCGGGTAGCATCTGCTGCACTTCCTTCCAAATTTGTGATGCTTCAGAGTGCTAGCTGCATGAATGTGGGCCTATGCTCTCAATCTGCTCCCTCCTTTGTGAACTCTAAGGGGCCAGTCTTGGGGTGATCCAAAACTCCTGTTCTAAAGTTAAAGTTCTAAAGAGGCCAGGGTCTCTTCCTGCCTCACAGAGCGTGTTGATAGAGTCACAGGCTTCACCCCCAGCTTGGGTGCAGTTTGGGGGTTCGAACCCTTTTTCTTTAAACAAGTACAAGTCTCGCACACCACCATCAAGTCTATAGAGATGCATAGGTAATAAATCACAAATAAAGAGAACATCTTAGAACTTAGTCAGTATTTAAGAACATTCTAAAGGAATGAATTAAAGTTTTCCCTATCAAAGTAGCAGGTATTAAACAGGCCAAATTTTCAGGATTTTCGTTTTGTATTTGTGTGTATGTATGTGTGTTTGTGCGCGAGATGGAGTGATGGCTCGCACGCGCGCTCACACACATGCACACATGCACGTGCACACACACACACACACACACACACACACGTGCTCACATGCCATGGTGTGGTTATGGATGTTAGAAGACAATTTTGTGGAGTCATTTCTCTTCTTCCAGCTTTATCTTGGTTTCAGAAACTAAGCTCAGGTCTCCAGACTTTCACAGCAAGTGATTTTACCTGCGAAGGCATCTTATTGGCTCCAACTTAGTGTTCTCCAAACTGCTGAGTTTGGAGAGATGGCTCGTGGTGAAGAATACTTACTGCACTTAGAGATGACCAGGGTTTGATTCCCAGCATCCACATGGTGATTCCCAACTCCAGCTCTAGGGAATCTAATGCCTTCTTCTGACCTCTGCAGGCACAAAGCACACCATGCACACATACTCACATGCAGACAGAGTGCTCAAACATAAAATAAAATGAATAAACCTAAAAACAAACAAAATCCCAGCTGAGCACTAAGAAAATGGGCTGGAGAGATGGCTCAGCGGTTAAGAGCACTGGTTGCTCTTCCAGAGGTCCTGAGTTCAATTCGCAGCAACCACATGGTGGCTCACAACTACTTGTAGTCAGATCTGGCGCCCTCTTCTGGCCTGCAGGCATACAGAACATGCCTGCAAGCATGCAGACAGAACACTGTATATATAATAAATAAACCTAAAAAAAACAGAAAAAGAAAATGAACCACTGGGAAGGGAAGATGTAGCCAAGAATAAACCTCAGCTCTAGGAAAGGTGGTGCCCCAGAAATGAACCATGTTCTGCCCCAACTGCAGCTATCCCTGGATCTGTACTATACAGAAGATGAAATCTATGAGCTCTCCTATGCCCGCGAGCCAAGGAACCACAGAGCCCCGGTAAGTTTCTCACCCTGACGCTGAGTGTAACCGGCCTTTAAAAGCTCCTCAGATTCCTTCTCAAGAAGCTGGGCTTCAGTTGCTTACTAATTGTACGGTTTGTGCTGTGTGCTCAGCTTTGTGCAAAGCGTCTCAACATATGTGTTACACATAGTTCTTATCCATAAGCAGCTTGCTGTTAAGACCAAGGGACCCCTGTGTGAACAGGAAATGACTGTGTGCCTAATGGGGGGTTGGGTCAAATCTGTCAGAGGCAGTGTGACGAAGCACAGTGCTGTCTCCCTCCTGTCAAAGGGTCCCCACATCTCATTTCTAAAACGGGGTGATGACAGCAACACTCACACTGAAAAGCAACATTCGTGAAACTTTCTGCCATGGTAGAAAGAAAAACATCAGTGTCCTGTGGTGTTCTGGGTTTGGAAGGTACTGGATCTTCTGAACTCCTGTGCCCAGTAGGACTCAAAACAGCACCAAGTCCTGGTTTTGCACACAGTAGGACCATTGCAGGTTACCTGAGCCTGTCTCTCTTACTGACAAATACGTAGCATAATTATTCCCATCTCCTAAAAGGCTTCCTAACTCCCCAAGTAAGAAGGACTTGAGGGAAGAGAGTTGCCGACTCACAAGAAATCCATTTTGTTGTTGTTGTTGTTGTTTGTTTGTTTGTTTTGGGCTTCTAAATCCCATTGCCTCTATAGAATGGTCAGGAGGGTCCACACCCAGGGCAGTAAAGGTGTTTCAGAAGAAGGGTCAGCAACTTCTATTTTCAGGGGAATTTTAATTGGGGCCAAGGTTCAAATTATCAACAATAGATTCTCGGCATATGCAGAGTGCATTTCTTCCTTGGACACCTTGCCGTCTTGATTAGCTTTTCCTCATCCATCTCTGCTAAAATGGGACAGGAGCGCAGAGGCAAAGGGCTTGACTCACGTTAACCTTTGTCGATACGGCTGACAAGAGAGCTAATGGAGAGGGGCCTGGAAGTCAGGCCCAGTGAGGAGCGAAATTGTCTGTAGCTGGAGGTCCTGTAGGCGCTCTTTAGAAGCCTGTTAGCCGAGCTAATTCAGACAGGTTCCAACTGTGTGCGCTTTCTTCTTCTGCCATGGCACACAGTCAGATAGCGCGAAAGGAAGGAGCCCTGTTAACCTGTGTCAGTCACAAGGGTTTCTCTATTCCATTTTAGCCACTAACTCCTTCGAAGCCACCAGTTGTAGTGGACTGGGCCTCTGGAGTATCTCCCAAACCAGACCCAAAGACCATCAGCAAACATGTCCAGAGGATGGTGGATGTAAGTACCCATTTCAGCAGACAAAAATTATGGTATGTAGCTTGCTTTAATTTCAGGATGTGGGGAGGAGAGGGGGCCAGGAAGAGAGGCATGGAGGTGAGGATGCTCAAACCCGTTCCCTTGGGAACACAAAGCTGCTCACTCCACACACTGTGGCTGTAGAACATTTCAGAGGAAATAATGTCAACACACTGGTCTCCCATGGGGTGGGTTTGCCATGCTTAAAGGCCCTTGCAGGGGAACATATGTTTAAAAGTTGTTGGTTAATATGTGGCCAATATCAGCATGTAGCAATGCTAAGAAGGAGGATGGGAAGCTTGGCACCGCGTGGTCTGGCTAGCTGCTGGGGAAGGGGATGGACTGCGTGCTGTCTTCACGCTCGAGTCACACATGCAGAACAGTGAGGAGCACAGGACTCGAGGAGGAGAACTCTTCCAATTGGGTTTGGCTGTGAGCTTCCCAGGGAAGGGAAGAGAGACCTGCAGGGAGGGCAGAGTGGAGGGAGAATGCGCATCCTCTACCCAGTGGAGTAGCTGTGTGCAGTAGCCAGGGCGTGGCCCGGTTGAGATCTACAGGTCGAGAGCAGCTAGGCACCCTGTAGTGTCGCTCGGGATGTGCCGTGCTGTGCCAGTGCCACAGTTTAGGGGGCCTGGCTCAGCGCTGCTCTTAGTTAGGCTGATGCCAAGTGTTTATGTCTCTGCCCCCTTGTCATTTAGCTACAGGGAAAGGTGATTGGTTTTCGTCAGTAAGTGGAAGAAATCTTTTTTTTTTTTCAGTCTGTCTTCAAGAACTACGATCTGGACCAGGATGGCTACATCTCCCAGGAGGAGTTTGAAAAGATCGCTGCAAGCTTTCCATTTTCCTTCTGCGTGATGGACAAAGACAGGTGAGGGTGGTGCTTGGGACTGTGGGAGAAACTTGCAAGCGCGTGTGCTGCCAGGCTTAGACGGGATATCCTGGAGGAAAGGGCCGCCATCAAGTGAAAGCCTCACGCCTGTCCCCTGGGCTGCCGCAGCCCGTGAAATCCACACGCTTTCTGAGTAGCCCACTCAAAGACTCCCAGTGCCACCAGTTTAGGAGAAACACTTGGCCTTCCTTCCTGCTTTGATGTTACAAACCATGGAACAACTCATAGTTATATCAATATTTCCTGCATTTTTCTCATTGGCTCTAAAAGCTTTATG
This sequence comes from Myodes glareolus, assembly GCF_982192425.1. Classification (NCBI taxonomy): domain Eukaryota; kingdom Metazoa; phylum Chordata; class Mammalia; order Rodentia; family Cricetidae; genus Myodes; species Myodes glareolus. Next base: position 61,624,269 of record NC_142035.1, read on the forward strand.
CTAGGTCTCTTCAGAAAAACAAACGCTTGGCCGTGGGTTCTACACATGGTTTTCCTGGCTCAGGACAGACACCGGTGCATGAGGCATTTGCTTTCCTATACACACATTACACAGCACTTCCCTTTCAAGTCCTGAGCACACGGATGTGTGTGGCCATTTACCATGAGTGATAAGCAGTCAGACTGCCTCACTCCCAGTCCATGCTATCCTGCGCCCTAACGATGAGGAGAATGATGAGGAAGCAGCCACGGGAAGGACAGATGGGAAGGTTAGGTCCAAAGGCTGGAAACCTCCCTTCCCATACTCACCGCCTTGCCTGTCATTCGCTGCAGGGAAGGCCTCATCAGCAGGGATGAGATCACAGCCTACTTCATGAGGGCCAGCTCCATCTATTCCAAGCTGGGCCTGGGCTTTCCTCACAACTTTCAAGAGACCACCTACCTGAAGCCTACTTTCTGTGACAACTGTGCTGGCTTTGTAAGTCACTCTTAGACTGTCAGAGTTGAACATGGTGTGTGTGTGTGTGTGTGTGTGTGTGTGTGTGTGTGTGTGTGTGTGTGTCGGGCGGTGTATGCAGGACAGTTTAAATGAGTAAGACGCGCACGGCCTCAAAATCCTTACGTAATCGCTCTGGCTCAGAACCCAAAAGAACACCCAGAAAGCACAATCCCAGAAAACACAATCCTCTATGGACTTAGCCTGCATCCAATTCCTTCCTGCTTTTTTATTCTTCCCTGGTGCGTTAAAGTTCTGAAATAAATGGTACAGAAATGTGGAGTTTGGATATGCCTCTCAAAAGTGTTACATGCTGTTTCAAATGTTAGAAAATCAGCACTTTCTTCCCCTTTCAAAAGAAACTAACTTACCTGTGTTCCAGTGGGTCACTCCACACCCCACAGGGTGACCCTGGTTAAATTCAGGGTGTCACAGAACAAAAACTATAAAGGTATGGCAGTGGAAGAGAGGCTTATTGAGAAGAGTAAAGGGTTGGTAGGACTGGGAGAAGGACAAAGGAGGATGGGACAGAGGGATGAGTGTGACCACAGTGTATTATATACATGGGGGAAATTATCCCAAAGTGATCCTATCTCAGAGATTACCTGAGTGCTGTCTGTCCTCTGTCCCAACCCAACTAATAGTTTCCTGCAAACCCAAGTTTCTGACACAGGATCTCATACTCAGTCCTCAGGAGCCTGTCGGTCTGGATTCGTCCACATCTGGCCTGCAGAGCACTGGGTTGTACAGAGCTCTTGTATAGGGAGCAGTCGTCTCTGACTAGTGGCTTCTTGTCAAGGAACCAGGACATGAGACAGCTGCCAGGGTCTCCCAACTGACAATCAGTAGAATGAAGATAGAGAATGAACGCTACCAGGGTCTACCCATTGGTAGGTAATAGAAGGAAGAGAGATAGAAAATGGATGCTACCAGGGTTTACCCATTGGTAGGCAGTAAAACAAAGACAGAGAATGAATGCCAAGGCACAGCCTCATACCAGACAGGAGAATGACTTGGGCCATATTGTCTTCTTTACCTTGTAGCTCTGGGGAGTGATCAAGCAAGGATATCGCTGTAAAGGTAAGTCCCAGTTTTGGGAAATGGAATCACTCACTTCCTTTGTCCAACAAAACTCCTCTTGGTAACATTTTTTGTGCATAGTAGTTGTCCGTTCAGTCCAAACATTCTTGGCTGCATTCAGAGCCAAACAAGAGAATCCTAAGAGGAATTGTTGCCAGCCAAGAGAGGGATGCCCATAAGACCAGTCAGGTAGTTTTGCTCTACAAGACCCTCTCTTGGCCTCAGTTGCTCTGGAAATACAGATGGCCGTGCTCCTTGTAGAAGTCTGGAAAGACGGATGCTCAAGTAAAGGGAATCACTGGGTTAGGTTACTACAGGACCAGTCAGTTTTTCTTTTTTCAGCAGATACCTCAGGACCTAATTTTCCAGGTCAGCATCTCTTTTCTCCTCGATGAGATGCTGCTTCGTTCTGAGACTCATTGACGCAGTTAGTGATAAGTCCTGGGGTTTGCCAAGGAGGTTAAGAACCAGGAGGTGATCTTTCCTAGACTCCTTAGGAACGTCAGGTGCCCTGGCTCCAGAGGCTAGACTAGCTGAGTTTGGCAAAAAAAAAAAAAAAAAAAAAAAAAAAAAAAAAAAAAAAAAAAAAAAAAAAAAAAAAGCGGTGCGTGAATTTGGCTGTGAGAGAGATGCTAGGAAAAGGGAGCGGCAGACGTGTGAGCTGAGTGTCTTGTCCACAGACTGCGGGATGAACTGTCACAAACAGTGCAAAGACCTGGTAGTGTTCGAGTGCAAGAAGAGAATCAAGAGCCCAGCGGTATCCACAGAGAACATCAGCTCCGTGGTGCCGATGTCCAACCTTTGCCCACTGGGAACCAAAGATCTGCTCCACGGTAAGTAGGGACTAGGGACGTTTGCCGTAGGTATGGACAGGGAAGGAAGGGTCAAGTTCGGAGGGTAAGAAAGATCACCTCAATTGCTATGCCACGGCTGATTCGTTATGGATTTTAACTCCCTGGGTGCTGTAACAGAGTGGAAGTTAGACAAAAAAGTCATCAGGTGCTACTGGGTACATACCAAGTGCAGATATGGACTTCCTGCCATGATTGCATCCCATGTTAATTCTCTTCCTTCATCCTTAAGCACCAACCAGAGGCAGAGAGAATGAATGTATAACATGCATAACATGAAGTGTTATGTAGTGTATTACATAGTATGTATTACATAGTAGTGTGACATACTATGTAAATGGGATTGCTGTGCTCAGAAACAAAGACTAATATCTCCATAGCTCAGCAGCGTCCTGAGAGCATACTATCAGTAGTAGCTGAAACAACACGCGTAGAAGCTGAAAACGTGGTTTTCTTGGCCCTGTTTCCAGAAGGAGGCAGACGCAGCTGAGAATTTGGTTTCTGCAGTTTAACAGAGACCACTATGCACGAAAAGTGACCAAAACCAGACTCATTGCTAATAACCCAGAAAGGAGCCTCAGAAAACCATGTGACTGGCCCTTAGGGCCGGCAGCAGGAAGTAGGCTTATGCACAGGTTCAATGACTATATGTATCATCCCTAAGAGGAACCTCGCCCATTAAATTAACACTCTGTCCGAGACGGAGAACCTTGAGAGATCAGGTGAAGAAAGATGATTAAAATTCTAAAATCAGAAAAGTAAATCCGGGGGGGGGGGGGGGAGGTGAAACTCTGGAGATATGCTTGGAGAGGAACCAAATCATCCAAGAGGAATCCAGGACTAAGCCAGAATTGTCACCGCTAACTCTGCATATGATAAAGTGCAAGTGAGGAGTGGTTAGGAAATAATTTGAAGCCAGTAGACCAGAGACTCCCCAGGTCTGGAGGGCAAAGGAGCAGAGAGGACGTGTCTAGTTGAGATTTGAAAGATGCCCACCAAACTGGTCAGCAGGAAGCAGTCCTGTGAGACAGCCTTGGTCCTGTGGAGTAACCAGTATATTTGAGTCAAATTTGCTGAAGGTCCTGCACTGTACAGGTTGGATGTTGTCTCATGAGAGAGAAAGGGTAAAGAATATGGGGACTGGATGGGAAGTGATAGATGACATCTACGCCTTCTTCTAGCCTCCAGGCATAAGACAGACAGGCACAAAAGAATTCCTTTTTAAATTTAGCAACAAGAAAAATGTGTCATTTTAATACACATGTATCACCAACAAAATAACAAAAAACCTTTCTCATACATAAAAATCACTTTATTCCCTACACTCTGAAAAACAGGATATGTTCTGCCTCCATTTAATGAAATAAACAGAATCCAAAATGTGTTTATTAATAAATGAGATATAGACCCTAATTACTTTGCAAAGAGTTCAAAATTTGTGCTGAGTCTTTACAAAAGGTAAACTTGGATGACCTCCAGTTTATCTTCCCACCTGGCTCAAATAAATCCACTAATCCTCCACTTCTTTGGGAAATTCCTCCTTTTAGTTAATATTTCCAGGCTGCGTCTCAGGCAGGGATATTGGCTAAAAGAAAACCAGATGGCTGGTTTGTCCTTGCCCCTGCAGAATCAAATAAGGGTGATAAATTTTAGAATACACTCCACAAAACTAATCCTGCCACCTCACCATTACCCTGGACCAGTTGCACAGTGAGTCCCACAGGGAGTTCCTACTGTCTGTCTGCCTGAGTAACACTCCCGTTCCTGGATCAAACTCTGAGCCATAGTTCTCGCCCTGAGTCCACAGAAGGCATTTATGGAATGTTGGAGGAGGGGCCACTTGGTCGTTCCTGGCTGCTCAGCACCAAAATAATCACACAGAAACTATATTAATTAAATCACTGCTTGGCCCATTAATTCTAACTTCTTATTGGTTAACTCTTACATCTTAGTTTAACCCATCTCCATTAATCTGTGTATTGTCACATGGCAGTGGCTTACCGGCAAAGTTTCAGCATGTCTGACTCTGGCTGTAGCTCCATAGTCTCTCTCTCTCTCTCTCTCTCTCTCTCTCTCTCTGCCTTCCTTCTCCCAGAATTCATTCCAGTTTTCCCTGCCTACCTAAGTTCTGCCCTATCAACAGGCCAAGACACTTTCTTTATTCATTAACCAATAAAAGCAGCACATAGACAGAAGGACCTCCTACACAATGGAACATTCTGTCCATATGTTTATCCCGCTATCTTTAGAAGTGCTAGGAAACCATGCTACGTCAAGGCAGGGATTCTAACTCACAGAAACAGTGGCTGTCCCGGTAACTTTTGTGCAAACAGAAAAGGTGCTTGAGGGGCTGAAGGGATGGCTCAGAGGTTAAGAGCACTTGTTGCTCTTGTAGAAACCTGAATTCAGCTCCCAGCATCCACATAGTATCTTATGACCACCTCTAACTCCAGTTTTAGGGAATCCAAAACTCTCTTCTGGCCTCCAAGGACACTGCATGCATGTGGTGTACATATATACATGTACACATACATGATACAGGCAGAACACCATACACACACACACACACACACACACACACACACACACACACAAAAATCTTTTTAAAAGGTAAAAAGGGAAAGATGTTCTTAACTTGGTGTAGATGAATCCTGACACAAAATCCCTGGTTTTTGGCTCCTACCATGTCTGACATCGCATGTCTGAAAACAAAAGGTGCTTAGAAACAGAACTCCTGAAATAAGAAAGGTCTCATTTGAGACAGATGTTGAGAATCGAGCTATATCTGAGAACACTAACAAATATATCTCTCCGCAGCACCCGAGGAAGGAGCGTTTATATTCCAGAATGGGGAGGCTGCGGACCACAGCGAAGACAGCAAGGACCGGACCATCATGCTCCTGGGGCTGTCCTCCCAGAAGATCTCAGTGAGGCTGAAGAGGACTGTTGCCCACAAGACCACCCAGACAGACCCGTCCCCCTGGGTCGGCGGCGAGATGCCAGCTGGCCATTTGGTGCTGTCCTCCCCGCGGAAGCCGGCCCAGGATGGTCTGTATGTGCTACCCAGCCCCACATCCCCTTGCCCCAGCCCAGTGTTGCTCCGGAAGCGGGCGTTCGTCAAGTGGGAGAACAAAGAATCACTTATAAAACCCAAACAGGAGCTTCACCTCAGACTCCGGACCTACCAAGAACTGGAACAGGTGCCTCCCTTCTCGCCACCCTCCTCCCTATGTTAGCTCTCCTGCTGAAATAAAATCCAGTAGGGAAAGCAAAGAGTGATGAATCAAACTTTGGTTACTAGCAAGTTAAGTAAGCAGACAAGAAAAAGGGAGAAAGTTGCCAAATGTAGGTAATCTAAGTCATTTTTTTATCAAGGAATAAAGGAGACATTAGCTCTAACAGTGTTTAATTTTACTAAGGAATGTTTTCTTGCCCATTTCCCTCGCACATCATGATTTGTATCACGTTTGAAGACCTGTCAGTACCACCATTCACCATAATCCACCATCCACCTAGCTTAATGTGTTTATCTGAATAGTATGTCCAATGAAGCAACCCGCAAGGTTCTGGGACACTCATCCTTGTTCCCAACAAGGTTCCTTCCCAGCCAGGCCAGAAGGAGAGTCTGAGAGCTATGTGCTAGGCAATGTCTGTGACTTAATTTGATGACTGGAATGAAGAACATGGTATCAGGAGGAGCACAGGACAAAAGAGCAACAGATTTTCTGGAAGAAAACATATCTTTTACTCAAAGTACTTTTAAAATGCATGTTAGCAAACAAGTCAACTTGAGTTACCATAGGAAGAGAAACTGACAATGTCTCCTTTTAGAACAATAAAAGAAATCTTGAAACGGAATATGATACAAGTAGAGGACTTGGTCTGAGACACCAAGACATTTTTTTTGTATTGCTTTTGTTTGTTGCTGTTTGGTTTGGTTTTGGTTTTTCAAGACAGAGTTTCCCTGTGTAGCCCTGACTGTCCTGGAACTCACTGTGTAGACTAGGTTGGCCTCAAACTCAGAGATCTGCCTGCTTCTACTTCCTAAGTATGGGGATCTAATCCCAGACATTCTTTAGGCCAGTTATTAAACACTGCAACCTGCTTGGTCTTCTGTAAAATGCAGGGCTGGGAGTCCATGCCGAGGTTTCAAGTCTCACATGCTTATGAAAGGCAGAACGCCAGCTGTGGAAATGCCATGAGGCACAGGTGACAGTCACCAGGCCATGAGCCCTGGTGTTGTATTAGCTGCGTCTCTTTTCTTTTACCTGCCTCACAGAGACCTGAGGACCAGAGTTCTCCGCAAGCATGTCAGAGGCACAATCATGTGCTCTGCTGTCCCATTAGGGACCTGCCATGCCTGGTCTTTAGGCCAATAGTCCTCAACACAGGGAAGGCGTCCAGCGAAACTAGGATTTAAAATAGCATGCAATAAGGATGTTGATTACAGCTGTTTATTTCAATACACATTAAAGGAAGGTCTGTTATTTTGGTTCATGCCATAACTGATTCAGCATGGAACCAAATAAAAGAGGAATCGAAGACATTTGGGTCAGATACGCCTGGGCTCTAGAAGAATGTGGGAGCACTTCCTGTCCCTATAAAGTCTACAGCTACTACTATAAAGTACTACTATAAAGTCTACCAACTTCCAGGGTGTGCGCGAGGATTAAGCTACCCTATTACCACATAGAACTGTCAGACTCACGGCCAGTGCTCAATCTCACAGAAGCTGGTAGACAGCACTCTGGGTGGTTCAGTCTGAGAACCCAGAGGGGATCCCGTTAACCAAACAGTGCACCTGTACTTTCCGATGCCCGTGTAAGTCAGTCTGACATAAGAATACTTGCCTCAAAGCCAGAAGCCTGGCGATGAACCCACGGCTGTACAGTTAAATTACTGCCAACAGAACACTAAATCCCAGTGTGGGGGTGAGAGAAAAGTCTTCCATCAAAAAGGCATATTGGTTATCAGCAATGGGGGTTGTGAACTTAGGTTAAATTAACAATAACATCTCATTTCACGGAGTTTTGAAGCACTGCTTGCATAGTTCAGAGCAGACCAGACCACAGACTACTGTCTGCCAAGTGACGATGTCTGCTACACGCTATCCAAAGGTCATGTCTTCCTCCACCCACTTCCCAAGAATGGATTATTCTGTCTGCTAGCCACTCACATCTGTGAGACGGATACGATAACAAAGAATAATTGCTATTTATTTGCACATGTCCGTGATAGTTAGTGTGTTATTTTATACCCACAGCTAAATAACTACTTTGAAAAGAGTTTCTAATTCTTAACCACGGTGAATAGGAAATGCCAATCAAATATAATACTCTTGATACCGTAAGTGATTTCCCACTCACCGCCTCTCTAGTGACATGCCTTATTCTCATTTCCCTTTAGGAAATAAATACCCTGAAAGCAGATAATGATGCCCTGAAGATCCAACTGAAGTACGCACAGAAGAAGATAGAGTCCCTTCAACTAGCGAAAAGCAATCATGTCTTAGCACAGATGGACCGGGGTGATTGCTCCTAATCCAGAAATCAAGGAACAGAATCTGTGGATGGGTATACTTGGATCTCACTTCAAAAACTGATTGCAGAGGTTCGGGCAACTTGAGATGAACAGTCTTGAGAAGGGGAAAGCCAGCCACTGTTGCCGGTGTCATTGTTTTTCTACCTAAAATACTCTTAATGTGAGTCATTGGTTTTCAGTCAGCTGACTCAGTGGGAAGAAAAGCTCAAGTATGTTAAGCTTTGAGCATTCATATTCAAATCTAGTTCTTTCTTTACTGGAAGCAACACCAAACGTGTGCTAAAATAAGACTATAGTTTCCTGACAGTGTCTCAGGCAGCCTGCTTTACTGATCCGTAGAGAAAAAGTCCCTGGGGGATCAACTTGTTGTCTTCCCCAAGGTTTCTGCAAACTGAAATTTTTACTTTAACCCAAAGCCTGCACTTCATGGAAATACCCTAATAGTGGTGACTTCGACATGCCTGCATTGTTTGTGAGACCAATCCCTACTTCACTACCTCAGATCCGACCAAGCACCTCCTTCCTTCCCTGTCCTTCCTCACCACCCCTTCCCTTGTTTGTAGGCGCATCAGTCTACCTACCTAGAAGGGAACTGCTAGCGAGGGAGCCCGGTTTTAAATCCAGGACTTTTTAATTGAACTTGACATTACCCGATTGCAGGTCTTAGGCATCATGAAATACAAACTAAAACTCACTATCCACAAACAGTAATCACCATTTCATACACAGCTAATTAGCTAAGACAAATGACAAAAATGTTTGTTCAGATATTCTCTAGTGGGTACAATTAAGAATCCATGACTTTTTAGAAGGAATAGTCTGTGGACAGTGCTTAATTCTTCATGTTCGAGTTTCTCTCTCTCTCTCTCTCTAAGTAAACTATCTTAAGGTTTTCTTTTTAACTGAATTTGTGCTTAAACTGTCTTCACTTTTACTATCTAGAAATAAGCTAATGGCTATGATGCTCTAACAGCTGACGGCATGTACATATGTATAGAATATGTAGATACACTATCAGCATGCATGTATTGGACTTTCTCCTTTAGAGAATGCGGACGTGAATCAAACACCTTTTAGGAATTGACACAAATTCAGATAGTTCTCTTCATTATAACACAAACTGCTAACAATGTGAATTGTATTCTTTTGCAAAACCACGAGTAACAGTCTCCGTGTATTCTATCATGAAAAGGTAAAAGTCAGCGGTTTTGACTTGTTGCCTGGGAAGCTATTCACAGACTCTCTTGTCAGTTTCTCTTCATCTTTCAAAAGCATTTCATCTGATTGTGTCCTTTTGGGGAGACTTTGCTTCCATGCTTGGAAGGTCTGGCACCATACTAATTTGTAATCCATACACAGGACGAACAACCTCCAAGAGTACCACCTAACAAAGTAAGTTTCAAACCTACAGCCAACAGCACCGCGTCTCCAGAGGAATGCGAACTGTATGTGGTGCTGCCCCCTAAAGTACTCGGATCACTTAACTTTGTTTGATGAAAGACCATTGCCCATTTGTGTACCTCTTTGTGGAGTTGAGTGGCAAAGACTTGGCTTGTGGTTAAAGTTTCACTAGAACCGTTTTACACACAATTTCATCCTTATTCTATATAGGAACTTGGAAATTCGCAAAGCACAGCTACCACCTCATACATACACCGCTAGCAGGTGGAATATGGCACAATTATTTGGAACAATTATGAGTAATGACAGACCTCATATATTGTTCACTATGAAAATTTTCCTCTGCTATGCACAAGTGCATAGCCCAATTTTTTTTAGACGCTGTAAATTTTTTCTTCATCCCCAAAAAGATCTCCCAGGGAGTTTTTATGTAAATAACCTGTAACATAGGAATTCAGAGGGCCTCAATCATGGCTAGGTGGTCCTAGCATGAACTGACAGAAAAGGCAGAAGGAGGCAGTACTTCCATCACAGATTCTTACAGTTCAGCACAGATAAAAGACGCTTGGAGTCTGCATTGGGACTGTTCCTACAGAGCTGTAGGACTGGAGTCTGCATTGGGACTGTTCCTACAGAGCTGTAGGACTGGAGTCTGCGTTGGGACTGTTCCTACAGAGCTGTAGGACTGGAGTCTGCGTTGGGACTGTTCCTACAGAGCTGTAGGAGCAGGTGGGATCTCCTGATACAACTGGGAACAAAGTTCAGCTTATCACACCAAGTTTTGTTTACCATACTGCTTGAAATGTTCGGGCAGATACATGTCTGCCAAAACAAGGATCAATCCTGTCAGTAATAGTGATGACACCTCTCATCTTCTCTGTTGACTGACTCACCTCCTTACTGATCACAATTCTGTCTAAAGATGTATAATGTAAAAGCCGCAAGAAAACAATGTACAGATTGTAAAATTTTTGATACCTATTGTACGTTTTCTGTGTCTAATATTTATATGATAAAAGACATTTGGATCCCTGTAATTCAAAGGTCTTGGTTTCTTAACATTGTGCATTTCATTTGAAGTTTTACTGTAATTCAGAGCAAAACCACTCCATTCTATTAAAAAGTTTTCTGGGGGAGGGGGACCTAATATTTCATATGAAATAATGAAATCACTTTGGAAAGCTGACCCTGAAGGAAAGATGAAAATTCTTCTCATCCACCCTCACCCTCAGTCTGCAGATCTCACTGCAAGCTCTGTCTTCCTCGTGTAGTAAATGGACCAAATATCACTCAGGACATTTTCTGGCTATAAAGTCCTTTGACATTATGTACACTGTTTGTCACAAGTACTGGTTAATGTTTCTGAATTAGATGTTATGGATTTTCTTTTTAATGAGACAAGTTTTTCTAAATCTACAGAGTACAAGGAAACAGCTAAACAGCTGCTTCCCTTTGACATCAGTTCATGGGGTCAGGCAGCATTGATGCTCTCAGCCCAGAGAAAAGCCCAGTTACGAATTTAATTCAGAAGTTTCTAGTAAGATCATGTCCACGGGTGCTCATAAGTGCCACAGCTGGGCAAAGACAAGGGAAAAAGGAGGCAAAAAAGTGTAAAAGTAGAAAAAACATGAAATTAAAACAAACAAACACAACAAGAAACAAAGAGCAAGGATCCAGAAAGGCGTCAGGTTTTGGGGAGCAGCGAAATGCCGTTCATCATCAGTCTTCACGAAGTCAATTCATTTACGACTATCTCACGTGACAACCTGCTGCTGTGCACGCCCCCAGTCACCCTACTGCCAGCACAGGGGTCGAATAGCAAACAGTCTACAAAGACCATCATAAGAACTCCACCTAAGCTATTAGGCTGCAGACAACAGAGCTTCTCCTTGTGCGAAGCTCACAGGCTGGGTACACAGAGCTGGCTCCACTTCCCTGTGATTTCAGACTGAAGAAAGACTGCCGGTGGTCGCAGGAACAACCCCAACAGCACTCACAGAGGAACAAAAGGGCGTAACAGAAATACACCAGTGTCTGCCATATTTACATAAATCTTTAGGGTTAAAAGTAAAGAACAGATATGGTGATACAGGCTTGTAATCCCAGCACTCAGGAGGCTGAGGCATGAGGATGCCAAGTTTGAGAGTTAAGTTTAAGAATAGCCTAGGCTGAATAGCAAGAACCTTTCCAAAATAAATAAATATTAGTCGTGAATCGCCCCTTACTGTCAGCAACTCATGCTCATGATAAAAGAAATGTGAAAACGTTCAACTTTGTCTATTCCACACTATCTTACTCATATATATTTTATAATGTTTTACTTTTCAGAATTCAGATACTGATACATGCATTCTCTTAGTTATGGAAAGGATCTTGCCTAAATTACCACAAATGAAAAAGAAAAAACCATTAACCACAGACACAAAAACTCTTAAGTTTCCAAGTGACAATACAGTTTTTCTGTCCCCCCATTCTTCAAAAAGTTGCCTCAGAAGCACATGTCCGTGACTGTGGTACACACAGTATTAACTTTTGCACAGTGAAGATTATTTTAAATTTTATCATAGAGTTTACTATATGATAAAAACATTCCACACTTGCCAATCAAAAGCCAGTTGTGTGTTGTCCCCAGATAACAGGTTGGTTGCTATGGACAACTGTGACCTGGAGCCTGCGCCGAGAGTACACAAGTACGAGCAGCCATGCTGAACACTTCCATTGTCCACCACACTGGATTTAGAACCCCCAGGAGACACACCTCTGGGTGGATCTGGACAGCACAAAGTCAAGTTGAACTGGAGAGAAAACCCTACTAGCCATTATGACTGAGCAGGAGACCTACATGCCTGTCCAGGGTGGCCTGCCCAGTGGGCAGGCACAATTATGGTCAGCAAACACATGATGAAATACGGGGGGGGGGGGGGGGGTCCATGTCCTGCGGACAGAGGCAGATCTGAAGAGGTGAAGGCGATGAGGAGTGGGCTAAGGTGGATGTTTTGCTTACCATCCAGGGCCATGGTGATGCCCAGGCCTGGGCTGCTATTAAGGCCTTTGCCTGGGTCCGTGGCCCTGCTGCAGTCAGCCTGTGTTGACGTCCATGGCTCCTGCGACCACTGAAGGCCGAGAGGATAGGGCTACACAGTTGGCCCAGCCCCACAGGCTGTAACACTAGGGAGAACTGGCCCTGCCCATCACCAGGGGCAGCATTCTAGAACGAGGGTCCTGTGCCTTGCCTGGGCAGCACAATAGAGCTGACTCTGATGAGGAGGCAGGGGCAAGACTATCCTGAGAATGTGAGCAGGAGAGGTGCCCTAACCCCTTGTCTGCCATATGGTGGCATAGGTGAAGGAAAGATGCCCCCCACCTTGAAACCTGTGACCCAGCCCCTCACCAGCTGCAGCGAACGGGAGAGCAGGCCTTGCACTTCACCTGGGCAGCACAACAGAGCTGACCCTATTGATAGGGGTGCTGGTGAGCTGGCCCCAAGAATGTAAATGTGAGAGATCTGGTCTGCCCCCTCATCTGCCACACAGTGGCATGGGCAAAGGGAGAGAAGCCCTCCCCTACCCCCCTGCCACCTGCAGCAGGTGGGGAGCTGGGCCTGAGGTCATTAAAGTGGGAAAGCTGTGCCTGCCCATCAACTGTCAACGTTGCAGCACTCGGGAGAACAGGCCCTACACCCCAGCTGGGCAGCACAGTAGAGCTGGCCCTGCTGATGGGGGCATGTGTGGAAGAACTGGCCATGTGGTGGTGAGGGCGAGAGAAAGATGCCCCCCCTTTGCTCGGCGACACCTGTGGCAAACAGGGGACCTGGCCCAGCCCCTCACCAGCTGCAGCACCCAGGACAGCAGGCCCTGCTCCTCTCCTGGGAGCACAATAGAGCTGACCCTGTTGACAGGGGTGTGGGTGAGCTGACTCAAGAGAACGTGAATTCACAACTCCTGGTAGCCAAGTCTTTGACTGCTCCAGCTACCAAATCACATGCAGCCACCCCTAAGTTGGTGTTTCCCAAAGGCTATCTTAATACAACCTGCCTTAATACAGCCTGCCTCTTAGAACGTGATATCTAAAGCAAGGGTACTCATTAGGAACACATTATTTTTCATAGCATCAAGTAAAATCAGTATGTATCTTTGTTCCTTTAAAGTAGTTTTGATATTTTTTTTATTGTCTGAGAATTTCACACATGCATTTGGTTAAATCCACACTCCCTACAATCCTTCTCCTACCCCACATACCACATGCTTTTTCTCCTCAACTTTATGTGCTTCTATTTGTGTCATTGTTCTTTAACTGAGTCCACTTAGTGCTGCCCCCACGGGCAAGTTTAGTACATCGACTTGCACATGGGCAGCTCCCCTTCCCACATCCCTGGAGGAAACTGGCCCACCCTCCTCCAGCAGCAATCAATTGCCAACAGCTCCTCAGCTGGGGGTGCGGCTTCACGACCACAGCCCTCTCCATGCTGGGATTTGTCTGGCTTCATTTTGCATAGATAAGTCTACGAATTCAGATGTGCAACTGTCCCGTGTCCAGAAAACACTGTTTCATTGTGGCTACCCGCCATCTTTGGTTCTCAATCCTTAACTTAGCTATTCTGTCAACCACACAGGTTTCATATCCAGCTGGAAACTAAGTCACATAGACATAGTGAAATAAAGAAGACTTTGGCTTCAGTTAACAGAAATTTAATAAAAACCTAACCAGAGAAATTTCATTCTATTAAAAAAAATGACAACTGCCTACTGAGCACAAATATTAGACACTTTCTCTGTTTTGTAAAATAGAATTAACAATATAGGACAGATCCACAGGAATACAAACAAGACAAGAGTCTAGGTTCCTTTCTGTTACAGGTGGGGTCATTTGTGTGTTTCAATCCTGAACAAAATACCAGTTTACAGTCTAAAAATCAATCATGACAATAAAATACATTCCATTTTCCAAGTTGCTGGTAATAAATATTTAATTTTTAAAAATAGTTTTGGGTTTTTTTTTTCTTTTTAAAAAGCCATAGCATGCTTGAGTACAGAGAATACGGAAAGCATCATGTTGTCGGCTCAACTGGTAGTGTAAAATGGCCTTCTACATTCAAGAATGCCATCCTCAGAGACACCACCATGCTCTACCTCAGGTGACATTCAAGTATGCTCCTCAGAACACTATCTCTACATGGAATCTAGTAGGAAATGGGGCTCTACCAGCTGCAGCCTTAGTATCTTCTGTACCCACCACCTCCTCCTCCGCCTCCATATGGATCTCCACCTCTCCCACCATAGCCCCCTCTCCCACCATAGCCCCCTCTTCCCCCATAATCTCCCCTTCCACCGTAATCTCCCCGGCCTTGGAAACCTCCTCTACCGCCTCCTCCTCCACCCCCTCCGCCCCACCCTCCTCCCCCTCCCCCACCTCCTCCCCACCCTCCTCCACCGCCCCATCCACCTCTTCCACCCCCACCACCTCCTCTGCCACCACCTCCACCTCCACCACCCCAGCCACCCCTCCCTCCGCCTTCTTGTCTCTTCTGCCAAGGGGGCATTTCAGGGGGTGGTGGTTCAATTTCATTCGGCCGTCCTCCCCTGTCAGGCACCCTTCCCATAAGCACCTGTGTGAAAAAAGGAGTTCTCATTAGGTTTCTGTTTTTCAACATTAAATTTACATAAAGTTTCAGATGATATTAAGGCTATTATTTCTAAATAAAGAAGCCAAATCTTTGAACATATAAGGGATGAACGAGTATGAATTAATACTGAAAATATAAGTGTGAAGTTTGACATATTCCTCAGAGTACAGTAGTATTTTTAAACAAATTAAAGCAGTATTCCCTGCAGTTAAAGTCTTGTTAATTTTTTTCTCATTTAAATTTGTTTAACAAAATTTATGACAAGCATGGTGTCACATGAAAAACTATTTTAGCAAAATGTTTTTAAGACACAAACCATAAAACCTACGTTAGTCAACTTCATATCCATTTATTTATACAACTCTGACTTTCCACCAGGGTCAATTCAGCAATGGGTTATCCAATAAGTCTGCACACCCCTGCACATTTTAGTTCATCAGTGTATAAAGACTACATAACTATATCCCTTTGAATGGAACAACAGTGCCAAGTTATGTTCTGTAGCAGCTTCCTCCCAGAGGGAAACATTCTAACTTCAAGAAGTCCCTAAAACTGACCAGACTCACTAGGTTTCTCCTTCCCCGAGAATATGTGAACAGAACAGAATGCTGAGCGTCTCTCTCAGAGGAGCAGAGCTGCCAAGCCCCTTCTGAGACAAGACCCGCTGTCCATGGCCCGGAAGGAGCAGAGGCCAGCAGCACTGCATGAAGAAATGAAGCCCAGCGGAAGTGCTGGAAGGGGAGGCTCAAACTGTGCCACCGCTGAGCGGCCTGTAAGCTGTGCAGTGAGCTCCAGGTTCCCAGCTTTTGTGAGCCATTTGTCACCAATGCTGGGGTGGGCTGTGGTGATGGAGTTGTCTAAGGCATTACTACATCCATATTCCTGTAAGTAACCCTAGTGAAACTCACTGGTTGGACATTGGTGGTATCTGCCCTTTGATCTGTCGGGGCTCCGACCGGGGGACAGTCTCCCCAGACAAAGTCTGTCACATAACAAGTGACAGAGAGGGAAGGATTCTCCTGAACTACTCTTTTTCTTTGAGGAAACTTAATATTAGTAATGTACCTACTATAATATCATAGCATAGATAACCTAACTCTAAATCCAAGAGATGAAATGCTTCATAATTCAAAACTTTTGAGCATCAACTTGATGGAACAAGGAAAAAAAATTCTACAAATGACATCATGGTTTGCACAGGAGAAGCACCAGCACATAAAACATATGGCACAAAATGACCCTCAAACTATGTGTATAAGGTGTACACAAAACAAACTCTGTGTTTTAACACTGGTCTCATCCTAAGATCATTTAAACAAACAAATAGTGTGTGTGTGTGTGTGTGTGTGTGTGTGTGTGTGTGTAATCTTTCACTCTGTCATGAGCATTCAGCATAGTTTATGTCTGCCAATGGGTGGAAGTGTATGTGTGTGTATCTCTGTGTGTGTATGTATGTTCATATACATACATATACATACATACATACACATATAATGTAAATCTATTTTTTTAAAAAATTTTAATTTAAAGTTGAGCAGTGGTGGCGCACGCCTTTAATCCCAGCACTCGGGAGGCAGAGGCAGGTGGATCTCTGTGAATTCGAGGCCAGCCTGGTCTACAAGAGCTAGTTCCAGGACAGGCACCAAAGCTACAGAGAAACCCTGTTTCGAAAAAAACAAAAATAAATAAATTTAATTAATTAAAATTTTAAGTTTAATCTTTATTAAATATCATTTAAAATACAAGCATTTCTCTCCAAGCACTTTGAATGAGGACTATTACACCATTCTGAGAGAGAGCGTGCACACAGACACCAATTCCCTTAGCCATGCTCTTAGCAACACCTGGAAGGATAAACTAGGAAGAGCTGAAGCTTCCACCCGTCGGCAGACATAAGCTATGCTACATGCTCGTGGCAGAGTCAAAGATTATAGGTAACTATGGCAAGTGTCAACCTTGCCAGAGCCTTGGCACAGCCAAGGGGACCCCAACAGTTTCCGGGAGAAAAGGCAAAAACATTCACCTCTCAATCAAAGCCAAAGAATCAGCTAGATTGTAATGTCACCTCTCATCAAACCCACAGGAAAAGGCCATGAATGAGAGAGAGAGAGAGAGAGAGAGAGAGAGAGAGAGAGAGAGAGAGAGAGAGAGCGCACAAGGGTTTAAGCACTAGAGGGGGAGTGCAGAAGGGAAGTGCTGCAAGGGAGGGATTAGAGGGAGGAAAGGCTGATATAATTATATTATAAATTTTTTAAATTATTTTAAAATGCATAGAAGAAATTATATCACAGATATGATGGCATATGTTTTTCATCCCAGTACATGCCAGTCTCCATGAGTTCAAGGTCAGCCTAGTCTGCATGAGTTCCAGGCCAGCCAGGGTTACATAGTAACTTACTACTATTACTACTACTAATAATAATAATGAATTCTCACTGTGCAGCAAACTTCCACATATAAGAATCTTTAACTCTCAGCAATAATGTCCTAACTACCAAATCATACACATACACACACACACACACACACACACACACACACACACACACACACACGGACACGCATGTGCACACACAACACCAAACTTTTTTTGTTTTTATTGTGCTATACATTTTCACCAACCTTTCTTAGCTATTATTCTCATATATTTTCTGTCAAATTCATAGAGATGCTGCCCCAAAATAGACTACAAGCTCTCCCTCAAATAAACTATAGAGCAAAACCACGGAAAAGACAGACTTTAAACAACCACCTGAGGGACAGCGATGTGGGTTTGGTCGAGTACTTGCCTGGCATACAGGAGGGGAGGAGGAGAGCAAACCAAATGCCTCTGACAAGGAATTCTATCTCAAATAAACTACCTGTCCCACTCTTCTGATTATTATTTTGTTGTTGTTGTTCTTTAGTTAGAAATCGCCTCTGGATGCTCTAACAGACACAGAAACCTTTCTACTCAAGCTCACGGTGACATTTTGTTTTGGATTTGTCTAGAGTGTTCTACCATTACACAGTCAAAATCACAGACATCTCCAACTTCATGAAGACCACTGTCATAAGAGTTGAAACAGACGCTAAAAAGAATTTAATTTAGTAAATCTAATAAGTGGTAGTAACAATTCCCGGAGATTCTCACTAATCAGATGGATAAAGCTACTGCAAAACTTCTCAACTCCTCAGAGTCAGAAGGCGCTGACTGACTTCACGACTACAAAAGCTGGAAGAAAACTGACCTTATTGATGGCGCATGCCGTCTTCTCCCGGCTGACGCCACTGCTTGTCCTGATGATCTTGGACAGATCCTCACGGGCAGCAAGCAGATGTGCCAACGTAACCGTTGTCTTGGGTGACAAAGCATACCGCTTGGGCTGGTAAATTCTTGCTATGTTATCTGTTTTGGCCTACATGATGGTGAGAGAGGAAAATTGGCACAAGTGAATCTGGATGAAATGCAGTAGCAATCATGATCTTTAGAAAAGAAAACATGTAAGCAAGGAAATAGAGAAGAGAGAAAGCATCCCAATACTCAATGCAATAGATGAAGTCAAATAAATAGAAAAAAATAATACAAACAAACAGAATAAAATGATACTATTCATGTTAACACATTATAAAATAGGCAATCAATCTTATAGAAACAACAGCCAAACTTGAAGAAATGGCAAGGACTGTCAAATGTCTGGAGGGGATGCGGCTGTTTTCAGTGTCCTTCAGTTTAACTTACACATTTTGAGCAACAGTAGTCCTAATGGAAATGGTTTTAAGAAAAGAAAATAAACAAACAAAAAAAAATCTAAAGTTAATCCACAACCTAAATATGGAAGAATGACTTAAAGTATTTTTAAAGAAGAGTCCTACCATATACTAATATATGATATGAAATTATCTTTTTCTTTGTTTTTGTTTTTTCTTTTTCAAGACAGGGTTTCTCTGTGTAGCCCTGGCTGTCCTGCCAGGATTAAAGGCGTGTCCACCACACCAAGCTGAATTTATCATTTTTAAAGCTAACATTTACTCTCATTAAATGTGTTACACTGCTTTCAACTTAAGAAGTTATTTAATCCAGAATTGTTCATTTATCACTCCATCTGCAGCTTCCTTAAGTTACAGGAATATGAAGGATAGATGGATCAACGAGGGGAGGGGGGAGGAGAGAGGGAACTTCAGTCCCTAAAACACAGTGAGAAATCTCAGTTGCACCACATCTAAAGCAGGAAAAGCACCCTGAGCACAACACAAAGGACATCCACTGCCTCACCCGATTAATTGAAACTTGGAAGAAAAAAAGATTGATGAAGCAAGATAGAAAATGGCTAGAGTCTCATAAATAAATGAATGTAAAAATAACCTGAGAAGCATCACAGATTAATGAGCAGAAAGGAAAGATCATTTTCCACGGCGAGGCACACGCCGATGGATACTCGGCAAAACATCGGTGATGACACCAGTAGGGAGGCACACGTTCACCAAAGACACCTCAGAGAGCAGAGCTGTCTTATCTTAAACTTTAAAACCTATCACATTGTACAGACTAAAGTTTCCAGATATCATACGTCAAAGGGTTTAAAACAGAATCATCAGAAAATCGAGGAAATATCCATAAGTGTGAACTTTCTTAACAAAAGAGTTCAATCAAAAGGAAACCAGAAGACACAGGAAGCAGCATCG
Organism: Myodes glareolus; assembly: GCF_982192425.1. Taxonomy (NCBI): domain Eukaryota; kingdom Metazoa; phylum Chordata; class Mammalia; order Rodentia; family Cricetidae; genus Myodes; species Myodes glareolus. The sequence goes on from NC_142035.1 coordinate 61,643,925, forward strand.
AGACACAAATAGGAAACAGGAAACTCAATGACTAACGGGCCTATGGAAAGCAATTTTCCTGATAAGAAGAAACAAGTTAGTAAGTTAATCTTTTTATCCACCAAGTTAGAGAGAAAGTTGGTTACCTCCAATATGAAGATTATGTGAGACAAGACAGTATTTATCGGTGTACAGAAGCTCTAATTATTAAAACTAATAACCTTTCACACAGCAAATATCATTTTAGGAATCTACCATAATACACTGAAATTTACAGTAAATTATGAAAGTTATAAAAATTATATAGAAAAAAACTCTGATGTTAAAAGACCAGAAAATTCCAGAGGTGCAGGCCTTCTGCTCCAGTGGGTCCAGAGAGTACCTGGGAAGGATACTTCCGAGGGACCCACGAGTACTACGGGACCAAGTTCCCAGCTGCAGCAGCCTCAAGACCCATGCAGGGTCTGAGCTTTGGCTCCAGCATCTCTAAGGTCAGTGCGGTGGTGAGGCTTAACTTCTGCAGTGCTCCCCCCAGGACTGAAAGCCAATACATCCATGGTTCCAGAGCTTACTCCAGCCCTGGACTCTAGCCACAGCTCATAGATAGTACAGACTTCAGCAGTCTGACATTTGCTATCCTGCCCCTAGTGGGCTCATAGACTCCAAGGGCAGACCAAAGTTTTGACTCCAAGCGGTTGTCTCCAGACTTAGTGAGCAGCTCCACCCTTGGTCCAGTGGTGTACAGCCAAGATGGAAATCATGTCGGAGCTTCCATCTGGCAATCAGCACCAAGCTTCACCAGTCCCCATAACTGAACTCACAACTCAGAGACAGGCATCGAGGACAGCAGTTCTCAACCTGGGGATCTCAACCCCTTTGGGGATTGAGCAAGCCTTTCACAGGGGTCACATAACAGATATTCTGCATATCAGATATTTACATTTCAATTCACAAAAGTAGTAAAATTACAGTTATGAAGTAGCAACAAAAAATAATATGATTAGGGGTCACCACAGCATGAGGAACTGTATTAAAGGGTTGCAAGATTAGGAAGGTTGAAATCATTAGCCCACACATGTATGAATGATAAATGGACCAAGAAAGAAATCAGAGAAACAACATTATAAGAAAAAAAAAAAGATTAGGAAGGTTGAAAACCACTGCTCTAAGAAGAATCACGAACATAATACATTCAAATGAACTAGAGGAAGAGGAAGCTCAAACTTAAAGACAGACGGACAACACAGCATAGAAACACAAAGACTACGACACGGCCACCATCCATGGCCCATTTCCATCCTACCAACACACCTATGAGGTAATCCAAAGCTACAGATAGACAGCTGCGTATCTGAGAAATAATTCAAAGACTTTTCAAAGAATTAATGGTCATAAAGGTTCAAGACCTCAACAAGGCAGTCTCTAAACTGAAAGGCAGTCAGTAAACTTAGATGTCCAAATTATGAAGGAAAAGTTCATCAAGGAGATTGAAACGCTGAAAAAGAAAGAGACGGGTATGTGGGGATGGTTAATCAAATAAAAGCCACATCTGAAAGCATCATTAATAGACAAGACCACACAGCAGATCATGGTTCAGGGATAGAGGACAAGGCTGAGACAAAAACATAAACAGATATAAGAAGAAAAATATTAAGGAGCATGAATAAAATTTCCAAAAAGCCTGGTGTAGAAGTTCAGAGTTAAAATGAAATGGAACAGACTATTTATTGAAGCTACAGCAGAAAATTCCCCAAACTTACAGAAAGAAACAGTATACAAACACAAGAGGTACAGAAAACTCCAGACATGACCAGAGATGAAACCCCAACAAGTCACAGTCAGAATGTCAAATACAATGTAGAGAAACAACCCCAAGAGCACAGGAAAACAACAACTCACACATAAAGGCAGAAATATCAGAATTACTTCAGACTTTTCATCAGCAACCATAAAAGTCAGGGAAGTTTGGAATTAAGTCTTTCGAGCTCAGAAAGTAAACAACTGTGAACCAAGAATGCTACACCCAGCAAAGCCATCTTTCCAAAATGGTGGGACAATAAGGATATTCCAAAGCAATTCACAACAATCCAGCATTGTAGAAAATTCTTAATAGAGTACTGGAAGGGAGGGAGGGAGGGAGGGAGGAAGGCGGCAGGCAGGCAGGCAGGCAGGCAGGCAGGCAGGCAGTCCATCCACCTGTCTCCTTAACATGAATATGGATACTCCATGGTAAGTTCAGATAAGCAAACCAGAGCTGGGAAAGAAACAACCATATCCAACATAGCAACTCAGCAAACCCTCAAAAATAACACAGGGGAAGGAAAAGAAACACCAATAATTCAGCAAAACAGAACATCACCAAGAATAGGCATGGGAAACAGTAAGTCCTTTCTACAATAACCTAAAATGTAAATGGCCTCAATTCACCATTCACTAGAAAGAGATAGACTAACAGACTAGATTAAAAGAGCCAGCCATCTATTATCTGCAACTAACACTTAAGTAGCTAAGATGGAAAAAAAGGAAAACAAATCACCAAGCAAATGGAAACTGTAAACACACAGGCATAGTTATCCTTACAGCAGAGAAGTAAACTTCAAACCTGTAGTCGTTTTCTCTCATGGGGACCGCAGGTCAGCAAACGACACAGAGACTTATATGAAAGCTCGGCCTGAGCTTAGGCTTTTCTCCAACCAGCCCTTATAACTTCAATTAATCTGCCTCTACTAACTTACATTCTGCCACGTGGCATCCCTACCTCTCTTTTTCCTGGAGTCCTCTCTCTCCTGGAAGTCCCACCTATTCTCTCCTGCCTAGCTATTGGCAGGATAGCTTTTATTAAACCAATCAGAAGGTGTCTTGGGCAGAGACACATCTTTACAGTATAAACAATATTCCACAATACAAACCAAGACAATTGGAAGGCATAAAAAGGGGTATTACATATTAATAAAGATTACAATTTATCAAGAAGATACAGTAATTGTAAACATTTATACACTGGATCTATTAGAGCCCCTAATTTCATACAAACAAACACTAAATGGCATAAGAGGCCACCTAAGACCTGACACATAATAGAGGAGGGCGGCTTCAATACTGCTCTCTTGTATTTAGATGGATCTTCTAAGCTGGAAACAAGTAAAGAAATTCAGATCTAAAATTTAGTACAGATCAACTAGGAATAACAGATACATACAGAATATTCCACCTAACAGAGAAGGAACACATGTTTTCAGTAGCAGATAGAACTTTTTCCAAAATCAATCCTTTCATAGAACACAGATCCAAGTCTCAACAAACCCAAAGGAAAACAGAATCAAGCGAGAGATAACCCCTTACATCCAATTAGAACACAGTGTAATGAAATTAGAAATCAACAGGAGAAACTACAAAAATATCTGGAGACTAAGCAATATATTTTTGAATTAGCAGTGTATCATATAAGAAATACAGGAAAAATTTAAATTCCTAGTGATAACTGACAATGAGAACACAACTTCTCGGAACCTTTGGGGTGCTGAAAAGGCAGTCCTGTCACAATGAAACATCTGAAGGGCATTAACTAGTAATCTAATGGTACAAGGCTCCTGAAGGGCAACCAGCAGCCAATCCCAAGTCCTGCAGAAGGCAAAGAATAATAAAGATGAGAGGAGAATTAGTGAAATGGAGAGAAGATATGGAAAGAGAGAAGACTGTGTTGCAGAGGGGTCAAGTTCAGGACAGTTGCACTGTAAACAGTCCACTAAGTCATTCCTAGGAGGCCAAAGCTCAAGACAGGATTAGACCATTCATGAGGGCAGATGGCCTATCTTCCACGAGACTCCACTGACCACCACCATGGTAGGAACCAAGCTTCTAGAATATGAGACTTGAGGAACATCAAACGTAGTAGCATATGATGCCAAGTGATACAACACAGGAAGAACTGCTCAACTGCTCAAATAATAGTAACAATGTAATATCGGAACTCCACTTGTGGTCAAAGTTGAGTGACAGATGCTAGATTCCCCCTCTGAAGGCCTCCACTAACACCTGCCAGACAAACAGTTTCAACCACGACTGCCATACAGAGGACATCACAGCGCTCAAGACAGCGGTCCCTGAAAGAGGGAAGGTCCTAAGGTGGCCCTAGTCACTGTTTGCAAAGTTCTAATGATTGGGGGAGGAACAGAGAGACCCCAGAATGACGCCAGGTAAAGATTCAAGGAACCAGGTTATCTGGAAAGCTTCTAGTTAGGAATAGCTCCGTCCTGCAGCTCTCTTCAGTGAGAAGACATGCCACAGCCACCCAGCCAAGAAACTCAAGAAACCTATTCCAGCATCAGTACCACCTAAATCTGCTTCTATTCTGTTTTCTCATTAGTTACTCACTATCTCAGTCAGCTCACAGAAATACTCATTTTACACTAACATAAATCAAACCATGCACGTTAAAAACAAAGACAAAAGTCAGGGAACACTATTATCAGCACACACGAACCTGGAGGAGCCTATAATCACTGTATGTAAGAGCAGTGGTTAGCTGACATGTGGCCCAGATCAAATTAGAGCATGAAAGGTAAGAACAGCAGCGAGAGCAGCAGGAGCTGCCCCACACTGCCACCTACAGGAAACCAGGGGGAAAGCAGCCTCACCTTTGCTCTATCTGACCACCCAAAAGACTGCACAGTCACATCCAATCGTTTCATTAACATCCGCCGGCGGCATTCATATTCACAGGAAAGAGCATCATTAATCCTTTCCAATTTTTCCTACAGGATTTGGGGATGAAACCACAAGATTAGACTCTTTGATTCTGCTCAGAGAAGAAATTTGAAAATTACTGTACTTTAAATAATATTATACTTAATGAGCATTTTATAATCCTGTGAAACTATGGACAAATATTTAAATAACATTTAATTATAAAGCATTTATGGTGTTAAGAAACTAGTTAAGAAGCTTATCTTTCATTAGATATATGTATTTAAGCAAAACATCAGCTTGCTAAGCAGCGCATATTAAGGAAATAATAGGCCAATAACTGTCCGCCTTGCTGGCCTCACACTACCCTTTTCAAATCACAGCTCTGCTAATATATCGCCACTATAAACATTCTTCCTAGTAGATATCTGAAATTAATAACTCGACTAAAGTGTTATGATATCTGTGATCTAATTCTCCAACACACTAAATGTCCATTACAAAAGGACACCAGTGCAATGAATGGACTGGATGCTGCTTGTCCCCTCAAAGGCTCCTGTGTTAGAGGTCTGGTCTGCGAGGGGACAGGCACTGAGAAGGAAGAGGAAGGGTACAGAGAGCCTGTGTGAAATCGGGCTCAGGGACAAGTTTTTGGTCCACTGAAGATATGACCCTGAAAAGGAGTCTGGGATGCGAGTCTTGTGACTTTTCATCTGGTATCTTCTTCATGCGCACACACCAGCCTTGCCATCCATCAGGAAGTGATAGAGGCAAAGGTGGTCCTTGCCGGGGCTGGCACCTTGTAGTCTTTGAGTCTTTTAAGCTGTGGGACAAGCCTCAGGGTAGCCTGCCTCATGTAGTTCCTTAAAGTAACAAAACCGTTTAAAAACGAACCAGGCTGTGATGGCACATGCCTTTAATCTCAGCACTTGGGAGGCAGAGGCAGGCGGATCTCTGTGAGTTCGAGGCCAGCCTGGTCTACAGAGCTGGTACAGCTATGCTTTACTTTAGTTATATAATTAGTAAAAGGAACACTTACTGCCTGTTCTGAACTTAAATCAATCTTTAGCAGTGGTTTTCCCACATGGTTTTTCTGGACTTTTGAGAGAATATCCTTCACCTGAAAGCAAATATGAAAGATTACCAAAAACTGCATATAGATCATTTAAAACCATCTTATTCTTATTTGATGTGCTGTTTTTGAACAGTAAATAATAACCATGCTAAAGTGAAATCACTGAAACACACCTTCACCCAGCAGGAAAGCAGGTCATGGCAGTGCCAAGTCCCTGGTGCACAAACAGAGCCGGCTACATTCATTCAAACCACAGAGCACTCGTCAGTAAGGAAGTGTACAGAGGCGCAGTTGAAATGGCGTGTGGACAATCACTGTGCAGTGTCCTCTCAGGATGGCACTCTTTACTTCCTGTTCCACTCTCAAGAGAGAACTAGGACGTTTAACAAGTTCATCAATTGCTCTCAAATAAATACTGGAATTTTTACTTAGTCTGACTTCACTGCTCTACAAAACAACATGGGATAAGCTCCCCATTACAGGCCTGACACAAACATTTTAACTACTTTTACAAAGCTACTGATTCAGGCTATCATTTTTATTCTGAAAATAGGATATTAGACAATTATTTTTTCTTAGTATCATCACAGGTCATTCCAATAATAGTGATTTTGCCTGAAGAAACTGACTGCAAAGTAACATTCTAAGTTGGGCTCACCTTTCAAACTAGAGAGTGGTTTGATGTCTTATTATATTAACAACCATAGCAAATAATCAGAAGCAGTAATGTTTCTTTAAGAGTTCAAAACCAAGCTGGAAAGATGGCTCAACGATTGAGAGCACTCAATGCTCTTTCAGAGGACCTGGGCTGTTTCCAGCAACCATAGTGTGGCTCACAGCCATCTGTAACCCCGAGTCCACAGGCTCCAACAGACACGCACGTGGTTCACATACACGTATACAGGAAAGACAAAGAAAATGAATACGTGGTGTAGGAGTTCCTTCTGTTTGTGTGCTGCTTTCACTGGATAATGAATAAAGAAACTGCCATGGCCTAGTTGATAGGACGGAACTTAGGTAGGTGGAGAAGACAGAACTGAATGCTGGGAAGAAGGGCAGAGTAGCAGACACCTTGGAACTCCTGCCTAAGATGGACGCTGGTGTGGTAAGCCACAATCACGTGGCAATACACAGATTAATGAAGATGAGTTAAATTAATATGTAAGATTTAGCCAATAAGAAGTTAGAGCTAATGGGCCAGGCAGTGTTTAAATGAATACAGTTTCTGTGTGATTATTTTGGGTGTAAGCTAGCCAGGCGGCCGGAAGGGAACAAAGGGCCACCTCCTCGTGCAACAAATACAGAACAAATTCAAAGAAAAATTTTCAAATTCGTCTTGAAAGCTGGGATGATAATAAGAAATGACTGTACACAGGAATAGGGGTTTTGGTGTTAAGAATGTTCTAAAGTTAGTCAATGATTGTAATAATGGCTATACAACATAAAAATTGACTAAAATTCATTACTCTGTACATTTAATATGAGTAGATTTTGACATGCAGATTGGATCTTGAGGGTTACATTTAAACATCAGCTTAGAGCGAGGCTGTGCGGCGCTGACCCAAATTGTAAATCTTCTCATCTTCAGAGCAATCTATCTCTCCACTGACCACAGTTACAGTACAGAATGCAGCATCATCCCTAAATTCATTTATTTTCTTAAACATGCTGTTTCTGTAAGTTTCCCAAACACCATAACTACTTGTAGGGTTACTTCACATATCATAACAATGAGGGGTCAGCTGTCACCTCTCACTCAAGAGGACACTAAATGTACATAAATTTGTAATTTCTAAATTTCTAAAATGCAATGGGACTTAAAAAAACTTGTTATAGACTGAGCCAAGAGCAGCAGCTCTGGGAGCTAACTGTCTACTCTCAAATGTTGTGAGATATTAGTATACTGTGTGAAGATATACTGCTGTGATTGGTTTAATGGAGAGCTAAACAGCCAATAGTTAAGTGGAAGATATAGGTGGGACTTCCAGGTAGAGAGAGAGAGGAAGTAGGAGATGAATCTAGGATGCACTAGAGATTTCCGGAGACACAGAAGCAGGATGGGCGGTATGCAACAGAGTGTACATGAATAGAAATGGGTTAATTTAAGTTATAAGAGCTAATTGGAAACAAGCCTAAGCTAAAGACAAGTTTTCATAATTAACAATAAGTCTCCATGCAATTATTTGGGAGCTGGCTGGCAGAAAAGAGGAAGACTTGTTACACTCAGACATCAGGTCTACCACACTGTGAAACAGTGCCTCAGTTTCCTCCTATGGAGGCTGCAAGCAATAAAAACAATTACCACAACATGTAAATATTCAAAAAGTAAATGACAGGGATTTGCTGTCACATTACTGAACAGTTTAAGTTAGAAAGTAAGAAGTGTCTTTCTCAATTATAACAGAGTATCTTGTACAAGCATGTGTAGAAAAAATAAATTACAGAAATTTTTCTTCTGATAGGAACTGAATGGCACAAGAAGCTGTTTTAGGCACAATAAGGGAAAATGCAGGAGGTACAAGATCATAGTTCCTTATAACTACTCCATCAGTGTGCTTATTTATTCATTTGCTACACAATACATGTTTACTAAACAATCAAGAGAGTATGTTTGCTCACTGGCAAAGAAAGCAGAGTGCGACATCCCATGGGGTGTGGGGAGGTGAGTGTCCTTCACTTTGCAAAACAACCACTTCTATTATACCGTAATACAAACCTAGCTAGGACAGCAATCCTTGAAGTTGAAAAGCAATTTTTAACATAGAAAACACTGGCAAAGTCTTAGGACTCACTCATCAAGATATGATTCTTGAATATTAATTACAAATTAAATTATAAGTATATTAAATATAAGTCAAAAACTTAAGTTTATATATAAAACTTCAGAGGAAGTATTTTGTTTTGGTGCCATATGTAGGTCACCCAGCACTTTTCATATGGTAGGCCAGGGCTCTACAACCAATATAAACCTCTACAAGTTTCTCGAGAAATTGATAATCTATATCACAATTAGAATATAGCACTGACATGTTAGCATTTAGTCGAATCTTGAATGAAATATGTATGTATACGTGTATTTTATACATATAAAATACCTTTGATTCCACTTGGCTCAGTAGGAGTGGAATGTCAGAAGTGTCTGACTTGGGGACCCCAAGGGCATCACACACAGCTTGAACTTCCTGGCAAATTTCACTGTTTTTATCTAACTGAGAATTTTTATGTTTCTTCTTTTGTAATATCTGTAAAGCTTGAAGTTCTGTACTTAAAAACACTGTAATAACAAATCAGAAAAATAACATTAATACATGCATGAGAATTTCTTGAAAAAAAAACTACTGAACTAGTTTACGTAAATAAGTAATAACAATATCAAAATCAAAACTAACTTACAAAGAACCAGTGAGAACAGTAGCTATAGAACACCTCAAACTTCAATGACAAATAGCCATTGTTCACTGAATTCCAAAAATAGCACTAAGTTCAATAAAATACGGCTCTATGAGGGCCTTTGAAGTAGCTGTAGGAATATAGATTAATATATGCAGTGATATTTCATTTGTATTTTAATAAAACTTGCCTGAAGATCAGAGAGTAAAATAGCCTCACTGGTCAGTTTTACAGACCAGCAGTGGTAACACACACCTTTAATCCCAGTAGCCACCATTAGTTGCCATAGGAACCGGGTGGTGCATGCCTTTAATCCCAGCCCTAGAGAGGATTATAAAACCGGAGGAGACAGCTCTCAGTCACAGTCTATTTCTGAGGTTTCTGGGGGCAGGATCACCATTTTCAGACTGAGGTCAAGGTAAAGAGCTAGTGGCTGGCTGCTTTGCTTTTCTGGTCTTCAGGCTGAACCCCAATATCTGTCTCTTGAGTTTTTACTAATCGTGCTACATATATATGCTCCAAACCTCCCAAACCTCACTTAAGAACCATAAAGGCACAAACTACACTTTATCTGATTTTCTGTGATGTATCCCTATTGCTCTTCCTGGTTTAAGAGTAGGTGATCAATAAATATTCCTAAACAGTCAATCACTGCCTATCACTACAAAGAAGGTACAGTGATCTGCAGAATAGCCTAACATCCCAAAGAATTTGAAAGATTAAGTCAGACGTCAGAGATGACAGTTAGCCATTTCATCATAAGCCGTCAGGGATGAGTCAGGCAAAGGAACACGTGCTAAAATACTGCAGAAAGCACAAACATGGGGATTTACTGACTATACTGTGAGTATTAATAAATGCTAGTAGAGTTTAAGCTGTCTATGTAAGACTGTTTAAGACGGGGCAATACTTTCCGTCAAACACAAAAGTCTCTTCAGTATGTAGTCTCTAATGTCTCAATAATCCAAGAGTATAATTCTGACCTGAAAATAACAAGAGTACACTGACCACACGCACTCAAACGTCCAAGGAAAGACAACTTACACAGAAGTTTCAGGCAGTCATCCTTCTTCGTGAGGCGGTCTTTAACATCTCCTGATATGAGTACGGAGTACGGACAGACCATCTCTTTTAAAAACCCACTTATCTCAAGCTGGAAGCTCTCTAGGTCGTCTCTCCCTTGAAAAGAAGTCAGAGGTATTCACTGAGCGCCTACCGCATAATCCACCACTGTAAATGCATCACAGCTGACGTCCACTTTACATTAAGTTTCAGATTTTCGCTTTCATCTTTAGATAGGTAACTGCAAGGCTTGGCTGAAGGCAAGCACACAATGTCTACACACAGAAAGCGACATCTAAGCTTAAGAACATGAAGGACATGATCACAGGATTAGAAATATTTCTACATTTAAATCTCACATAAGTCTCTCCAAATGGAGTCTCCATAAAATCAGATAAGCTGGACATTTTGAGGATTAGCAACCAGAGTAGTCAAAAGCACTGTCAGTGCCAGTTGAGAGCTGGCGTCAGGGCAGCTGTCCAACTCCGCTGCTTCTCCACATTCAGATAACGAATGTGATTGTGGAATTTAGCTTCACTGCTATCTTTAATATAATCATGAGGAACTGCATCATGCTTTAAATGTAGATATTTTATTTTGTCTCAAATAAACTCTGTCATGTATGACAAAGAAAGTAATTAAAAACAGCTTTGGAAAAGAATGCTACTTTTTCTCTTCAGCTAATACCCAATAATTCCCCATTTTTTCACTTTATCAGACTATCTGAAATTCTACCAGACCTGGCAGGAAGACTCCAGCACCAGATACTGAAGAGTTAAAAGAGCAGCCTAAGGTACTAAGAGGTTTATAGTCACAAGATTTCCATGTGAATCCATGTCCTAAGATAAAGACTTGAGAATAATACTTAAATTGAGGCGTATACATATTTTTAAAACTTAATTCAAACTGAGTCATAGTCAAGAGCTTCAGTTTTTAAAACAGCCAGTTCACACTGCCTTTTTCAGATAGGCAGTGAAGGCTTACAGTTTACTATAAAATTTAATTTAGACTTTTTAATAATCAGTACTGAGGTTCATCATATTAGCAATTGTTCCTTATACAGTGGTCGTACTACTGATAAAACTACAGTCTGAGCACTGTCCATTTGCTTCCCTAGAAAGTGGAAGGGTGGGCAGAGCAGGGCAGCAATACCGGCAGAAGTGATGCTTTCTTCCAGGTTGCATAATGACTTTATTTGAGAACCTAACCAAACGCAGAGCTCCGAAAATTCAGGTGAAGACAGTCCACCCTCTGCTGCCTTGGAGAGCGCCTGTTCCTCTAGCAATGGACCCTTGTACCTAGAAAGGAAGAAACAACAACTTATAAAAATACAGAAAAGTTGTTTTGATATTAGCCATTCCAAAGAGGGTGAGAGGAAGTTTCAAAATTGTTTTAATTTTCATTTCCCTAACTGCTAAGGATGATGAACATTTGGGGGTGGGGTATGTCCTCACCATTTTTATTTCTTCTATTGAGAACACTCTGTTAAGATCTGTAGCCCCAAGGGAGGCCAGATGACTCCCCAAACAATATAGGCTGTGGCTATTGCCTTTGGATACCTCACAGAGGTCCAAAGAAAGCCCCTTCTGCTGAAGGCACACTGAGGACATAGGACTTGGATTGTTTGAGCTGAATCTAACCCAAAGCCTCCTTCCTACACTAGTTCCCATGGTACCACACAATACTGTACAAGTTGCCAAGGGACAGAAGCCATCAATAGTCCTGCCCTGTAGCGACACCTGTGAACCACAATAGTGACTAGCATGACAAGATATCCATAAAGTCAAACCAGCAGCTGTCTAAGTGAACTTATGGCCTGCTCAACACCTAGCCAGCTAGGGCCTGTTGGGGACAGTCTTAGAGAGAGTCTCCATTACTCTGCTAGACTAGCACAATTCCATAACTACATTCTAAGCCTTGCCCTCCTTCCCAGATAATGGAGCTTCTCTCTACAGCAAATGCAGATGGTTACAGAAAACCACAACTGGACACAATGGAGAGAGAGAGAGAGAGAGAGAGAGAGAGAGAGAAATGGATTGTGGGGCACCTAGCCCTGATGGATATATCTGCAGAGAGCGCCAGCATCTCTGGCTCAGGAACATCAACCAAGAGGGGCAGACAGAACACAAGAGTCAGAATACAAGGAACCCCGTGTCTGACTGCTTCTCTTAGAAATGGCTGCGTAAATCAGACATAAAAGACAGTACCAGCAGGCCTGCTCATGGAAGCGAGAAAAATCTCATAGGGTCCCACTCTAGACAAAGAACTATAGTCTACCAATGACTATTGAGAGAACTGACCTCTCCCAGGGATCAATACCCTGATTGGCTATCTAACACAAAGTGGTCAGCCCTGAAACTATATACAAACAAAATGGCCTCAGCAAGATGTATTCATATATCAGTGTGCAAATTGAGAGAGATATGTACAACAATAATAAAGAAAAGGAGGCTATCAATGTGAGGGTTGTGGGCTATGGCAGCAGCTGGAGGGAGGAGAGGGAAGGGCAAAAGGAACTCTTAGTTTTTCTGGTTTACTTTTCAACTCTCTTTTTTTTTTTTAATCTCTAACTTGCCCTGGGGGAGCCTCTGGCGCTCTCTGCCAAGCCCTGCTGCTTGTTCTCATACACTATTTTATCAGACGGCAGACATTAACTATGTTGATGTGTGACCGTAGCTGCTTTCAGGGAAGAGGGGAACCGCTGGACAATTTACTGTTTATTCTTCCTCTATGTAACTAGTATTTGGCTTTTTCAGATTTTATAGAAAATTTAAATATTACAAATAACACAATACCAACAGTCTTAATAGCCTTGAATCGTCCCAATTGTAAAAACTATAGTGAAAAGTAGCATAATGCAAATATCTAGTTTACAAGGCAAAGTTAAAAACGACCTATGAGATCTTAACCTACATTATTTATTTCATAGTTGTATCACTGAAAGTATTTCCACAAGTTGTATTAGTCAAGACACTAAATTTTCAAAATACTTTATATCACCTCAACTGTATTAGATACCAATTTTCTATACTTACTCTTTCTGCAACTAAGGTTTTCTCAGGCATCGTACACTGTCAGATTTCAGCACTCAATGTAGCAGAACCCCCAACTTTCACTTTGAGATTGAAATTGCTGTCTCTGGGTATCAGGCACGCAGTCACATGGCCAGTGCGTCTTTTGATTCATCCCCAGGATCTGTAAATAGTTCCCTACTTTCCTGACAATCCAGTCAGACACTTTTCTACCAGGGAGGCATCTTTAATTCAAAATACAATATGAGTTCATTCCCAGACAATTCATCTAACCAATCATTTGATAAATACAGTTTTGTTTTGTTTTTTAATTTTTAGGAATTTTTGTTTTCATTTCACTTTTATTTCTGATCTTGCTATTTAATTATACAGAATATATAGTTTTGAAGTCTAATTTACAAAATGAGGTACGTCAGCACAAATCTAGCTTACCATGTTTTGTTTGTCTCAGAGTATAGGTCCGGCTGGCCTTGAACTCACTGAAGTCCAGGACATCAACTCTTACTCCTCTACCACCCCGGCTCCTGAGTGCTGGAACTGCAGGTGTGAGCCACCACGTTCCTAGTTTGCCATCTGAATCTAATCTCTACTCGACTCCCACACCATAGATAACCAAGTTTATCAATTTGAGACTCGCGTGCAATCATTTTTAACATAAAAATCGACATACTTTTTCCTTTGAGATGAAAGATAGCTGCTCCCTGCTGCTGGTCCATCGCTTACACACACAGGCTGACTGCAGACACATCAGCTGCAGAGAGCTTAAGCTTTTTCTCTGTGACCCTTTTCTACGGAGAACTTATTATGTATGTACAGTACAACATAAAGTACAAACCCAACACTTACTGATGATAAATCCTAAGTTTTCTCTATTGTAGTTTTACCATCAAGGTATCAATAATATTCATTCCCCATAAGTCACCAAAGTTAACAAACTTTTGTATTTTTACCACCTACTGAGTCAAAAATGAGTTGTATTTCATAAAGAATATTTCCAAATCTACATTTTGCAGATAAAAAAAAATTAAGCCTTACTGAGATTTAAATAGCAAGTCAGGCACAGGGATAGACATGCATATTTATAAATCATTTACTCTTTTAGAAACGTTTTGAAGTTCGTATTAGTCTGATTCTGTGATGCCAACAGATAAGTGGTGGTTTTCAGATGAAGCCCAGATGTGGCTCCAAACACTCTACAGAAACTCTTGAACCTCTCTCTGTCAATACACGTAACTAAAAAAAAAAAAAAAAGCCTAACTCAGAGGACGCAGCCAGGACAAGGCAGAGCTGCAGCTGGGACACTGTCCCAGCTACATGTCCCTCCAGCCCAGCGGTGGTGGTGCACGCCTTTAAGCCCAGCACTGAGGAGGTGGAGGCAGAGGGATCTCTGTGAGTTCCAGGACAGCCTGGTCTACAGAGGGAGTTCCAGGACAGTTAGGGCTGTTATACAAAGAAACCCTGTCTTGAAAAAAAGAAGAGTAAACATTCATGTCCCCACTTGTGTTCATTTCTACAATAAAGCACTTATCTAGGTTGTACATAGGTGGCTATAAGTCATTTCCATTGAAATACCAATTATAAGAGTCAATAAAAGTTGATCAAATCACCAAAAATATTGACTTTAGGAAAAAAAAACCACAATCTTCAAAATCTTAGCTCAAAACAGAGATTAAAAACCGAGAAAACAATCTAGCAAACCTGAATGTGGATTAGGAATGAGTCATAACAGCGACTAACTTCTGTAAACTGCTCAGAGCAAGCTAGGCCAGCACCAAGTATGTACAACACCCCACAGTGAGTGGGAACTCGCTTGGGATGGCCACAATCATGGCAACTGGCTAACCTCTACTGCCCGTGTTCCTAACCCAGACTGAACCTTCCAGAAATGTCTCCTTTTAATTATTTATACAGCAGCAGTATCTAAAACTATTCTGTGGGGCAATAGTCAGTTGGGTAAGAAATAGTGTTTCTGACTATAGCAGCCTCCTGAGCATCTGGTGGAGATCCAATCTAAGATAGCAATGCTGGGTGCAGTCTAGAAACTGCTTTCCTAGTCTCTGATGGACACCGCCCCTCTGCAGCAGCAAGCCCCAGGTACTTCCCTACTGTCGCCAGAACTCTCTCTATGAGAAATAACAGCAAGCATTTGAGAGGTGTATTCTGCCACTTAGGTTTCAATGAAATTGTACTGCTGGCTGGTGCTAGCATCCACACATTCTCATTTAATTGGGAAAGTGCTACTGTTACTCCCAATACCTGAGAATCCACCGCCTCTCACCGGAACCGTAGTTGCTAGTTTGACACAGCTTCAAATTAGATAAATGAACCATGGCTTTAGTCCATTAGAGTGCTGTGGACCTTCCTCAAATAGACATCACCCAGGGCCTATTTCTTTTTCTTTTGTTTTTTAAATTTTGTTATTTTATGTGTGTGGGTGTTTTGCCTGCATGACTGTGCAGTAGAAAAATGCCTGGTGCCTGAGGCGAGAAGAGGACACCGATCTCCTGGAACTGTAGCTACAAACAGCTGTGAGCGCCCATGTGGGTGCTGGGAATCAACTTGGGTCTTCTGAAAGAACACTCAGTGCTCTTAAAAACTGAGCCATCTTTCCAGCCCCCTAATTTATTAATCCCAATCAGCCTAAGCGATACAAGCCCTTTTTCCTGCCATTAACCCACCCTACTGGTTCTGTTGCCGGTTTAGCTCTCCACCCCTCTGCTTCCCATGCTGTCTAACCTATAAACAGCTGCCCTATAACCCCACCTCCTCTCAGGCTACCCTACTTCACCAGCCAGCTCCTTGGGGGTTTGTCCTCCTTGCTCTCACAACTGTCCCTGCTGTCTAAAGCTCTGGACAGTTTCTCCTATGGCTCCCAGCTGTAAGCCTCTTGTGCATCTAACACCGCTGTGGGCAATTTTCTTCTCCACCCCTGCTCTTACTATTATCTTGTGTCTCTCCAAAGCCCCTAAGACCTACCTCCCCGAGCCTTCAGCTCCCTAACCTCCTTTTTCCAACCTCTCCACTCTGTATCTGTCAATCTCCCTGGACTTCGCCACCACCAGAACTATTATACTTCCCAAATCACGGATCCAATCATATTCCTCCTGGCCACACCTCCTATCTCCCCAGCTTCTTTTGTCATCTTTCATCAACAACTGTCCTTTGACCTCCTGCCACCTCCACGCCACTGGTTCCTCTGCACCCGCTGTACTTCCTCCTCCTTCCTATCTTCACTGCCTCCCCTATTCGACTGTGATTCCACAGTGCATCTGGCTGAAGAAACGAACCCTTGGTACTAAGGATCATCTATACTACCTCTATACTCTACATCTATTATTACCTCTATACTACGATGCACCCCTACCACTAAGCAGCACGTCTTTCCCAAACCATCAAAGGTACTTTTAAGTTAGACAGCTAATTACCTGGCAGGTCCTATTAGTAGGTAAGGGAGAAAATGAACCACATAGCTGTAAAGGTATGTGCAGCGTGCCCTGATCCTCTTCACACTCTGCCTCCCAACCCCATCGCCTCCTCAAGGTCTTCACTTCTACTCTAACATTCAGAACACAGCATCTTCCTTCCCCAGCTACTCTCACTGAGTCAGTCTCTACTCATCCCTCCTACTTCGACTCCACTGTCCTTTCCTCAGACATCCAGCACTAACCCATGAGCCTCCTGTTATATCCCCTGCTTTCTCCTCTGAAGCACTTATTACAGTGTATCTATGGACAACCACATGTTTCGGCACTTAACTGTGAGCTCCGTAAAGACAGGCACCAGTCTCTTTTGCTCACCGCTGGCTCCTCGGAACAGTGTCCGAGACCCAGTCATGCTCCATAAATGTTTGAAATAAACAGTGGTTTCACCCCAGACTGAAGCTCTGTAATATCTGCAACATTATCATGCTCCTCTGAAGATGGTGACGTGGAGAGCGGGTACTATACACTAGACCAGAACCTTTCCATCAGCTATGTGCAAGGCTGCAGTGTACAACCAAACCAACTAGCTGAGCCGCATTGTTCGTAAAATCACAGACCACTGTAACTAAAGACGCATGAAGTCATCTGCTTGAGGATACTCACTTCACGGAAGAGCAAACTGATTCCTAACTTTAGTAACCGCTGCAGCTCTACATTGGCCTTTCAGAAGTTTAAGTCATTCCATTAACTTCTTACTTTACCTGACAACCTAAAGCACTTTCCCTGATAAACCAAATGGTTTCATCACAATAAAAAATACATCCTTCACAATCTTCATGGAGATCAGTGATCAGTTACAACATACACAATCAGTAACATTTCCACATTTTATCATCATGAAGTGAGTCTTCAAATCTCAAAATCTTGTCCTTGGTCTGTAGCATAAACTCTGATTGGTCTTAAAAATAAAACCTGGAGTCAGATATTAGGCGTGAAAGCTGAGAGATCAGAGAAGCAGATCGGCCAGTAACTAGTTCTTACCTCTACGAAACCCTCAAGCCAAAAGAGGCAAGATCCTGTGTCTACAAATCCTCAAGAGTGAATGTTCTGAGCTCCTGTCTCCTCCCGTCTTACATTCCTCTTGTCTCCAATGCTGGGATTAAAGGTGTATGGCTCCCAAGTACCGGGATTAAAGATGTTAGCCACCACTGCTTGGTTCTGTTTCTCTTTTAGACTGGGTCAATCTCGTGTAGCCCAGGGCATCCTTGAACCCATAGAGATCCATCTGTCCGTGGCTCCCGAACACTGAGATTAAAGGTGTGTGCCACCACTGCCTGGCCTCTATGGTTAACTAGTGTGGCTTAGCTCCGTACTCTGATTTACAGGCAAGCTTTATTTGTTAAATCACAAACAAAACGTCACCACATTGGCCATTCCAGGAAAAGCCAATTCTAAAGTGTGCAAAGTTGTACTTCTCATATTGAATGTAAACGAATGTTCCTCAGTAAATGCCAGCATTACAGCAAATCTCACTCTCTTAACAGTTATAGTAGGAACAACTTTAATGAATCAAAGGATAAAAACCATTGTCTTCCCATTTCATAAATGACTTACAAGATCCCCAAAATTTCAAAGGTCGGACTTGGGAGCCAAACTGGAACCTAAACACTTATGGCTACTTTAACTTAGTATCTAATAATTACATCCCGGTGAGGTAAGAAGAGAATTTCACAGAAGTACAAATGGCCCTGATATAATCCCTGGCTCTGTTATTTCATTTAAAAAAAAAATTTTATTCAAGATCAAATAAATGCAAGGTTCTGTTACGCTGGGTAACAGCAAAGCACGCATCACCTGAGGGCAATAAAAGTAACAGTCGCTAGAGGAGCAATGACATTTGAGGGAACAAAAGCAAGGGGGTGCGGAGAGAAGGTTCCAAGCTTCTTTAGGAACACAGTTACCATAAAAAGAAGCTGCGCGCAAGGAGGCAAACACGATTGTGCAGATGGTGCCAACGTGAGGTTATCAACCCTCAGTCGTTTGGCCCTTCGCTTGCAGAGATGCACCCCCTTTTGAACTTTTTCTTCACTCATTTACCCCATCGGTCACTGTACCCTGCGACAGACCCCTCTCTAGTACATTGCTAGGAATCCCTCAGTGAAGAAAGCTGGCACAGCACCTGTTCTCCGGGAGCTGGGTGAAGTTCACAAGACAAAGATGGAAAAGGAGCAGGGCTGTGAAGGAAACCACGATGGGAGGGAGTAAGAACTGCGTGTCCAGATCGCCCCATCGCCGCCACCCCTGGGGTTCTCCTCATAGCACCTAGCGCCCAGAATGATAAACTGCAACGGACAGTAGATTCTTTACAGCTTAATATCACTCTGAAAACTGTCATTTCTCCCTGCCTGCCACTCAAACGTGCATTAAAGAGCGGAAAAGGTTAAATGTAGAGGCTTGCACTCAACCAAGAAAGTCTCCAATCTAAAAAGCTGGAGTGAGTAATCCTGAGCCCGGAGGAAGTCAAAGCCTGAGTGGCGTGCGACAACAACGGTCCAGAGGCGACTACGGTGCGGAGCGGCTCGCGCCGCTTCTCCGTCCTCACAGTAGGCCCCCGAGGCCCGGGGAGAGCCGGCTACGGGGAGATCGCGATGCACAGGACAGCAGGACCCTGCCCCGCGCCAGCCTGGCCTGCTCCCGCCGAGGCCGCACGGTCCCGCCCCGTTCCCCGGGTCCCTGTGAGCTGGAGCGCAGAGGCCTGTGCACCGCCCCGCACACCGCCGGCCGGGTCCGGGGGGCACGCGCGCCCGAGCCGCAGCGGCCACGCGCAGGGCCGGCGTACCTCCCCGGGAAGCGGTCCGCGAGAGCACTCACCCCAGGGCCTCTAGGGTGTCCAGTACGTCCCCCTCCATGCTAGTTTCGGGCCCCAGCTCTGGCCCTCTCATGGTCGCTTGGCCCAAAACTGTTCGTCACTCTAAAAATCCCGCCGGAAACCAGCGTCATCACGCCAAGGTTCCGGGGCAGGTAGCCATGGCGACCGTGAAGGAGCACGTGGGCCCCAGACCTGGAAACAATCTGTGCTTGGTGCATCCTAAAAACCGTGTTTGTAGCAATAGACATTTAAAAAAAAAAAAAATGGAAAATAAACGTGTTCATATTGAAAAGGCATCTTTATGTTAGATCTTAACCTCGTGTTAAAGTCAATCTTTGTGTTTGTTTGGTTGGTGTTTTTTGAGACAGGGTTTCTCTGTAGCTTTGGAGCCTGTCCTGGAACTAGCTCTTGTAGATCAGATTGGTCTCGAACTCACAGAGATCTGCCTGCTTCTGCCTCCCGAGTGCTGGGATTAAAATCGTGGGCCACTACAGCCTGGCTAATGTCAATCTTTATTCATCTTGATTCAAACCTACTGGTTAAACACTACCCCGCCTTAGATTTTTAATTTTTCTTTATGGTGTGTATGGATGCCATGTGTATTCTGGTACCTTGGAAGACTGCAGAGGCCTCAGATTAGGTCCTCTGGAAGAATGGCCACCATTCTTAACCAATGAACCAACTTTCCAGTAGCCACCCCACACACACACACACACATACACATCTTGCTTTTTATAACAAGAATTTTGAAAAAAAAACTATAATTAATTCCTGTAGAAAGTGTGGGGGCCAGCCATGATATGCTAAGTCTGGACAGGTCACCCAGAGGAAGCTCTTTACTTCCAACCATTATCACCTTTCTGGTCATCAATAAATTTAAAAGGAGTCTAGAGTCTCAATAGTTTACCCTGAGACAATGTCTGGCTTCAAGAGGAACCACAGACTGAGACTGCCTGACTCCCACCCAAGAGCAGATCGTTCAAAGGAAATGTCTGGCATTCCAAGAGCTGTAGATAGAAACACCTGCCAGCATACCTCAACAGGACACCCTAGACAAATGTCAGTCAATTGGGGGCCCTAAACCTTGGAAACTCCCCACCTCTACTACTATAAAAACCCTACTCTAATTGAGCTCGAGGCTCTCCAGATATTCCAATACGTTGGACATGCAGAGAGACTGAGTTTGCAAACTTGATTAAAATAAAGTCTCTTTGCCTTTATTTTATGGGACTCGGTCTCCTTTGTTGGGTTTTGTGGGGACCCCGCAATTTGGATATAACTAAAAGTAATAGCAGGTGTATAAATAACCCCATTGAGCCAATATTTGCAGCAGTGCTCTGGCATTAATAAGAAGAAATTAAGAGTACTATTTCATTATGAATATAGAACCAAATAGATAAGCTGTTGTTTTCATCTGTCTAAAGAATCACCACAAATATATACTCAGATTTTTCGTAGTATTGCTGATCATTTATGAATGTATAAGTACCAATAGTAGCTACAAATCCAGATTCATAGGAAGGTCCTTAACAATTAAAAGCAAAGCCACTACATGCCTTTAATCCCCATACCCTGGAGGCTGAGTCAGGCATATAACTGTGAGTTCAAGGATAGGCTGGTCTACATAGTGAGCTCCAGTTCAGCCAGAGCAACAAAGTAAGACACTGTCTCACAAAACAAACATCCAAAAAGAAAAGAGAGAAAGAGAGACAGACACAGAAAAAGAGAGAGGGCTGGAGAGAAGAGAAGGAGGAAGTGGAAGAGGAGGGAAGGAAGGAGGGAGGGAAGGAAGGAAGGAAGGGAGGAAGAAAGGAAGGAAGGAAAGAAGAAAGGAAGGAAGGAAGGAAGGAAAACAGACACAAAAAGAAATCTTCTGAGAAACAAATTTAGCACAAATTATTTCCAGCAGATTTATGCCAAAAGGAACTTCAGGGTTGTTTGAGTGAAAAGAAAATAGCGACAGATGAAAACACAAGAGTGTAAAAAGTGATGAAAAGTACTCCTAAAAAGAAAAAAATGAGATTAAATATTGGCTGTTCTTAAAACAGCAATAGGAATGTCATGTGAAGTTTCAAATGGGGGAGGACTAACCAATAGAATTAAAGAATTACAGCATTCATCATTATAAAGTAAAGAATTCATGGTAGTTTATCAAGATTGTACAGCATCATCATTAAGCTGTTCAGTAAACAAATCATCAAACATTACAACCAACTGAGAGGGGGGCAGTGCAAAATATCTATGAAAGAGGAAGCAAAATGGAAAATAAAATGTTAAACCATGATGTAAGACAACTGGGTACCAACATTAATGCCAGAAAACATAATTGGTGGGACAATAAATATTGTGGAGAGAGATAAGCAGGGAGATTTTATTATTATTTTTTAAGTGAAGGGCACAGACACCTGTAACAGTCACAAATGCTTCTTTCATACTTAGCATCAAAACATTTAAAAATGTTCAGAGCACAAGTAATAATCCAAGGGAGTGTTCTGGTGAGAGGACATGAGATGCTGTATCTCTGAAGAGGTTTATCTGTTATTCCACAGTGGGATTTTGCCACTGTCCCATCAAGAGCTATGTTTACTCTCCTCTTCAGTCCAGACCCTATGACCACTTTGACCAATAGAATATGGTGGAAACGATGTTGAACCTATCAGGTATAGTCTTTAAATAGCTGGCGCAGATACACACACACACACACACACACACACACACACACACACACACACACCAGGCTACCGGGAATGGGATGCCTCCTCTAGAAGTTCAACCACCAGACTGAGATTTTGGGGCCACATGTAGAGACCAAGTGTCAACATATTGCTTGGTGAAGCCAAATAAGATCCTACCGAGCCATCAGACGATCAGCTGCAGTCCCAGATCACAAATGCCCGTAACTGTGCAAGGGCCAAAGCAAGAACTAGTACAGAGCTCAGTCAACGCATAGCCAAAGAGATAATGAAAACTGTTATTTTAATCACTCGGGTTTGCATAGTTTCTTATGCGACAGTAAATAATAATGATTATGCAAAGAACTGCACAGTGAAATTTAGAAAATGGCACATGATCTCTCTCAATATTGTAGAGACCAGTGGTTCTCAACCTTTCCAGTGCTACAACCCTTTAATACAGTTTCTCATGTCGTGGTGACTCCAACCATAAAACTATTTCATTGCTGCTTCCTAGCTCTAATCTTTCTTCTGCTATGAATCATAGTGTAAATATCTAGTATGCAGAATATCTGATATGTAAGCCCTGTGAAAGGGTCATTTGACCCCAAAGGTGTCGAGCCCCACAGGTTTAGAACCACTAGTGTAGATTAAGACTCAATCATATTTACCTGTGTGGAAAGAAACTGGGAGACACACTCTTCATGTGAGTTCAGGAAAAACAATACACGACTGGGAAAGACATTTAATTTTCTCTGCCACAATATTCTCTTAAGATTTATCTTTCCAGCTAAACTATTCAGAAATCTGTAATTTAATCATATCTCAAATCGAAACTTAAAGTGACTCAGAGACCTAAATATAGCCAAAAATTGAAACCTTGTAATATAGGTAGAGTCTTTGAGATCTTAAATTAGGCAAATATTTCCAAGATATAACACTAAATCAAAATTCAGAAAAGCAAACATGGATAAACTGTGCTTTATCAAAATTTATTTTTGCTCATCAAAAAATTAAGAACATGAGCTAGGCATTAGTGGTACACACCTCTAATTCCATCCCTCGGGAGGCAGAAACAGGTGGACCTCTGTGAGTTCAAGGCCATTCTGATTTACAGAGTTCCAGAACATTCAAGGCTACACACAGAGACCCTGTCTTGAAAAACAGAAAAGAAATTTAAGAAAATGAAAAGCAAGCCATGGACTCGGAGAAAATATTTGCAGTTCATATCTAATTTTAAAAAGACCTGCATCCAGAATATATAAAGAGTTATTAAGGGAAGACATTCATGCCCTACCCCCATGCAGTTCTGTTCAGATGGGGATTAGCTAACCACAGGCCAGCCAGGGTCCTCGAAGCCCTGGCCCGAGGGAAGATATCCATGAGCCCCATTATGCTAATCAAATACTGTGATGGAGAAATGGGAAAGGAAAAAGAAGCAAAATGGTTCATGTGCGGTGGAAAGAAACAGAAAGGAAGAATTGAAGATGGAGAGGCGTACGCTGATGTTGGAGGCCTGCTTGTCACTTGGGACTATGGCAATGCCTGAGTCGGGCTGCTTCCAAGGGCTGTTTCTGGGTTTCTGGTCTTACAGCAGCCAGATTCTTTGACCATGGCTCCTGTTGCCATCGAGGGCCATGCTGATTCCAGTGATCTGGGGCGCCACCTGGTGCCATGGTGACAACCAGACCCACGCTGCTACTGAGAACTATGTCTGGGTCTGTGGTCCTACCACAGCCAAGGTCTATGTTGATGTCCATGGCCTGTGTTGCCACTAAAGGTCACATGAGTCTGGTGTCTGGTCCACAACCCGTGGCCTTGTTGGTGTTTGGGAGTCATACTGCTGCCAGAGCCATCCTGATCTGAGTGGTCAGGGCTACCACTTGGAGCTAAGACATTGACCAGGTCAATCTACTGCCTGAGGTAATGTCCGAGTCTGTAGACCAGCTGTAGTCGGGGTCTGTGTTGAAGTCTGTGGCCCAAGTTGCCACTAGGGCCCACACAGAGGCCGAGGATCTGGGTCATAGCCTGTGGCTTTGTTGGAGTCTGGGAGCCATGTTGCAGCAGAGGACATACAGATCTGAATGGCTTGTGCTGCCACCCAGGACCACGACATTATCTGAGCCCCAGGCTGCTGCCAAGAACAATGTCTGGGTCTTGGCCCTATAGCAGTCAGGGTCTGGATTGACATAGGCGGCTCCTGTTGTCACCAAGGGCCTTGAGAATGACCAGGGTCAGGTCAACCACCTGAGTCCAAGTTGGTGTCCAAGGGCCACAATGTATGCAGATCTGAGTGACCTGTGTTATGCCCAGATCGGAACCCCCAAAAGACCACCACAGAGACTGAATCCCATATGTAAAACCAAAAAATCCTTTATTCAAGTTAGAACTTGGACTCTCGGTGTGTCCAACACATTGGCACCATCACAGAGGCTCAAACTCAGTTGGGGTGGAGTTTTTATCATAGCAGAGGCTGGGGTGAGGGATATCTAAGGTTCAGGACCTCTGATTGGCTGACATTTGTCTAGGGGTGTCTTGGTGAAAGGGAATGGGTGTGTGTTGGGCTAAGGGACATCAATTGATCCTCCTATCTACAATGGTTAGAACGTTAGTGTTCAAATGGAAGCTTCACCTCAGCCCTTGGCATCCATATAGCCATAGAATCTGAAATGTTTGGATAGAAGCCACACCCCAGGCCCTGGCATCCATAAATCCAAAGAGTTTGGAATCTTGGGTGGAAGTTCCACCCCAAGTCCTCCCCTAGGAGTTGCCTCAGCCTAGATTCTGCCCCCGAGAAACTTGCCAAAGGATGACCCCCTTCCTAGAGATGCCCAAGACCACTCCCACAGGGTATTTAGACTGCCTTCCCCCAGAGAGCAAACACGTGGCGTTCCAGTCTTCCTTTTCCATATCCTCTCTGGAGGGCTGGAAAGCCATCTGGGAGTGTCTGTATCCACTAAACCTCGGCTTTTCTAATTCAGTTTGATCTGATTCAGATTATTGCATCGGCTTATTGGGGTGCAGAAACTTTCCACTTAGGAATGTCCTTTGGAATGTTAGGTACATTTCCCTCGAATGGTCCATTCCTGGGTGGTGCCTGGGTTGGCTCAGTTTGTAGTCTTTCTTGGAACCAGGTAATCTGAAACTCAGACCTCTGTTGAGCTTGTCATGGCTGGGCCCCCACTTTAGGAAGATGTCTGACCTACGGTCAGGTATAGTTTATCCTTCTTGTCTCTCTGATGGTATTGATGGCCTGGGCTAGCTTTAACTTTGTCGGCTTAGCAGCCGGCAATCAGGTTCTTCCCCTAGGCTGCAGCCAGTTTCTTAGCTCAGCTCATATGCAAAAATCAAGACTTGCTCTTTCTAGAGCTACTAGGTCTCCTGTTGAAAAAAAGCTAGACAGGCTTGCCTTGCCAACAGACTTTATTTTAAAATATAAACAGGTTTCAGATGCAACTTTCCACTAAAGAAATATGATTTAAAATGACTTTTCTCAGTAATAACTGCTTATGTCTTTGGTAAATGATTAGATTAAAAAAAAACAAGGGGTTCAGATGTCTTCCTCTTCTATGGTATAGTTCTGATAAGCTAATAGATTTTCAGGTACTTCTCTTTGGGCTAAAGACGTCTCCGTCCAATCTATGCCTGGCTTTCTGGACAGAGGGAAATACGCACGCTTCTAAGCCAAGTCTGTAGTCTTTGCGAGGACTGAAATGGGTCTACTCCTGCTGTTTTACAGACACCCAAGACCTGTTAATTACTGCTATGTGTATGTCAGTACAGATTGATGATACTAATATATTTAGAACTTTTATATCCTTTTATAAAATAAAAATTTATACAGGTTACAGAAAAAAACCTGGATCCACTTCTCGCAGGTCAAAAGGGTTCCAGATAAGTACAGCCTAAGTCCCCCTCCCCTCCCCGTCTATTCCTCAGGATAGTATTTTTCTCTCTCCTGGCCTTGAGACTCCTCCCCTTCCCACTTACTAAGACTGTGGGCCTGAAAGTTTCAAATATAATATTTTCCTTTAAGTTTATAAATCTTAACTTCTGTTCCTAGTTTAAACTTGTCTCAACAGATTTCCACTTGGCTGACAGACACATTCAAGCATCAGTTGCTGACTACAACCTACCTCAAAGAACTGCAAGACCTGGATTTGCTGAACTCTGATGGTGGGCCAGTAGAGCCTGTGTGAATGCTACCTGTCTCTTGAATGCAATCAGCAAATCAGATGCTTCTGTTAAATGCCCCCATTGCCTGAATTCCCTCCTTACCTTTGGCTAGCCTTTCAGCCTTCTTGGGCCCTGATAACGATGCCTCAGTGTCAGCTCGAAGTAGATACGGAAAAGAACATGTCTTGTGTTCCCTGACCAAAATAGGTAGAAATGCTGAGACAAGGGGAACTCTGTGGTATGGGGGACAAAATGGCTACCTATAATGCCTATTGACATACTAGGAAAAGAGAGCCAGAATTGTCAATTAGAAGATTTATTAACTAAAATGGTTCTACAAAAAGATAAGACACTTTGATTCTTTATCCAGAACCAAAGAGGTCATTCAGGATTATAATTTGGATGTACTTAAAGATCAGGGCTACAGGGCCCGGTCACTGCCCTAGAAAAAATCTGTTAGCCAATGGTTCTTAGGTCCCAAATGCCACCCCCTTAAATCCCTGAGCAAGCAGGACCCATTATTGAGTCCTGTCATCAGTACTTGTGAAGTGGGGACTGTAGGACCCAACCATGACAGGCTCAACTGAGGCCTGAGTTTCAGATTACCTGATTCCAGGAAAGGTAAGGATGTTACCACCCAGGAAACATCCAGGAATGGACCATCCAAGGGGAAGGAACCTAACAGGCCAAAAGAAATTCCCAATATTCCAACCATTATGGATAGGATCATCTGACATCCCTCAGTCCAGCGCACACCTATCTCCTTTCACAAAGACACCCCTAGACAAATGTCAGCCAATCCGGGGTCCTGAACCTTAGAAATCCCTCACCCCAACCTTTGCTATTAAAAAAAAAACCCACCCCAACAGAGTTTGAAGCTCTCTGACCATGCCAATGCATTGGGTACACTGAGAGTCCAAGTTTGAACTTAAATAGAGGCTCTTTGCTTTTACATACGGGATTCAGTCTCCATGGTGGTCTTTGGGGGCTACCCGTGATCTGTGTACAGCAACATGCACTGCTACCCAAAGTCATGGTGACTTCCAGGCCAGACCTGCAGCTGAGGGTCATGTCTGGGTCTGTGGCCCTACTGCAGGCAGGATCTGTGCTGACCTCCGAGGCTCCTGTTACCATCAGAGGCTGAGCAGATGCCCGAGGTCTGGTGCCATGTTGGTGTCTGAGGCTGCACTATCGGTGCAGCCTGTGCTGATTTGCGTGACCCGTACTGCCACTTGGGGCAATGGTGACATCCAGACCTGGCTGCTGCCAAGGACCATGTCTAGATCTGTGGTCTGCGGGCATTGGGATCTATACTGAAGTCTGAGTCCCGTATTGCCACCAAAGGTCTCAAAGTCCAGGGGTAGGGCCTCAACTTGAGGCATTGGTGGTGTCTGGGGCCATGCTGTCACCAGAACCATCCCCACCTAAGTGGCAGTGCTTCTACCCAAGCTGCTGCCAAGGGCCAGCCATGTCTGGATTCATAGGTGGGGTCTGTGTTGATGTCTGTGACCTGTGTCACGTTGGGGACCTTAGGTGAGAGATGAAACCAGAGGGCCATTCTGAACCAGTCCTGCCCCTCACTGGCCCAGGGAAAGCAGGCGTTGCCTCTTGATATAAACACTGCAACGAGAGAGCTGGTCCTGACTGAAAAGTGCCCCAATAAGCCTCTCTGATGACGCAACGATCCAAATCAAACCAAATCAGAAAAAGCCCAGGTTTAATGGATACCAGTGTCCCGTGTGGCCTTCCAGTCTCCCAGAAAGGGATCTCATGGAGGCATTGCCTCCGCTGAGTCTTCTTCTCTGATGACTCCAGCTTGTGTCAAGTTGACACAGAAAACCACAGTACACCAATTAAAAAACTCATCTGATACCTAAATTAATGTGGGTGAAGTTTAAACTAATAAAAAAGTGAAAGAAGCAGGTTTTAGAAGCAGTGCATCGTAAAAATTCATTCATGTAAAATTTGAAGAAATACACAGCAACTCACAGTGACAGGGAGGGATCAGCAGTTGCCTGGTGATGTGGGATTCCCCTCTGTATGCTGCGAACACCATTGGTGAAGAAAGAAACTGCCTTGGCATATTGATAGGGCAGAACTTAGGTAGGTGGGGAAAACTAAACTGAATGTTGGGGTGGGGGGGGAGGCAGTGTCAGGTAGAAGCCATGGAGCTACCAGAGATAGACATGCTGAAAGTTTGCTGGTGGGCCACGACCTTATGGTGATGCACAGATTAATAGAGATGGGTTAAATTAAGGTGTAAGAGTTAGCAAATAAGAAGCTAGAGCTAATGGGCCAAGCAGTGATTTAATTAATAAAATTTCTGTGTGATTATTTTGGGGCTGAGCAACCGGGAAACAAACAAGCGGCTACTCCTCCAACAGCCTGGAGACTGTGAGAAGCAGGGCTGTTGGGTGAAATCAGGACAAGAAGGCTTTGGAGGATGTATCTGAAGACCACTGGTATTTGAATATATGTGTAACTACGTCAAAATTTTGGAAGTTGCATGTTTGATGTGTGTTTCATTTATTGGGTGTCAGTGTAGTTCAATAAAAGTTTTTAAAGTAATTTATTTATTTATTTATGAGACAGGGTTTCTCTGTAGTTTTGGGGCCTGTTCTAGAGCTTGCTCTTGTAAACCAGGCTGGCCTCGAACTCACAGAGATCCGCCTGCCTCTGCCTCCCAAGTACTATGATTAAAGGCGTGCACCACCACCACCCAGCCAATTATTTTATTTTTTAAAAAGATCTTTTCCCGATCTTCACCAACCCCTCATCAGACAAAGGACTGATCTCCAAAATATACAAAGAACTCAAGAAACTAGGCACTAAATCTCTAATTAACCCAATTAAAAAATGGGGTACTGAACTTAACAGAGAATTCACAACAGATGAACTTCGAATGGCCAGAAGACACTTAAGGTCATGCTCAACCTCCTTAGCGATCAGGGAAATGCAAATCAAAACCACTTTGAGATACCATCTTACACCTGTCAGAATAGCTAAAGTCAAAAACACCAACGATAGCCTATGCTGGAGAGGATGTGGGGTGAGGGGAACACTCATCCATTGTTGGTGGGAATGCAAACTCGTGCAGCCACTGTGGAAATCAGTGTGGCTATTTCTCAGGAAACTGGGAGTCAACCTCCCTCAGGACCCAGCAATTCCACTCTTGGGAATATACCCTAAAGATTCCCTAACATACTACAAAAGCATTTGTTCTACTATGTTCATAGCAGCACTATTTGTAATAGCCAGAACCTGGAAACAGCCTAGGTGCCCCTCAATAGAAGAATGGGTAAAAAAGGTGTGGAACATATACACATTAGAGTTTTACTCAGCGGTAAAAAACAATGACATCTTGAATTTTGCATGCAAATGGATGGAAATAGAAAATGCTTTACTGAGTGAGGTGAGCCAGACCCAAAAAGAGGAACACGGTATGTATTCACTCATTAGTGGATTCTAACCATAATTAAAGGTCTTTGAGCCTATTATTCGTGATCCTAGAGAAGCTAAATAAGAAGATGAACCTGATGAAGATTATTTACCTATCCACCAGGAGGTAGGAAATAGACAAGAGTCCCAGGTAACCTCGGGTGCATGGAGGGGTGGGAGGGTTGATGGAAGGGGAGAGGGTTAGAGAGAAGGGAGTAGGGGAGGAATGGGGAAAGCTCGTTGGCCTGGGATGGGGGGGAGGGAGGGAGGATGAATATGGGATCAGGGAAGAATATTTTTCAACTAAGGGAGTCATTTTAGGGTTTACAGGAGACTTGATTATATATGGGATCCCAGGTCCAAGGAGAGATCCCCCAGATTGTTCTCTGGACAGAGGAGAGGGTGCCTGAATCGGCCGTGGCCCATAACCATACTGATGTATATTTTGCTTGTCACCATAGATCCTTCATCTGGCGAAGGATGGCGATAAAGTCGGAAACCCACATTGGAGCACCGGACTGAGCCCCCCGAGGTCCAAATGAGGAACAGAAGGAGGAAGAACATGAAAAACGAAATCAGTACTGCGAGGGATGCTATCACCCACTGATACAATGGAACGGATCTAATGAGAGTTTACCAAGGCCAGTTGGACTGGGACTGAACGAGGAAGTGATATAACCAGATTCTCGGAATTTGACCGGATTCTCTGAATGTGGCTGGCCCGGAGTCTTTCTGAAAAGCCATTGACTATGACACTGGGACCTGTTTCCTCTACATATTCTGGATTTTGGGGATCAAGTCAGTTTGGACACTCACCTCCTGGACCTGGAGGGGGGGGGAGGAACTTGAACTTCCCACAGGGCAGGAAACCCTGACTGCCCTAAGGGATGAAGAGGGAGGAGGAGAGGGAGTGGGGGGAGTGGGAGGGTGTTGGGAAGAGGGGCGGAAATGGAAACTTTTATAATTTAATAAAACTTACTTAAAAAAAAAAAAGATCTTTTCCCATTTTATATACTAATCCCAGTTTCCTCTCCCTCCCCTCCTCCCACCCTCTTTCCCCACCCCACCCCCATCCACTCCTCAGAGAGGGTGAGGCTTCTCAGATGGAGTCAACAAAGTCTGGCACATCACTTTGAGGCAAGACCAAGGTATCCTTCCAAACAGAATGGGCTCCAAAAAGCCAGTTCAAGCACTAGAGATAAATCCTGGTCCCACTGCCAGGCCCCACAGACTGCCCCAGCCACACAACTGTCACTGACATTCAGAGGGCCTAGTTTGGCCCTATACAGGTTACCCCACTGTCAGTCCAGAGTCAGTGAGCTCACACGAGTTCAGGTCAGTTTTTTCTGTGGGTATCCCCATTATGGTCTTGACCCATTTGCTCATATTATGGCTTTTCCCTCTCTTCAACTGAACTCTGGGAGCTCAGTCCAGTGCTGGCTGTGGATCTCTGTATCTGTCTGCATCAGTTGCTGGATGACTTTTTCTTTCTTTCTTTCTTTCTTTCTTTCTTTCTTTCTTTCTTTCTTTCTTTCCTTCTTTCCTTTCCTTTCCTTTCCTTTTCTTTCTTTTTCTTTTTGTGGTTTTTCAAGACAGGCTTTCTCTGTAGCTTTGGAGCCTGTCCTGGAACTCACTTGGTAGACCAGGCTGGCCTCGAACTCATGGAGATCTGTCTGTCTCTGCCTCCTGAGTGTTGGGATTAAAAGCATGCACCACTACCACCCAGCTGCTGGATGAAGTTTCTATGGTGACAATTAAGGTAGACATCAATCTGATTACAGGGGAGGCCAGTTCAGGCACCCTCTCCACTACTGCTTAGGGTCTTAGCTGGAGTCATTCTTGTGGATTCCTGGGAGTTTCCCTAGTGCCAGGTTTCTTTCTAGCCCCATAATCGCCCCCTCAACCAAGACATCTGTTTTCTTGCTCTCCCTCCCTAGTCACCCACAATGGAGCCAGTCAGACTTTAACACCCTGCCTGTAGAGAAAGGACACTCTTCTATAGGCCCTGTGATGTTTTTGTGGATTTTCACGTTTTCAGCTACAGAATAAACCCTCAAACTATGCTCCACTGGTGTCCCACCGACTCCACTTTTCCTCAAACTGTCCCTGCCATTGCTGCCAATAGGATTGATCGGATCCAGGAGGCAGCTGTTTTCAATTCCAGCCTTGTGGTGTGGCAGCTCGGCAACTGGGCAGATCATGCCTCTAGGTCTCTCTTGTTGTTATGTTTAAAACTCCTGTGGCTTAGAAAATGTGGCTTTTCCATACAACATGTGACCACCGCCATTTTGACTGAGATCAGGTGACCTAACCGCCATTTTGACTGAGGTCAGGCAACTTCACCACCATCTTAACTGAAAGCCAGGTCAGGTGACCAAGTCCTGCCATCTTTACTGAAGTATACCCTGCCTGGTCCCCCGGTTTACTTATGTTTTGTCTTTAGATTCCCCTTGCTGACTCTGTTGCAAGTGTGTTTGTGCAGTGGCATGTCTTTGGTAGGGCCCACCAAGAGCATCCACTTCACTCAATTTCTGTTCACTCTGTTCACTCTGTGTGTATGTGTTCACATATGTAACTGAAATGCACCTATGTTTACTGTTAAATGTTATAATTATCTGTTCATTGTTATCTCTTTCTAGACTACAAAGCAATAAGCCTCATACTTTAAACTGGTATGTACTTTTAAGTCTCTTAAAAAATAGTATATATGTAATCCAACCCTGATATAAACTATATTACGCTGGTCTCTACTATTGTCAATTCTGCCGTTAACCTATTTCAAGCAGTTTTTTCTTCTTTCTGTCTTTTTACGCGTGTAAATCTTACATGTTAATTGAGTTAAACCCAGACCTAGCACTCCAGGCAGATTCTATACTGTAGTTTTACCTGATGAACATCCCCTGAATGCTCAGAGATCTAGGAAATATGGCATTTAAATATTTAATTATTAAAAAAACTTTTCACAACAAAAAGAGACAGGTTGGCTCCTAGCAGCAGCACTCTACTTCCTCCAAAAAAGACAAAAGACAAATGGGCAAAAAACAATGTCCATCTGAAATTCACTTCAACTGCCAATCGCTGACCACTGGGTAAAACTGCCTTTCATGTAAACTGAAGATCACCAGACGGTGGCAAGAATCGCTGGAACTGACAGCCTAGCTGCTCAGGTCAAGGTAGGCCTGTCTTCCTACAGATTTCTTAGCCCACAGGATCTTCTGGAACCTGGCAGGCCCTGCACTAAACAGCAAAAGGCAAATACGACCTTCAGCAACCATGGAGGACCCTGAAGAATAGCTCTAGGTGTCAACCACGTAAGTTCTCTGTATTAATCAATGTAAATTAATTAAAGAATGTATTAAGTTCTCGTATTTAATCAATAACTCAAGTAAAATTTTATCCTTCTCAAAGATCTCTGATCCAGTTTGACAATTGAGAGGTTTTGTCATTTAAAGGGACAGCCTCACCAAATAAACTTCAGTAAAATACAAATGCAAGTTATTAAAATGAATACCTGCAAGTTATAAAGGTGTGAGGACAAATACAAATTATCAAATCTCACTCTCATGCTGCTTTCCACAGTCTTAAAAATATTTTTCATTGTGCAAAAAAATATCTGTCACAGACATTCTAATATAAATATGCAGCTGTTTAAAATGTATGTTTTCACAAACCCAAAAAATTCTCATGAGTTCCAGGGAGCTGAATTAAAGGATTCACCTTAAACAGGTCAGATACACCCCTCTCAATTCCCTGGTGCTAAAAATTTTCTTTTCCTAAACTTAACTTTGTTCTCTGTTCTGCCAATACAGGAGTAAGAGACACCAGACGTTTCCATACCACAAACGCTGGACAGGAACAAAAAGACCAGCTACACCAGGATGTGACCAGCACCCAGCTTTCTCAGGTCTCTCGCCCAAGATGACACCTACAAATAAGCAGGAAGAAGTCTTGACAATCTGCCACCCCAATTCCTTTAAAATGTTGTACATAACCTCCCACCATTGTATTTTAAAAAAGAGATGGGAATATAATGGTCTGTCCTGGAGTGCCACGCTCACTCCCTCCCCCATCCACTGCCAAGGCAGGCAGATCTTCCTTCGTGCCTGAAGCCCAAGTCTTTCCCTTTCCATCCCTCTCCCAAAGAGGCAGTTTCTGTCTTTCTCCCTTCTCCCCATTTCTCCCCTTCCCCCCTCCCTCTGCTTCTCTCTACTATTCTCCCTTTTCCCCTTCTCCCTTCTTCCCTTCCCTTCCATAACCCACTAAATAAATACCCACTTTCTCTGCATGGTCTCTCACCACCATGTGGCTCCCTGCCTGGGATCTGGCTGCCTTTGTGACCCATCGTGGTCTCGGGACCTACTGCCTGCCATGGCTTGGGGACCTGAGGTGTGGTCTCAGGACCAGCTGCCCACTGCTGCCACTCACGGACCTGCAGCGTTTCTGCCATTGCACCCCTCGGGGAACAATAGCATTTTATTTTTACCATTGCAATATTCACTTATGAGTCTGTACATACTGCATTTGTCTTTCCAGATTTGGGTTACCTCACTCAGGATGATTTCTTCTAGTTCCATCCATTTGCCTGCAAATTTCAAGATGTCACAATTTAGTTTTGTAAGACCCAGCCATGATAAGCTCAACAGAGGCCTGAGTCTCAGTAGTTTACCCTGAAGCAATACCTGGTTCCGATAAAGACCACAAACTGAGACTACCCAGGCACCACCCAGAAACAGACCATCGAAAAAAAGTTCCTAACTTTCCAACTGTTGTAGATAGGATCACCTGCCAGCACACACCTATTGCTTTTCACTAGGACACCCCTAGACAAATGTCAGCCAATCAGGGGTCCTAATCCTTATAAATTCATCACCCCCACCCTGCTCATGTAACTTTTCTGGTTTTTGTCTTTGAATAATGCCCTCTAGAAGGGCAGGTACACCCTCTTGCTGCTGCTGTACCAGTTTTTGCATTTTGCATTTTGGTGAGTCTGTGTCCCTGGGGATCTTTTGTGGTCCCCACGGACTGGGCACAACAGTTTCTTTTTTTTTTAAGTAAATTTTATTAAATTATAAAAGTTTCCATTTCCTCCCCTCCTCCCAACACCCTCCCACTCCCCCCACTCTCTCTCCTCCTCCCTCTTCCTCCCTAAGGGCAGTCAGGGTTTCCTGCCCTGTGGGAAGTTCCAGTTCCTTCCCCCTCCCTCCAGGTCCAGGAAGGTAAGTATCCAAACAGACTGGATCCCCAAAATCCAGCATATGTAGAGGAAACAGGTCCCAGTGTCATTGTCAATGGCTTTTCAGAAAGACTTCGGGCCAGCCACAGTCAGAGAATCCGCCCAAATTCCAAGAATCTGGTTAGATCACGTCCTCGTTCAGTCCCAGTCCAACTGGCCTTGGTAAACTCTCATCAGATTCGTTCCCTTGTATCAGTGGGTGATAGCATCCCTCGCAGTACTGATTTCGTTTTTCATGTTCTTCCTCCTTCTGCTCCTCATTTGGACCTCGGGGGGCTCAGTCCGGTGCTCCAATGTGGGTCTCCGACTGTATCGCCGTCCTTCGCCAGATGAAGGATCTCCTGGTGGATAGCTAAATAATCTTCATCAGGTTCATCTTCTTATTTAGCTTCTCTAGGATCACGAATAATAGGCTCAAAGACCTTTAATTATGGTTAGAATCCACTTATGAGTGAATACATACCGTGTTCCTCTTTTTGGGTCTGGCTTACCT
Organism: Myodes glareolus; assembly: GCF_982192425.1. Taxonomy (NCBI): domain Eukaryota; kingdom Metazoa; phylum Chordata; class Mammalia; order Rodentia; family Cricetidae; genus Myodes; species Myodes glareolus. The sequence continues at coordinate 61,679,452 of NC_142035.1, forward strand.
CACTCAGTAAAGCGTTTTCTATTTCCATCCATTTGCATGCAAAATTCAAGATGTCATTGTTTTTTACCGCTGAGTAAAACTCTAATGTGTATATGTTCCACACCTTTTTTACCCATTCTTCTATTGAGGGGCACCTAGGCTGTTTCCAGGTTCTGGCTATTACAAATAGTGCTGCTATGAACATAGTAGAACAAATGCTTTTGTAGTATGTTAGGGAATCTTTAGGGTATATTCCCAAGAGTGGAATTGCTGGGTCCTGAGGGAGGTTGACTCCCAGTTTCCTGAGAAATAGCCACACTGATTTCCACAGTGGCTGCACGAGTTTGCATTCCCACCAACAATGGATGAGTGTTCCCCTCACCCCACATCCTCTCCAGCATAGGCTATCGTTGGTGTTTTTGACTTTAGCTATTCTGACAGGTGTAAGATGGTATCTCAAAGTGGTTTTGATTTGCATTTCCCTGATCGCACAGTTTCTTAATATATATTTCTAATTCATAATTTGTAGGGTTTGGGAATTGTGAAAGGAACTCTACTACTGATGGTTTCATATCACAAAAATCTTTAAACTCATCCTAAAACAGCCACTGATTCATCTCATTCAACAGCAGCTATCAATGTTAAAAAAAAACAAAACAAAACAAAACAAAAAAAAACCCTAGGCAGACTTTCTCTGTGTCTTGGCAGCTGCTCCCAAATAACCATCCAGAGACTTATTAATTATAAATGCTCAGTCAATAGCTGGTCACTAACTAACACCTATATTGCAAATTAACCCATATTTCTTTTTTATTTTTATTTTTTGTGGTTTTTCAAGACAGGGTTTCTCTGTAGTTTGAAACTCGCTCTGTAGACCAGGCTAGCCTCGAACTCACCCATATTTCTTATCTACCCTCTGCCATGTGGCGGTACCTTCTTTCAACATGGCAAGTTCATCTTGCTTCTCTCTTCATCTCTCCTGACTCCCGAGACTCCACCCTCCTTCCCAGCATTCTCTCTGCCTCCCAAATCCTGCCTAGCGATCGACCAACCAGCGTTTTTTATTAACAATGAGAGCAACACATTTTCACGGAGTACAGAAGGAGTATTCCACAGCCCCGAAACTGTACACAAATGCAACTTTTGCAAAGGTCTATTTTATTATTGGGCAGCATGTTTGACAGCTAGTACATTTAAACAATGCATAGGTGACTGCAGCATGAGCAACATGATCGCAAGTAAAGCTATCCAGTGACTGTGCAAACGAACGGAATACAGCTCAGCTCTTAAGCCGTTCTTCCTCTATTTTTGGTTGCCTTGGCGGAGGTGTAGGTGCTGGTCACATGCAAATATATCAAGGCTAAGACTTCTGCTATCTGTTCCCAGAGGTTTCTTTCAGCTGCATTAAATCTCTAGTCCCAAACAAGCCCCAGTTCGTAACCTCCAGCATGGACCCTCTCTAGTGAGGCAGAGTACTGTGAGCCTCCCAGGAGGCCTTGGAGTTTCAGTATGCCTGTTCAATGAAGGTGGCATCTGAAGGTGGCGTTGTTGGATTTTGCAGAAATGGGAGCACTGGGACCCAAATGGCACATAGCTGTCAAAGTGTGTGGGTGTCACCTGATGGATGTCCGCAAAAGGCTTAGTGAAGTGCCAAGACCTCCACATGATTTCTTGTCAGCTGACCTTCCAAATAATGTTTCGTTGTGATCTTGGTGTATAGCTGGAAGTCCCCAGTCCTGCAGTCCACTGCAAGGGTATTCCTTGCCAGCTTTGATGTGCCACTGCCCCAGGTCCTGTGGTATCCAGCGGGCCAGCCTTCAAAATCAGACAGTTGAGCTATGGTTTGCCAGCACAACCGGTGTCTATACATCCTCCCCTCCAATCCAGCACTATTCATCCCGGCTCCGTGCAAATGTAGCTATCAGATGGCATGTTCACATCTTAGCAAACTTGGCCGTCAGCTGCAATTCTAGTCCCTCTATTTATATTTAGTCTCCAGTGTCCCGGTAACCATAGCAGCATTTTAAAAAATGAACCAGATGTGGAGAATTCCACACCACTCCATGATTTTGCACATTCAGCTTCCCCAGCCCAAAGTCAAATGCTTTGCTCCAAATATCTCTGACTGCTCTATCAAGGTTCGCATATGGTAGAGGAATATACACTGGCAACACACAGTAGAAGCTAGTTAGGCTGCCGTAGTAGCCAAGACCACAGTAAGAGGCAGCGTGGGAGCCTCCTAAAAGGCACCTCCACGGCTGGTCACTGGGCTCTCAGCTAAGGCTTTGGGGCTCTCTAATGGTTGGGCTGCAGGAAGTGGATGGAACTGGAAATCATTATGTTAAATGAAATAAGCCAGATTCAGAAATACAAATAGTTTATGTTGTTCTTGTTTGGGTGACAGCATCACCCCACCCCCTGGCATTCATATACCCAAAGAGTTTGGAATGTTTGGGTTAAGGCTTCACCATAGCCCTTGGCATCCAGATGCCGAAAGAGTTGCCTCAGTCCAGACCCCACCTCCAAGAAAGCCGCCAACCGATGACCCCTCCCCAGAGATGCTCAAGACCACGCCCACAGGGTATTTAAACTGACCCCCAGAGAACAAACATGTGGTTTTCTGGTCATCCTTCCCTCTCCCTCTCTGGGGGGCTGGAAGGCCATTTGGGAGCATTGCAATCCATTCTAATTTGGTTTGATTTGGTCGGATTATTGCGTCAGGAGACATTTACTGGGGTGCAAAAACTTTTCAGTTTTCTCATATGCAGAACCTAAATTTAAAGTTATATGTGGAGGAGGGAGCAAGAAAATAAAACTAGAAAGGTGATCGTGTAGGGAGAACTCCTACACAGCTGCAGCTGGCCTGATTCCCGAATGTCCACGGAGCCTTAATCTTCATCTTCAGCACCTCCTGTTTAAAATACGGAAATCATGGCTGATATTTGCTCAAGGGTAAAAAGCCTATGCGTAATTTGGTTGGGAAAAATCCCACATGGTGATATTCCTTAATTGAGAATTTGTATTTGGCATTGTCCCTTTGAAGGCTTAATTAGGATGTTTTGGGGATATGGAAATCAACTTGCTAAAGGTGTAAATTGGAAAACAATAAAAAAGGGCCCTTGGCTACAGGATAATGTCTCAGGGCACAGTCCACCCACCCCTCCACCGCCCCCCCCCGCCTCACCCCCCTACTGAAAAGACTAGGTTCATCCTTAAGGTGCCCTGTGTCTTCTTTCAATGCCTCGTGTGAACCCACACCTGTTCAATCACATGCTCATAAGAGGAAAGGAAGACATATTAAGGTGACGGGAGAGAGGGCAGTGGGATACATGTGACATGAGATTAGAAGAGGAAATATTTGAAAAAAAAAAAAGGAACGGAACCAGCCAAAGGGCTGGGGTAGCATGGAGAAGAGGTGGGGGCACAAATGAGAACAAAGTATAATGACATACAGACATGAAAGTACACTAATAGAACCCATTCCTTTACATGCTAACCTTAAAGGTTAAAAAAGGAAGACATTTGTGTATCACAGGTATAGCTTGGCAGCCATCAGTAACCAACTTGGGTACCAATAGGTCTTCATAGTATCAGCTGAATGTCCTCTGCACTTGATCGGCACAAAAAGGCCAAGAAGCTATGCCTTTTAAGATTTATTATTATTATTTTAAATTATGTGGCAGGGGGATTGTGTATGTGCACATACAGTGCCATAGAGGCCAACGACAGTGGATCCCCTGGAGCTGGAGTTACAGGCGGTGGTGAGCAGTCTTGTGTTGGTAGTAAAAACCAAACTTTCGAAGAAAGAGCAGTATGTGCTCTTAACTGCTGAGCCATCTTTCCAGCCTCAGGAAGCCATGCATTCATCTGCCTTTGCTAACTTAGGCTGGACCTCTCTATTTGTCTTAAGCTGATTCCTTAAGCTTGTAGCGCACATTAGGATCTTTGTGCCCCAGACAGCAAATGGCTCCTCTGAAAAGGCTGGTGCTGAAGTGGGAGTATGTTTGCTTGAACCAATTCACAATCCAGGAATCTTCCATGTTTGAGGAATGCCTTCAATGCCATCAATGGCCTGTCTCTCCTTTCCACAGTCTCCCCTCCCTGTCAAAAACAAATCTGATGTTTGGCTCTTTCACAAAAGAGGATTGACTCTGAGGACACTTGGAGGAGAAGGTGAAGGGAACAGGCAAAAGCACCTAGGCCTGAATACTGCCATTTTAACCAGACTCCATTTTACCTGCAGGGTGAAATAAAGCTCAGGTTCGCAAGCCCTAGGGGAGCTGAGAACTTTCCAATGGCTGACCAAATCCTCCCTAAACCTAGAAATAGTTGTTAAGTATCTTTAGTTCTTTAGAAGCAATGTGGCTGTTCCTAATCAAGAAGGGACAAACTAATCTGATTGGTTGGATCAAAAGGCTTGCATTGTGTATCCGTTGACTTTGATGAAACATTCAAAGTAAGTCCTAATCTCTAAATCCTGATTGGTAAAAATTGTAACGGTAACTTGGCAACAAATGTTTGTAATTTTTGTGCTTAAATACTTGCCTCAACTAGCATTCAGGGGTTGCAGTTCAGCTCTGGAATCTGTTCTGTGGCCCTAAGATCAGCCCCTGCTGTGGGATAACACTCTTGTTCACTGTAAAGATTTGTCACTCTTATTGGTTTAATAAAATGTTGATTGGCCAGTAGCCAGGCAGGAAGCAAAGGTAGAGCGACCAGACTAGGGGAATTCTGGGGAGAGGAAAGGCAGAGACGCAGTCACAAGCCAGATGCAAAAGAAGCAAGATGAGCATGCATAATGAGAAAAGGTGCCAAGCCACGGGACCAAATATAGCTAAGGATTACGGGTTAAGTTGTAAGAGTTAGTAAGTCATGAGCCTGAGCAATAGGCCAGACAGTTTATAATTCATATGAGCCTCTGTGTGTTTATTTGGGACTGAACAGCTGCAGGACCAGGTGGGACAGAAACCTTTGTCTACAAGTCCCCTCCCCTCACCTTTCTTTGTGCTGCCCTGAATTAAATCTTGTTTTGCAGTAAGTTCTTCTATCTGCTTGGGTTGGTTCGGAGCCTTGGACCACGACAGATAACTGCTAATGGCAGTGTCTTGTATTTCTTTGAGATCTGAGATATTACAAGTCCCGGGGACCATGAGATCCCCTTTCCGGCCCGTCTCCCAGACCCAGAGCATGCAGAGGAGGTCCACTTCTGTTCACTTTTGTCCCATAGTTCATTTTAAAATCTGTTTCAAGATGAAGCTAGTGATCACCAGTTCAGAAGGGGCCATAAGTAAGGTTCTAAAAGTAATGTTTTTGCACCCAGGCTCTGACATCTTTAACGTAGACCCTTCCTTAAAGAGAACAATAGCAAAGTATTTTTTGTTTAAAAAAAATCATTTAAAGCAATTTTTTTTTTTGGTCAGAATCAGGTAATTTTGACCCTTCTAAAGTAACATTTAAGAAAATGTATGGACTTGGAATAGAATTCACACTGTCAAAAAGAGAGCACTCTTTCCAAAGAGGGTGGGTGTGTTTACAACCAAAGCCAGCCACACGCAGCAAGTATTCCCTACAGCTCTTTGCACTGTCTTTGTTTGTTGAGACAGAGTCTCGATGCATAGCTCTGATTGTCCCGGCACTCACTCTGTAGATCGGACTGGCCTCGAGTTCATAGCCACGGCCCTGCCTCTGCCTCCCGAGGATGACAATACAGGCATGCACCACCATGCCTGGCTACTCGTGATGTTGCTACGGAAATCTTGCTCTACAGTTTGTGGTGGCTCTGTCTTCCTGAGGTGCTGAGGTGGAGGTTATTTAGGGGTTTTAGGTCATATGATGTTATCCGCTGCAAACCTGAAGCTGAAAATAGCACAGAGAGGCACCCAAAGGACATTGTGGTTGCAGTAGAGTTTCTCAGTCTATATATGCTTGGTCAAGCTCAGTTGTTTTTTGTTTTTGTTTTTTTTTTTATTGGTGTTGTTTTGGGTTTGTGAGACAAGGTCTCACTATGTGGTCCAGGCTGGCCATGAACTTGTAGTGATCTCTCTGCCTCGGTCTTCCAAGTGATAGGATTACAAGCAAATATCACGACACCTGCATGCATAAGCATGTAAGAAAGAAGTCAGAGGTTAACCTCAAGTGTCCCTCTTCAGGTGCCGTCTATCTTTATTTTCTCAGACAGGGTCTCTAACTGTCCTGAAACTTGTCAATTCGGCCAGGCTGCTTGCCAAAGAACATCAGGATCCTCCTGTTGCTGCCTCCCCAGCGCTGGCATCGATAGTGTGTGGCACTATACCCGTCTTTTGTCTGTGGATGCTTGGACTTAAACTCAACTCCTCCTGCTGATAGCTTGCACTTTACTCTCCCTCAAGACCCCCTGACTTGAATTTTGCAAAGGTAAAAACTGTTCCTATTGTCTGTCTGCGCAGGCCAACCCCATTACTTCTGCCTCTCTATCCACTCCCTGGTTTCTCCCATCCGATACCATGTATAGCATTTGGGCTGACAGTTGGCTCAGTCAGTAAAATTTGGACACTAACCAGTTCTGAAATTCACGATGGTCTAGGAAGTTGGCGTGGTAAAGAGAGATCCAGACCTCAGTGACACATCCTGCCATGTTCTTCATTGTGTATCAGTTGCTTGGAAGAGGGCAGTTCTCCAAACAGAGCTTTGGACCTCACGGGGCTGTCCTTCCAGACCACAGCATGGCCACATCAGAAGTACCAGGGCCATCCTAAGCCCAGTTGACCTCACCTTGGGCCAGACTCACCTGCTAATCCCATCTCCCATAGGCTTCAGGGAAATTTTGCCTTAAGGGACCCTTAGCTAGAATCCCTCTCCTTGGTGCTCAGCAGCACTTTCAGCTTTGGTACTGGTTCTGGCTTCCCCAAGGACCCCGACCTTCTTCTGCCAGGCGGTCGACCTGTTACCGGGAGCCCCGCTCTGCTTTCCCAGGCAATAGCGTGGCTTCAGCTGATTCTCCCCAAAGGACAAAGTCATTCCTGACAACCCAAAGGCTCTTTTTGACCTCAGGTTTTCATAACAAGTCAAGATCACTCAAATAACAAGAAAGTCTGCTTCAAAGGGATTGCTATTGGACAGTGAGTAGAAGCTGGAGCAATCTTTTCCTGAAATCCCGGAGTTTCTGATAACGTAAACCCCTGCTTGAATGTTATTCTCTACTTGACACACCAAGGTTTAAATCACATCAACCAAATGTGCTGAGAGTGGCTCCATGGGGGGCTGGAGAGATGGCTCAGCAGTTAAGAGCACTGGCTGCTCTTCCAGAGGTCCTGAGTTCAACTCCCAGTAACCACGTGGTGATTCATAACCATCTATAGTGAGATCTGGTGCCCTCTTCTGGCCTGCAGGCATATGAACACTGTACATAATAAATAAATAAATCTTTTTTAAAAAAAAATGGCTCCATGATTTGTAGCTAATTATTGCAACCATGCATAATCCCATCAATTTACCATTGGCCTGTTGTGGTGGCTTGAACAGGTATGACCCCTATAGACTTCTATGTGTGAAAGCTTGGTCCAGAAGATGTGGCACTATTAAGAGGTATGTCCTTGTCAGAGAAAGTGTGTCACTGTGCACGTGGGCTTTTATGGTCAAGTTATGTCCAGTGTGGCATACAGTCTTTTTCTGCTGTCTGTCTATCAAAATGTAAAACTCTCAGCTCCTTCTCCAGCACCATGTCTGCCTACTTGCTGCCATGTCCCACCATGATGATAATGGACTAAACCTCTGAAACTGTAAGCCACCTCAATCAAATGTTTCCCTTTATAAAAGTTGCCATGGTCATGATGTCTCTTCACAGTAATAGAAACCCTAACTAAGTCAGAAGTTGGTGCCAGGAGTCAGTATTGTGATAGACATGACCATGCTTTTGTTTAGAAGAAGTAAGAGTTTGGGACTTTGTGTCAGGAAAGCATTGGAATACTTTAAGTGCTACCTAATGGCCCATGCTAGTAAGATCATGGAAGACAGTGGTGTTGAAGGTGATTTGAACTGTGGGGGCCTGGCTCAAAAGGTTTCAGAGGGAAAAATAGATAGTATGTTACCTCGGGATCATTCTTGTGATATTTTGGTGAAGGATGTGGCTTCTTTTTGTCCTTGTCTGAAGAGTCTGCCTGAGGTTAAAGTAAAGCAATTTGGATTAATTCCATCGACAGAGGAAATTTCAAAACAGCCTAGTATTGACTCTGTTGTGTGGTTATTAGTGGGTACTCTTATGAAGATCTATAATGAAAAGGAGCCAAACGTACAATGTGAGGAGAAAGGGGCGCCAGGAAGTGGAATGGAAATAAGTCCTGTGTTCAAGGAAATAAACCGATTAAGAAATGGAATCAAGTGGTAAACTTTATTTAGGCAAAACACCACTTAGCTAAGCTTCCAACTTGTGAAGAAGAATTAGAAAACATCTTAAGTCCAGGTGTAATGGCGCATGCCTTTAATCCCAGCACTCAGGAGACAGACGCAAGTGGATCTCTGAGTTCAAGGCCAGCCTGGTTTACAGACAGAGTTCCAGGACAGCCAAGCTTAGGCAGTGAAGGAAACCATCAAGAACAGAAAGCTGGTGAAGATGTAATTGAAGGAGGAGGCCATGTTGCAGCCTCACAAGCAGCAGAACTTGGCAGCTTTGGCTATGTGGTGGTTCTGTTTTTAGAGTCAAGGCTAGAGAAAGGGTTTATAGGATCTTCCTCCATAACTAAGGAAAGCCACTGAGACCAGGTGTTTGTCAGGGATGTCCCAGAATGGCGATCTGGCGAGGCTGGTGTGTGAGCCTGTGAGGAAAATCTTGGGTTGCCTTGGAGATTTGAAAAACGTTAGCGATGCCGGAACCATACGATACCTGCTGAGGAGAGCGGATAGCAGGGAATGAGACCATTCCAAGAGAGAGAAGTGTGTTGCCGTCAACAAAGATGAATGAAGTTGGAGATCTGAATGAAGAACACTTTGACATAATAATTGAGTTGCAAAGTTTGGAGTGTGCCCAGCTGGTTTTCAGTCTTGCTTTGGTCTAGTATATATGCTCCCTTTCCTCCGTTTTGGACTGGTAACTTTTATCCTGTGCCACTATATGTTTGAAGTATGTGATCTGCTTTTCTACTTTGATTTTACAGGGGATTACAGTTAAGAGATTGCATGAATCACAGAAAAGACTTTGAACTTTGGACTTTCAACGGGGCTGAGACTATTATAGACTATGGGGACTTTTGAAGTTGGAGTGAATGCAATTTCTGTATTATGGGATGGCTATAAGCCTTTAAGGGGTCTGGGAGAAGAAATTGGTGGTTTGAATAGAAATGGCCCCCATAACTTCATGCGTGTGAATACTTGCCCGGTAGGGAGTAGCACTAAGGAGGTGTGGCCTTGTTGGAGGAAGTGTGTCATTGTGGAGGCAGGTTTGAAGTCGTCTATGCTCAACCTACACCCCGTGTGGCACACAGTCTCCTGCTGCCTGCAGATCAAGATGTAGAGCCTGGGGACTGGAGAGATGGCTCAACAGTTAAGAGCATTGGCAGCTCCTCCAGAGTTCCGGGGTTCAATTCCCAGCAACCACATGATGGCTCACAGCCATCTATAATGGGATACGATGCCTTCTTCTGGCATACAGGTGGACATGTAGATAAAGCACCATATACATAAAATAAATAAATCTTTAAAAAATTTTTTTTAAAAAGATGTAGAACTCTCAGCTCCTTCTGCAACACCATGTCTGCCTGTATGCCACCATGTCTTGCCATAAAAATGAACTAAACCTCTGAAACTGTAAGCCATGCACAATTAAATGTTTTCCTTTGTACGAGTTGCCGTGGTCATGGTGTCTCTTCACAGCAATAGAAAACCTAACTAAGACAGCTGTGCGATGCATTATACACTTAATTCTCTTAGTGGCCCTGCGAGGATCGAGTAAGTAGCGGAATGGATTCAGCCTCTCCTTGGTGTGGGGGAAGCAGTTTCCTGAGCATCAGGGCACAGCCGCTGTCCTGTCGCTCAGAGAGAACAGGATCAGTCCTGGGGCTTCACACTGGAGCAACACTCCTGCAGTTCCTACCTCAGCTCTACTATCCACATGTACGAATACACATAGAGACACAGACGAACATACACAGACATATAGGTACATACACGTATACACAGACACACACATACACATGCAACTGCAAACACAGAAAGTAATTTCTATATCTTTTTGTTTGTTTGTTTTTTTGTTTTTGTTTTTGTTTTTGTTTTTCGAGACAGGGCTTCTCTGTAGCTTTGGAGCCTGTCCTAAACTAGCTCTTGTAGACCAGGCTGACCTCAAACTCACAGAGATCCTCCTGTCTCTACCTCCTGAGTGCTGGGATTAAAGGCGTGCGCCACCACCACCCAGCCTTCTACAGCTTTTTTATGCATATATTGCAACACACTTTATATCAGCTAAATACATCACATATATACATACATATATATACATATATATATATATGTATATATATATTACAAACATGCCTTCGGTGCAGGCCCTAAACTGTACACGTATTCATTATAACAGCTTTTGAGTCTGTCCACTAGGGTTGTGCTTTCATGGAGTGCCTAATGAACACTATAGAAGAAGGAAGGTAGAAATCAGCCTTGATGGGCCTGACGTCTGACCTTTACCAACACCCCTGTTTCTCAGCTCCCAGGAAACCAAGGAACAATGGCCATCAATCAAGCATCTTTCTGGGAAGATAATAAAGAAACTCACCCTGTGGAGGAAAAATACAAGGATACCCAGAATCTCCCATGGCCTTTGAGGAACTCAGAGCAATACACCCCCTTTCATTTCTTAGGTAGTTTAGATTGCTTCCCAGAATTCCAAGACAGCAGCAAACCAAGATGTCCAGAAGCAGAAAAGAACCACATCAGAAGGTACAGGGAGCTCTTGGGGCCCAGTGCCAGGGTTTATGAGAGAGAATGGCCTCATTTATTCATTCATTCATTCATTTCTAAAAGGCAGTACCACAATCACACAGGATCACAATACACAGGTTAGCATGAATTCCATTAGGCCAGCCTCAGACTCACAGGTGCCATCTTACCTCAGCCTCCCAAGTTGCTAGGATTATAAGCATGGCCTTGTACATGGCCAGAGAATGACATTCTTTCTTTTCTTCCATAACCAGGGTAGAAGTTAGAGCGGGGCAGAAGACCAAGTCAACATCAGAACAAGACATAGGTGTTGGGGGTCCTGGGGACATTAGAGGGTGCTCTTTGTCCAGCAAACCCTGGCACTGACTTGAGATGTAATTGACAGGACAGAGGAGGAAAGGAATGGTGTAAAGAAAGAAGAGGGCGCCATAGTGTAGGAGCATTCATGGACAAGAGTGGAGCTATTTTTCTCAGGGGTGAGTGAGCCTCGGGCTACAGCTTAGTTGCACTGATTCAAACCCCTTCACTTAAATTTTTATAGCTTTGTCAAAAGCAAAGTTGTTGCAAATGGATCGAAAGACCTGACTATCCTGAAACTCAAGGTTCTGCATCAGATAATTTAGAATTTTATGCCACGGAGTCGGCAGAGAACTTCAAGTTCAGTAAGGTCTCTGCTAAACCGTTGTACGCCTGCCAGATGCACCCAAGGTCTTTAAACAGCACCCCCTCAGGACCAGCAGAGTCCTGTCACATGCAGCTCAGACTGCTAGGACCTCTGCAAGATTCCACAGCATTGCTAGTCCTAGGAGTCCATCAGACATTTAGAACAGAGGGGTCTGGAGAGGTAGCTCAGTGTTTAAGCGCACTTGCTATTTTTGCAAAGGATCTGGGTTCAATTCCCAGCATCCAGACAGCAGCTCAAAACTGTTTGGAACTCCAGATCCTAAGGGATCTATCTTTCCTCTTCTGGCTTCCCTCGGTGCCAGGCAAACACATGGTGCACATGCATGCAGGCAAAAGTCCCATACACATAAAAACACATACATATTTTTAAAGAAATTAAAACAATGTCGCCCTTTAAGCAGGCATGATCTATCTGAAGAATTCAGTTTGTTCCTCAAGAAAGGGTGAAAATCAGTAATATTTTGTTATTCAACTTTTTTTTTAAATCAATCTAAGGACTCTTCCCGAGTATACATTGACACTACACTACAGAAGAAGGTTAAGCCAAGGGAAATAGCAAAAATCCCATACGAAAATAGAGTTGAGAGGGGTATCATTTATTCATAAGGATCTACTCATTAATGTGTCAGTTAGCGTTTGTTAAGCACATACTCTATGTAAGACTTTATGCTGAGACCTAAGTTGCAAAGTCAAAAGAGAGTGTAGCCCTCCACGGACTTGTGTGTAGTTCAGCGGGGTGCATCTTCCGAGACCTGTGCCCTGTGGAGACCTGTGCCCTGAACACGCCCTCTTCCACAGTTCGGTACACCTCACCCTACTGTGGGCTCTCCCCGCAAGCATGAGAAGGAATTATTCTTCGGCAGTAGGCATTCAGCACGGGAAATCAAGGATGGTAGTGGTGGTTTCACGCCCCACGATCTGTTTCCATTTAAAGCCATGTAAGAGGGAATGAAAATCCCGGAATCCCACTGATTTCAAAGTCATGCAGAGCTTGCTGTGACAAACTCAGAAGTAACCAGCTGGCAGGAGGGGAAGCCCACCCATCGAATAATCTGCGTGCCAGAAGCCCAGAGGAAGAAGCTCCGTAAAGCCACTAGAGGGCGCCATAGCTGTAAGGCGCAGAGAGTTCTGCCTTGGAGCCCTCAAAGAAACCCAGCAAATGCTCCCTGTTATACTTTAATTTTTGTCCCTCACAACTCGTTTGTCCGTCCGTCTGTCGATCTGTCTGTCTGAGACAGGGCCTTGCTATGCAGCTTTGGCTAGCCCGTCACTCCGTCACTCACTGTGAGGCTGATTTCAAAATCTCAGCTGTGGGATTCTCTCTCTCTGCAACCCACAGTGCCGCAATTATACACTAAGGAAACGAACTATATTAACGGAAAGGAGCTCCATGACGGGGCAGGACAAGGCTCCGACCTTAACCATTCAAGCTCACTCATAAATTCTGTCACAAAAGAGATAAATGAAATATGCACTGTAATCACTGGGGGAAAAAAAAAATGCCCAGGCAGGGTAATGTGACAGGTGAAGGCAGTCACAGGCCCACCGAGCCTCACGGCAATCAAGGGCTGAGATGAGAGGAAGAAGGATCGGCTGCCTGCCTATCAGTCTAAAAACGCAAGACTGGGCTTTCTCTATATAGAGTAGGCACTTAGCTTAGAATTTCCCACACGGAATGGGTCCCACACACAGAATTCAATGCAAGATCGGAACTTGTAAACAATTAATTATCCAGCTCTATTCACACTAGAAAAGAACATGCATTACCAAAGTGTGAACACATTATTATTATTATTATTACTATTACTACTACTACTACTACTACTACTATTGTATTAGTGACGGTGAGTCTGTGTGCAGTGCAAGCATGTATGTGCATGTGCAGGTGGGGTTGGTTATAAATCAGTGTCAAGTGCCTTCTTCTATCTTTTTCAACTTTATTTTACGAGACTCTGTCTTCCACTGACTGACGTAAGAATTCACTAGGTTAGACTGACTGGCCAGGGAGCCTCAGAAGTCTGCCTGTCTCTGCCTCACAGTCTTGAAAGTACAGGCATGTACCACTGTGTCTGGCTTTTGTGGGAGAGAGGGGTGCGAGGGATTCAAACTCAGGTCCTCGTGGTTGCGGAGCGAGCACTTTCCTCCCTGAGCCACCACTGCAAGCCGTGAGCACATTTTTAAAGAATGTACTTAGTGAAGATAATTTCAGGGGAAAATCCTGCTAGTGTTCTTAAATTATGCAAAACTATAAAAACTTTAGAAATTGAGCCCTTCAGCAATGTTTATGGCCCACTGGAGGAAGCAAAGGGTGGTCTTTCAAGAACTTAGCTCCATCTCCATCCGTGCTGATTCTCAGTTTAGTGTCCTGTGTTATCCGACTCCCTCATCACGGTGATGTTGAGATGTCAAATGCAAAACAACATTTCAGTTTCAAGTTGGATGTGTGAAGTCAGTCAACGTTTTGTCACACCAAGGTTAAATATCAGACTTCAAAGTAATGGGAGAAAAATCGATTCCAAAAGTGGTTTCCTCTATTTTTGTTCTTAAATATTTAACTCTTAATCCATTTTGTCATTAAATTTTAGCTTTCAACTACAGTGCTGAACAGAAAACTGCCGAGATCCTCAAAAATAAAACCTACCAAGAAAGAAAGAATTTGTATGAGTCTTAACACTAAAGTTTGTCGATATATATATATTTTCAGGAATTTTTTGAGACTCAAGTTAATCAACTTGTTCTAGACTAGGGCCAATGGTGCTCTTTGACAATAAATAATTAAATATATAAAAGCAGAGTAATGGCAAAATGGCTCAGTGGGTGAAGGAGCTCCCCACCAAACCCAAGGACCTGGGTTTGATCCCTGGTCCACATGGTGGATCCCTTCCACATGGTGGAAGGAGAGAGTCAACTCCTGAAAGCCGTCCTCTGACCTCCACATTCATGTCCTGACATGTGTGTGCAGCACACCACACACACACAAATGCATGTCAAGGCTTCTAAAAATAAAAATAAATGTAGAATATGGAGAAATAAAAGGCCCTTCAATCCCAAAATACCATATGGTTTACACTCCAGGCAATCAACGTCTTGAAGCTGGTGTGCCTTTGGCAGTGGGTCCGCAAGCCAGTGCCTTGCAGGTCAGTCATGGACGACACTAAGATGTCCACAGAGGGGCCTGAGAGTCTGCTGTGGGAAGATGACAGTCAAGGTGAGCAGGGGCCCCACCCCCAACCTCTAACCCAACGCAGGCATATTAGACTTCTGAGCATGAATTTACTTGAAGGCAAAACTTTGCTGCCAAAATATATGACCTAGAGGATTTAGTGGTGACGGAAATATTATCTCTTGGCAATGCTCATTTGGGGGGTTATCAGCAGTTATTTTCCTATTTTGTCCTTGTCTTCCAGTTTCTAACAATGAGAAAGTATCGCTTGTGTCATTAAAACATCCAGAGTTGCATCAGAATGAAAAGTCGGGCTTTGCTTCCTTCTCTAGAAACACAAAGTGCTGAGAAGGTGTTCTGCCGGGATCCGGGCGTTCTCCGTGCGAGCTGCAGTTTTCAAACAGTAGCACAGCTGTTTGGGGTCTTAGCCTGAAGCCGTGAAAAGAAGGGGAAAGATTTTGAAAGTGGGAACTGGAAAAGAGACTAAGAAAAGTAGCTGCTATTTCGAGGCTGCGGTCTCCCTGGCAACGCTGTTCTCAGAAGCGATGCCTTCCTCCCAGGACTTAATGGGATAGATCGTTGAGTGGAGGAACCTCGGGAAGACCAGCAAGCAGGGGAGCTCGGAGAGAAGCAGAGAGGAGAGGTGGTCAGAGAACCACAGACAGATGGTCTGCTGCAGATAAGGCGGCATCACAAAGCGGTCCACAGAGACCCGCAGGAAGAGAGGACCGGCAGGTCTCTGAGCATAGCCAAAGAGCAAGGAGGAGGCTCCTGTAATCTGAGGAGGCTGGAGATCTAGGGACTGGACCGGAATTGAGGAAGCATGCATGACTCCAAAGCCCAGCTACCAAGACAGGTGAAATTATCAGCAATAGGTTGTCACAAGAAAATCACAAAGCTAGTAGACGTGGGTACCAGAATCTAAATTCATTCTTAAAGCGATATATTAATAAGGTCATGAGAGTAGAAACTTACTCTATGTTGTTTAAAGATGGGTCCTTTGAAGAATGATTGTGCTTCTACAGCATCACAATGGTGGCGTTTCGAGACGGAATTTTAATGGTTTTATAGGAAGAAGGTGTCCTGGCTACTTTATTATCAACTTGATGCAGCTAGAGGAAATGCCTCCACAGGATTAGCCTGCGTGCTAGTCCGTGGCACATTTTCTCAGCCCATTGTGGTGGTCTGCTGTTTCTGGACGGTACAAGACAGCAGGCTGAGCAAACCATGGAGAACAAGGCAGTGAGCATCACTCTGCCACGCCCTGCACCTCCGTGCCAGCCTCCAGGTTCCTGCCCTAAGTCCCTGCCCTGACTTTCGTGGATGATGGACTGGGATATGCAAGAGCCAGCAAAATGAACTCTTGGCACTCCACATGGCTTCTGCTCATGGTTGTTTATCAGAGCAATGAAAACCCTATCCAAGGCAGAACAACAAAGACAAAACAGAGATAGAAATTTCCACACCTTTTTACCATGGCGTGGTACAGTCGACAAGACCTTCAGGGGTGCCTGAACCATACTGTTTGGACTTCCATCCTCCACAACGGTGAACTAAATGAGCCTCTTTTCTTTATAAAGTGTACCTTCCTCGACTGTTTCTTTATAGTACAGAATAGCTAACTGATAGTGAGAGTTTAGGGATATTTCTAAGTAAGATGTTTTCAAGCTGGCACGCACACACACACACACACACACACACACACACATATGCACAGAAAAAACTAATAAGAAGACCTGCACCAAATGAAGAAACTGGTCATTCACTTTCCTGCATAGACCACTAAGAAGTGTCCCCTAGCAAACCTCTCTGCCTACCCAGTTCCTGCACACCTTTTGCCAGGGTCTTACTGGGTAAATGGATGGAACTAGAAAAGACCATACTGAATAAGGTAAGCCAGACCCAGAGAGACAAATGCCACGCGTTCTCACCAGTAGTTCCTAGCTTCAGATCTTCAGATGTGAGCACATAACCTGGAGTGGCTACAGAAACCGGGAAGGCGAGAGGGGCCAAGGCAGGCGGGGATGAGAGACAGAGAGGAGAACAGGAAGAGCCAGGTACAAGCGATCTGAAGGCGGGAGATGGGTGAGGGGCTTTAATTGGGGAGGAGGAGGGAGATAAATATAGAAATAGGGAGGAGGGTAAAATAACAGTAAGGACATCTAAAAACATCACAAGGAACCACATTATTATCTATCTACCTAAAATTACATAAAATGCATGTAAGTCTGTGTATACACAATATATGGTTTAAATGAAAATTCCCTACCTGGGTGGACAAGGTTCCCTGAAATAGTCATAGACTAGCTAGCAGTGCCCTAACACCAGGCATGAGAAGACCCCTTTAGATTTCGTTGGTCAGGGCTGTCTAAGAGACTGCCAGCACATTCCAGTCAATTGTTGTTGCTCTTGACTGCTTCCCAGAGGCTGAAGGTAAGTCCCGACGGCTGAAGACGCCATGCATTTTGGACACAGGATGGAGGGGACATGAACTGAATCTGACCTGAAAACCCCCTCCCATATTCCCTAGAGTACTACATTCCAGCACAGCACAATAACCCTAAAGGTACAACAGAGCACACATCCCTTGGCCCTGACTAGCCGTTTTCTAACTGGACTTGAAGCGCACTCCACAAGAGGAGAGCCATGCCTTGTACTGGCAACACAGTAACCACCCGCGGCTTATGAGTCACGCATAGATCTTGGAAGAGAACCTACAACTGTCACTTCACTAAACCAGTATAATTCCTAACTACATTCTAAATATTTGTCATTATACACACAGATAAGTATAGGTCTCACTCCACATCAAAGAAATGTCTCCTGAAACAGAGACCATTACAGAAAACCACAGCTGATCAAAACCGTGTGGTGCTGAGTTTCAACTCAGACAAGCACACCCCCATTCCTGTACAAGTGTGGGAAGACTAAGATCCAGAGCAACGGGAAGTGTGCTGTGGACGTGGAGCTTCTAGAAATGCCAGAGAGGCCACACCCGTGAAGTCTCCTCATCATAGCTACCAAATAAGACCTTGCAAAGGCAACAACAATATAGACATGTTAGCATGGGGGGGGGGGCGACTCACAGTGCCTCGACCCTAGACCAAGAACTGAAACCAACCAAGGAATGCAGAGAGCAGGAGAAATCTTCCTCAGGGAAGAGCCTGCAAACTGACTATCCAACACAACGTAGCCAGCCCTGAAATCGTGTACATACAAGTAACTTTATCTGGACTAAGCAGGTTGTATGTAACAACCAATGAAAAGAGAAGCCATGAACGTGAACGACGGCTAAGACGGGTATGTGGGAAAGAGTGGGGAGAAATGATGTAATTATAACCTCAAAAAAATGAAAAAAGCGCTTTTTAAAAAATATTTTACTTTGCTTTGCGGCTTTCTTTTATGAGCATTGGTGTTTTGCCTGTATGCATGTTTTTGTGAGGGTGTCACATCCCCTGAAATTGAGGTTACAGACAGTTGTGAACAGCACGGTGGGTGCTGGGAATTGAACCCAGGTCCTCTGGGCCATCTCTCCAGCCCTAAAATAAGTTTGTTTGTTTTTTTTTTAAAGAGAGGATGAGTTACATCTGTGCTTTTAGATGTGCTTTGTCAGTGAGTACATTTATAAATAAAAACACTCTGGTTGGGCAGTGGTGGCACATGCCTTTAATCTCTTAATCCCAGCATTTAGGAGGCAGAGTTCTGTGTGAGTTCAAGGTCAACCTGGTCTACAGAGCAAGCTCCAGGGCTGTTGCACAGAGAAACTCTGTCTTAAAAAGCAAAACCAAACAAAACAAAAAACATTTTAAGGACTTAGAGGATATTTTTGACCACTATTGCCCTTTTAAAAACAAATAAATGGTCTCTATTTCTTTCATTGGTTTAATTGCCAGAGTCCATTCTTACCCTCCCCCAATATCAGTTTGTCGAGGAGGGAATGGAGCTTGGGTTCTCAGGCTGGGTGGTGAGCCCATTTCCCTTCTGAGCCGTCTTGCCGCCCTCTCCCCATGTTTTTGAAGATCCTAAGTGTGTGGTTTGTATCTTGACTTCAGTTTTTACCACGTTGACTCTGTGCTTGACATAAATAGGCACTTTTGAATGGTTTGTAAGTAAATAACAACTCAGGGATTACTTTAGGATTTTTAGATTTCGGTCTTCTGGCGTCTTTTCTCCCATGATCTTGTTTTGTTGTTTTCGTTTGGCTTTTCCCCATTAGTGATTGGGCTGAGGGTCTCTCTCTTAGTAGGCACGTGTTCTATCATTGAACTATTTCCAAGTTCATTGTTTTTACTTTTTAAAATGTTTATTTCTAGGTAGAGTTTCACTAAGTGGCCCGAACTGGCTTTGAACTTGTAATCTTCCCACTTCTACCCATGAGTGACTAGAATGACAGGCCGGTCCCACCAGGCCCAACTTCCTATGCTGCTTACAATCGGTGCTCTCGTTTCTTCATCTTAGAGGCAACTGAATTTTGTTTTTTGTTTGTTTGTTTATTTGTCCCCAGCTTTTTGGTTTTTTTTATTTTTTTATTTTTATTTATTTATATTTTTTTTTGGTTTTTAGAGACAGGGTTTCTCTGTGGCTTTGGAGCCTGTCCTGGAACTAGCTCTTATAGACCAGGCTGGTCTCGAACTCACAGCAATGCACCTGCCTCTGCCGCCCGAGTGCTGGGATTAAAGGCGTGCGCCACCACCGCCCAGCCAGAGTTGGTTCTTTGCTACATCTCAGAGCCACACAAATTTTACTCTAGTTTCTTTTTGTTTGTTAATTCATTGGGAATTGCACGCATTGTATTTTGAACATATTCACACACACCCCCATTCCCAATCTTCTCCCAGATCCACCTCATTCACTACCCACAAGACTTGCTGTCCCTTTTGCTTGTTTGTTTGAATCTATTGGTTTTTCCATTCATCGAAACCAACTAGTATAGACTCCTGGCCAAGTGGCCATCTCCAGGAGCCTGTTAGACCTACCAAGGCCACGCCCTTAGAGACAACCAAGTCTCCCTTTTCTGGACCTCACTGATTACCAGTAGCTCCTCGGCTAGTCAGTTTGGACATCATGGCAGCCTCCCTGGTGCAGGCTTGGATTCCATCTGGCTGGAACCACGCAGGTCTTGAGTGTACTGTCACAGCTGCCGTGTGTTCATAGACGTGTCCTGAAAGCCTTGTTTCCGGGCCATCAGCTGCCTCTGACCCGAGTCTTGGAAGCAGCGCTATGATGTCTCCTTGAGGGCTAAGCATTCTCGTCTCTTACAGTTTCTATGTCTCTAGTCTGCTTTTGCTCAGTTGTTGGTATGTGTTGCTTGTTTGCTTGTTTGTTTTTGGTGAAGCAGGGTCTCATTAGGTAGCCCTGACTGGCCTGGAACTTTTATGTAGACCATGCTCGGCTCAAACTCACAAAGATCCACCTGCCTCTGCCTCCCCAGTAAGTATTGGGCCACCTAGCACAAGTTTATTCTGGTTCTTAAACCCAGTTTTAAAGGTGTGTTCTTAGCCCTTGGTCTTGAGGACAATGTGGTTTTTGTTTTGTTTTTTCTTTTTCCCTGGCGTTAGCTTAGCTTCACCTTTCACCTGCTTTATCTGCATGAACTTCATGCAGATTTCATGTTTTGCCTTTGGCCCCGTGCATCGCTCTTGGCCCCATGCTTTGCCCTTGGCCACTCTCCAAGTGCAGTGCATAGATCCACATATGATAACCGTAGCTGGCTCCCAGTTTGCAGCAGGATCTCATCTAGCTAGGGTCGGCTGAAATGAAATGGGATCTTTTCCTACCCTACCCCGCAGCTTGTGGATGCGCAAACAGATGGAGCTCATAACGCAGCACGACAACCCCGAAGCGCTGCCAAAGCTTCCCGATGACTTCCACCACATCTCTTTGCTTGTGGGAATCAGAGCTCCCAGGATGAAATTCAGCCCTCCCTCACTTCCTGCCCAGTTGTTTCTCGAAAGTGTTCTATTCTGCTGAGCACAGGGGAAAGATGAAGATGAGAAATGGGGGCAACGCTGGTTGCTGGACACGAAACTTCAGAACGTGGAGTCCACTCCAGATGGTCCAGGGGTCTTTCCGGGCACAGGCCTTCCGTTTCTGAATCCCAGGCAAGACCCGTCTTTGCCCTTGTTGTCCCTGCACAGAAGAGATGACCAATTTTGTTTTCCAAATCAGCCAGCTTCTTAGGCTTTGAGACGGTAAAGTTCTTCCAGATGCTGGTGCGTCTGGGTACACCAGATGGGCCAGTGGTCAACCGATGTGTTTTTAATACTTTTCAAAACACGGGCTCCGTGTATCAGCCCAAAGAAAGCCCCCTTCGGCCAGGTTTACTACCGTTTCTGCCGCCTCCGTCCCAGTGAAAAACCTTTCCTTTTTTCTCTCCGTTTGCTGGAGGTTTTTTTCTGTTTGTTCTTAACATTTGCAAATTTTACATTCTAGAAGACTTATCGAAACCCAGATCAGCATTACAGTGATGTGGTAACCCTTCGGGTTAATAATATCTTGTTTATGTTTATTTTTATTTTATTTTATTTTATTTTTGCCTTTTTCTGAGGGGGCTTAGCCAGCAATCGTCTTTAATGTGATACCCTCGTCAGGCTTCAGTATGGAGACTCTGCTGGACTTCCCCAGGCAAACAGCAAAGTGCTGTGTGGTCACCATTTGCTAAGAAGATTCATAGTTAGAGCGTTCTTATATGACTGGGTTTTTCTTTCTCTTTATTAAATATTTGGTATAAGTCGTCAAACAAGTAAATTATGGATTTGGTTTGGTGATTATTTGGTTTGGGTTCATGCACTTCATCTAAGTTTTTAAATTAGTTGCCGGGGGGGGGGATATAATACTGCCTTGGCTTTTTTTTTCTGGTAATTTTTACTTTTTCTTCTCTCATACAATACATCCTAACTGCAGGTTCCCCTCTTTCCACACCTCCCAGTCCCTCCTCACTTCCCCTCTCCCTCAGACCCACTCTCCCACCCCCATCCACCCCCAGAAAAGGGCAGGCGTCCCAGGGACATCAACTGAACACTCCACAACAAGACCAGGCACAAACCCTCATGTCAAGGCTGGCAAGAGAACACAGTAAGAGGAAAAGGGTTCCAAGAGCAGGCAAAAGAGTCCGTCAGGAGTCCCCTCAGAACACCAAGTCAACAACCATAACATATGCAGAGGACCTACAGCCGGTCCATACAGACGCTCTGATTGCCCCCGTTCAGTCTCTGTGAGCCCTCATGATCCTTGCTTAGCTGATTCCATGGCCTGTGCTCTCCTGATGTCTGTCCTTGGTCCCTCTGGCTCCCACAATTCCTCTTACCCCTCTTTCCCTGAGCTCTGAGGGGAGGGACTGGATGAAGACCTCCAAGACTCTCTCTGCCTAAAGTTTGACTGTGGGTCTCTGCATCCACTCCTATCAACTGCCAGATGCAGCCTCTCCGATGATGACCGGAGCTGGACGAAGCACCAATCCGTGACTATAGCAGAGAATGATTGGAATCATTGCATTGACTTGGCAGGAAATGGGAGTATTATTAGTCAAGTTCGAGTCTACCCTGGGTCTCTGTGCTAGCCAGCCTTCAGTTCCTGATCATCCAGGCAGTGTCAGGCATGGGCTCCCGCTCGTGTCATGGGCCTCCACTTAGACCAGTCACTACTTGGCCACTCCTGCAAGTTTTGTGCTATCATTGCCGCAGTACATCTGGGAGGCACGCCAGACTGTAGGTGGAAGGTTTTGTGGCTGGAGTGGGGCCCCAGTCCCTCCGCTGGAAGCTTCGAGTGGTTACAAAAGATAGATGGTTCTGGTTTGCATCCTCCACCACTAGGAGTCCTTGCTAGGGTCACCCTCATAGATTCCTGGGAGTTACCATTGCATTAGGTTTATACATGGTCCCCCAAATGCCCCCCCAGTTCCAGTCAACTCTCTCCATATTCTTCCCTCCATTCTGCCCCCCTCTACTTGATCCCCCTTAGTCCCATCCCCACCTGCCCCCAGTCTACCTGCAAAATCTATTTATTCTATTTGCCCTTCCTAGGGAGACCCTTGAGGCTCTAACTTTGTTAGTTAGCCTTCTGTTTGTTAGTTAGCCTTCTGGGCTAGTTGTTTGTTAGTTAGCCTTCTGGGATTTGTGGATTGGAGTATAGTACTGGAGTATAGCATTAAAGCTAACAGCCACCTACAAGTGAGTACATACCATGTTTGCCTTTCTAGGTCTGGGTTGCCTCTCAGGATGATTATTTTTAGTTCCATCCATTTATTTGCAAATTTCATGATGTCATTGTTTCTAACAGCTAAGTAATGCTCCACCGTGTAAATATGCCACATCTATTTTCTTTGTCCATTCTCTGGATGAAGGGCATCTAGGTTGTTTCCAGTTTCTGGCTACTATGAATGAAGTCACTATGAACATAGTTGAGCAAATGTCCTTTTGGTAGGATGGAGCATCCTTTGGGTATACTCCCAAGAGTAGTATAGCTGGGTCTTGAGGCACATTGATTCTCCGTTTTCTAAGGAACTGCCATATTGATTTCCACGGTGGCTGGACAAGTTTGCACTCTCACCAGCTATGTAGGAGTGTTCCCCTTGTTCCACATCCCCACGAACATGAGCTGTCACTTGTGTTCTTGGTCATAGCCATTCTGACAGGGGCTGACAGGGGCTGAGAATCTCTTTGATTATTATTTCCCCTTGTCTTTAAACTTATCCATAGTGCTATCCTCAGCTTCCTACCTATTGCCAGTGTAATCTCACTTTTTCTCTTGCTCATCTTGCCAAAGAATCATCCGAGTTTTCAAGCAGTTATGCTCATTTTTTGCATGCATTTTTGTTTATTGGTATATTTTCATTTGCAAAAGAATGATATTCTTTTTTGACTTTTTTATTGTTTTTACTGAGCTATACATTTTTTTCTCCACTCCCCTCCTTTCCTCTCCCTTCCCCTTCTCCCCTCTCCCATGGTCCCCATACTCCCAACTTACTCAGGAGATCTTTCCTCTTTCTACTTCCCATGTATAATTAGATCCATGCATGTCTCTCTTAGGGTCCTCTTTGTTGTCTAGGTTCTCTGGGATTGTGAATTGTAGGCTGGCTTTCTTTGCTTTATGTCTAAAAACCACTTATGAGTGAGTCCATATGATATTTGTCTTTCTGGGTCTGGGCTACCTTACTCAATGTGGTGTTTTCTAGATTCATCCATTTGTCCGAAAATTTCAAGATGTCATTATTTTTTTTCTGCTGTGTAATACTCCATTGTGTAAATGTACCACATTTTCCATAGCCATTCTTTGGTCAAGGGGCATTTAGGCTGTTTCCAGGTTCTGGCTATGACAAACAATGGTGAATTTGTCATATTGAGCACATGTCCTTATGGTACGATTGAGCATTCTTCAGGTATACACCCAAAAGTGGTATTGCTAGGTCTTGAGGAAGGTTGTTTCCTAATTTTCTGAGAAATCGCCATATTGACATCCAAAGGGGCTGTACCACCTTGCACTCCAGTTAGAAATGAAGGAGTGCTCCCTTTACCCCACATCCTTTCCAGAATAAGCTGTCATCAGGGTTTTTGATATTGGTCATTTTTACAGATGTAAGATGGAATCTCAGAGTTGTTTTGATTTACATTTCTCTGATGGCTAAGGATGTTGAACATTTTCGTAAGTGTCTTTCAGTCATTTTAGATTCCTCTTTTGAGAGTTCTTAGCTTAGGTCTGTACCCCGTTTTTATTGAATTATTTGTACTTTTGATGACTAATTTTTTGAGTTCTCTGCCTATTTTGGAGAGCAGCCCTCTATTCGACGTGGGGTTAGTGAAGATCTTTTCCCAAAAAAATGACATTTTTATATAAATCTACCCCTTACTTCTTTGGAATTATTTTCTTTGAATGTTCTCTCAAAATCAGAAAAAAATATGTTTATCTGTTTTCTTATTTTTTAATTTCTATGTGTATTGGTGTTCTGCCTGCATATATGTCTATACGAGGGTGTCAGTTCCCTGGAACTGGAGTTATAGACGGTTGTGAGCTGCCATGTGGGTGCTGGGAATTGAACCCATGTCCTGTGGAAGAGCAGTCGGTGCGTTTTAATGACGGAGCCACCTCTCCAGCCCTTGGTTCTGTTTTCTCTTAGTTGCCTCTCATTTGTTCTTCACTGTTAATAAATTAAAATTTCCAAATAAAAGATGATATTCAGGAATTTAGAAGACACACCAGATAACTCAGAAGTGCTTTGTGAACGGTAAAACTCCATCCTCTCCCGATTTCCCTTTTTCTTCTCAGAATCCTAGAACCAGGCCCTCTGCTGAACTTCCAAAATGTCTTTTCACGTGGACCAGCACATCTTTGTGCTTCTAATACATAGAATATATTTTCACATCTCTTGGGACACATGGTTCTCGAGCTTCCACACGTGTTCATGTGTCGGTCATTGTTCATCAATTACAAGCATGACTTTGTTCTTCTAAGTTAGATCTTACTAGACTGGAGCACACCTCGGAGTCTCCCGTAACATTCATAAACTCACAGAATGCTGTTGCCCTTACTTTGCCCTCAGAAGGTCAGAGGAGGGGGAGGGCTGATAATCTGCCCTGGTGACAAGTCCTTTGCTTACTGCTGGTCCTGATCGTATTTTGAGAACCACTGTCCTGGAAGACCACTCTCAAGTATCGAAGTAATGGCCCCACTCCAGTGTATTTAGCAAAGAGAAGTTGAACTGAGGTTATTTGCTGATGGATCATGAAGACTTAGGAATCCCCTAGACTCTGACTATAGCCAGCTTCTCCCAACAGACACCACACTTAAAGTCAGCATCTAGCAGACTGTTCCTCATATATTTCCTGATAATACAATCCCGATGAATAATCAAGTGGTGACACCATGAATTTAAGGCATTATCATCTGTAGCCATGTGGCCATGTTTCACAGAAGTGGCAATTTCTTGTGTTTGCAGAGGGGCAGGTCTAGAGGACGATTCTTTGTGGCATTTGGGCCTTTGGGTAGGGATGTTACTCAGTGACACAGAAATAATAGGCCCCAGGTTTGCTCTCCACAAAAAGAACAAAAAGAAACAACTGGAACAAAGTGCAGGCTTCAGCCTGCATCAACATCCTCAGAAACCCTCATCTGAGCTGCAGATCCCATCAGTATCCTCAGGAACTCTTATCTGACATGTAGATCCCATCAGCATCCTCAGGAACCCTCATCTGAGCTCCAGATCCCATCAACATCCTCAAGAACATGTTTCTGGCCTGTATATTCCCATGCTATCACCCTAAGACTCAGAAAATTGAAAGGGAAGGTCATGGGCCTGGGGACTTGCTTTTTAAAAATTATCCAGGGTAAACTTTATGTACCCTTGCATTTCGCCACTCTGGGTAATGAAAACAGAGTGAGTAGACTATTATTGTTCTGAAAACTTCTCGAAGCAGGGAATAGGCCACAAAAAAAGGAAGGAAGACAGACAGACAGAAATAAGGAAGGAAGGAAGGAAGGAAGGAAGGAAGGAAGGAAGGAAGGAAGAAAGAAAGAAAGAAAGAAAGAAAGAAAGAAAGAAAGAAAGAAAGAAAGAAAGGAAAAGAAAGAAAGAAAAGTTGAAATGAGGACACTCATTTTACCATGATCAACTCCAGTTCACAAGCAACTCGTGTATACCCAGTTCTCTTTCGGGTACTTAACATATTTCACGTTAATTATTCTCATGGTATAATGAAGGTTTTTTGTTTGTTTGTTTTTGTCTTTAATGAGCACAGTGGGGATGACTCAGCAGCTACAGCAGCTGATACAGAAGCCAAGCCAGAGGCCTGGAGTTTGGATCTCCAGAAGGTCTGCAAATGTTGGGGGTGGGAACTGCCTGTAACTCCATCCTTGGAAGGTGGAGACAAGAGAATCCTTAGAGCATGATGGCTAGGGAAACCAGCCGTTGGTGAACTCTGAGTTCTGTTGAGAAACATCTTCAGAGAATAAGGTGAACGAGTTATGGAGGAAGACTCCAGGTTGCAATGTCAAGCCTCCCCCACAAGGGAGCACATGCGTGTACCCACATGCATTTAAGCACAGATATCTTTTCACCCACACAGCACACTCACACCAAAAAGAAGGGGGGGGGCAGTAAAATCTATAGGAGAAAAATCAGCAAGACAGGAGTGAGATTCGAGCCCGCATCTGGCTGTAGTACGGCTCCTCTTTCCTGTAAAGCACTTCCTTCAGTTTTCCACCTAAGCAAAGCAGGAGAGGGGGGCTGCTTTGTCTCCCTGTGCTGCCCTTTGGGTGGGAGGGATGATGTGCGCAGAACTGTCGCGGCTTGTCACAGTGATCTTCCGACTGACAACGCCAGTCGGAGCACTTGAGCCCCTGGTAAACGGGTGTTTTGGAGACACAGCCGGAATAATTAAAGCTATAATGGGGCTTTTATGTATGAGCCGCTAAACTCAGCTCCTTGGGAAGTCAGTTATCCCGAGTCACCTTTGCAGAAAAAAAAAAAAAAAAAAAAAAAAAAGAACAAGAAAATAAAACTGAGTCTGATTCTGGAAAAGCCACCACGCGCTAGGAACAGAAAAGCGTGTGGAGTCTGAGAGAGCCCAAAGCTAACATTACGGCGATCTTCCTTCTGATGTTTAAATCCATGTGTGTGCTTCTTGGAAAATTTAATCCACATGTTTTAAGATCATTTACACTTAACCCATCAAGCTCGGTTTGGGAAGCGCCGTTTAATGTGTAAGACCTCTGATGTGATTTTAAAAAACGAAGCACAAAATCCAGGCCCCGCATGTCCTTTGCCACCCCTCCAACTTCTGAGGCTGGAAGTTGTATTTGTCCGTGAGACTCAAACCTAGAACCTGAAAACAGGCCCACGTGGGGCCTAACCTAGAAGCTTGTGCAGAGTGATGGGTTTGAAGTCTGAACAAATAAGTTCTCTCATTTCCCAGAAAAGTCAGCTTGCAGCTGTGGGAAGCGAGCCCACCACACCGCAGATCCCGCCTCCTCCGCAGACAGTCTTCTGCCTTTTTACGGGACTGGAGATGTATTCCAGAACTATCTGGTTTGCGTTTTAATTCAAAGAGAGCTTTGCCCACGTTTCTCAGGGTAGCTCTCTAGAAGCCCGATCTAGTGATTCACTCCAGAGAAGCCCACGGTGCGCTCAACCACGATGAACAGGCTCCCAACCGTGTCTGCCTCCCTCCCTTCTTGGGAAAGATCTCTGGAGAGGGCACCTGGGCTCTGTGGAGTGTCCATCACCCAGAGCCCCTGGGATACCAGAGATTTGGGGGTGTGCAGATAGCATTTGTCTAAGAAGGGAAAGGGAACTTAGTCCCACTTTCCCGTGCATTATTTATTTGTGTGTTCCAGTCCCCTCTGGCTGCTTAAAATTGTCGTAGTTTTGTTTTTGTTTTCCAATTTGGAACTACTATTAAATTACTGTGTTTTAAGGCTTTCAAAAATCAATCTCAACCCTGGGTAAATTGTTTCTTAGCACAGAATAACATTTTAAGTTGATTAAAAAAGAGTAGAAAAGTCAGTGAAGCCTCAGTAGGCAAAGGTACTTCCCAAGTTGACAGCCTAAGTTCAATTCCTGGAACCCACGTGGAAGAAGGAGAGAAATGACTCCCATAAGTTGTCCTCTGACGTCCATTGGTTCATGAGAGCATTGTACCCATCCACATACACAGCAAATAAATGCAGCTAAATACAAGCAATGTGAGAATCCTTCAATGAATTAGAATTACCATATGTTCTAGCTGGTCTACTGAGTATACACCCTAACGAACAGAAAGCCGGGCCCCAACAAGACATTCATGGATCAATATCCAAAGCAGCTTTACTCACAATAACCAGAAGCTGGGAGCAACCCACACGCTTGTTTATAAACAAATGGGACTTATGCACACACCAGAATCCTGCTCACAGTTTAAAAGCAGAGAATTCTGACTTGTGCTATGAATGGGCCTTGAAAGAATAAGGCTGAGTGAGAAAGGCCAGTCACAGAAGGATGAACACTATACGGTTCCTTTTATGGTATATCTAAAGACATCAACTTCATAAAGACAAAAAGTAGGTTGGTGGTTGCCAAGGTGTGGGGCATGGGAGTTGAGGGTGACTATACGATGGTTATGAGTTCAGTGTGCATAATAAAGAGCTCTCTGGAGACTTTGGTGGGCTGTGACTTGCCCGGCAGTGTGAATGTGGTTAATATGTATTTTAAAATTAAAAATAATCAAGACTCAAAAAATGAGAAAGATGATTAATTGCATGTTCCTGTATTTTACAATTTTAGAGAAGAAATTACAGGACTGGGTCAGGCTCAAGTGGGTGCAAATCAGGTAGAATTTAGTTACTTTGAAAATTAGTCTTCATGCTGGAGAGATGGCTCAGCAATTAATAGCACGGGTTGCTCTTCCAGAGGACCTAGGTTTGGTTTCTAACACCTATACAATGACTCACTGAAATTCTAGTTTCAGGAGATTGGATGTCCTCTTCTGGTCTCTGCAGGTATTTTATACACATGGTGCACAGATAAATAGATAGTTAAACACACTTATATAAAATAAAATGGAAAAATAACTTTAAAAAGAGAAAATGCATATCAGACTTTGAAATTTTAATTTTGCTTTGTCTAGACTCTGGAAAGGCTTTGGGTGGGTAAGAACTCTAAGCTGTCCATGGACTTTACTGCGCCCTCATTGTCACTATTCCCCAGCTCCTGTGTTACTGCAGAACTGGAAAGGTCTTCTTGAAAAACCTTGTCCACACCCTGGCCCCAAAGCGTGAAGGAGGAAAGTTTGAGGAAGGGGTTCTTCCCAATCTTACTGTCCCACTAAGAGCCTCCAACAGCAGGTTAAAAAGAAAAAGGAAAAAAAGCAACACCCTTGAATCAAAGAAATGAGGGTGCATTTTTATTTCATGTGTATTATGACAACACATGGCAACCAACCCTTGACACCCCCCCACACACCCCTGAACTTGGATTTTAACCTTCATCCAGGACTTTTTGAATGAGGCAAAGGTATAAACAGCTCTTGTCAAAATGGAAAGACACGCGTGTAGCTGGCAGAGCATCCAGTGATTCCAGAGCAGAGCAGAGCAAAAGAAAAGCCACCATTCAAAGCGGCTGAGGTGTGTGTGGGAGGGGGGAGTTCAAACTCACAAATGGCAACAAAAAAGATGGAGGAAGAAAGTCGTGACTGTGTGAAGGAATCTGCTGAAGAGGAGGGGAGTATGCAAGGTGAATGTAGGAAGAAGTGGGTTTTTTTTCCTCACTCCCACTTCCTCCCCTCCCCCTATTCTTTCTATTCCTCCCATTCCTTCCACTTACCCCCCTCTCTCCACCCCATCCACTCCACAGAGAGGGTAAGGCACAGTGCCTTAGGGAGGGTACACGGCCCTCCCTACTATATCTTGGCTGAACAAGGCATCCATCCAAAGAGAATAGGATCCCAAAAAGCCAGTACAAAACAGTAGGGATAAATCCTGGTGCCACTGCAAGTGGCCCCTCAGTCTGCCCCAGCCATGCAACTGTCACCCACATTCAGAGGGACTAGTTTGGACCTATGCTTGCTTGTTCCTTCCCTTTCCAGCTGGAGTTGGTGAGCTCCCATTAGCTCAGGTAAACTGTTTCAGTGGGTGAACCCATCATTGTCTTGACCTCTTTGCTGATATTCTCATTCCTCCCACACTTCAACTGGACTTTGGGAGCTCAGTCCAGTGCTCCTACGTGGGTCTCTACCTCTGCCTCCGTCAGTTGCTAGATGAATTTGCTTTTTTTTTCCCAAAGATTTATTTTATTTTTAATTATGAGTATATGTGTGTGTGTGTGGTATAGGCACCTGAGTGCAGGTGCCCAGAAGACAGATCAGATCCCGTCAATCTGGCACTCCAGGCAGTCGTGAGCCGACCAATATGGTTGCTGGGACCAAACTCATGTCCTCTAGGAGGGCTCTCTAAGCTCCTAACCACCACTGACTGAGTCACGCCCTGACCAAGGGAAACCTGGGAAAACAGCATTTGGCTCTTTGCCATTGGGAAGGCTTCGGGAGTACTGAAGGGATTCCTGAGTTCTGGCTGTCACCACACAGGGAGCACCTACACTCTCTCCC
Source organism: Myodes glareolus (assembly GCF_982192425.1). Taxonomy (NCBI): domain Eukaryota; kingdom Metazoa; phylum Chordata; class Mammalia; order Rodentia; family Cricetidae; genus Myodes; species Myodes glareolus. The sequence goes on from NC_142035.1 coordinate 61,710,250, forward strand.
AGCGAGTTCCATGCTGCATACCAGACCCAGAGAGGGGCAGACCACAGTTTTCACCTGGGCCTTTGCCACAGGCTGACCAAACAGGAAGCCTGTCCTAATGTCTCCAGAATTCAAAATGTTTGTGGAAGGTGGAGTCTTGCCAGTGCTCAGTGAGTCAGCCGCAGTTAGCCGGAGGGGAGCGCTGGGGTGACCACTTTGGACAATACACTGCTTGGAAGCGGGGATTTCTTCTACAAAAATTTGAGCTTGGGAACATAGCGTGCTTTATATAAAACAGAAAGTAAATAAATGATTTCAAGGCATTCCTCTCCCACATGACCCATTCGAAAACCAAAGCCATCAAACCCAAGTACCAAATGGATTCAATGAGCACTCATTTACGCCAACCTTAAAAATATAATACACATGAAGCTATTTTAGAACCGTTTTTCCCCTCCTAAAAATGGAACTCACTGAAATAGAGACATACTGGCCACAATAATTTAGTTTTCATCAAGTGAGGGTTTTCAAATTTCACCAAAAAGGCCCCAGAAAGAACATTTTTTTTTTTTTTTAGTAGGAGGAACAAGGCATGGCGGTTTGATGTAATGTTGGGAAGAATGGTCAATCCTTATCTGAAATAATTTTTAATCGCATATACCAACTAAAGCTGTTCTGTGTTTTCTTTGTCTGTTTTGCAATGCTGGGGACCGAACCCAGGACGTTGTACCTGAGGGACATCTTCAACCCCCAGTACCTTGTTTTCAACTTGAAAACTGAATTCCCATTGCTTCTTGTTTGTTGCCCTGATGTTTATTTGTAGCTGATATTATTAATTGCATTACTATCTGATCAGTAGTCTCCTGATACCCATGTCTTTCTTCTTCCATAATAACAAAACTCATCATTTTTAAAGCTGACCTTCTAGCTGCATGAACGGAAGCTATTTCTCACTCTCCGTTACAGCTGAGGGGAATGTGTGACTAATTCTGACCAACGCAAAGAGAAAGCAGCACGTGGAACTTCCCAGTATACTTTTTAAAAAAGGGGACAGAGATGGGCGTGATGATGCACGCCTTGAATCCCAGCCTGGCTCAGGAGGCAGAGGCAGGCAATCGGATCTCGGAGTTCAACACCAGCCTGATCTACAGAGAGAGTTCCAGGGCAGCTGGGGCTATCCATAGAAATCTTGCCTCAAAATAAATAAATAAATAAATATTAAAAATAAAATAAAAAGAAGGGCATGCTCTTCTTTGTGCTCCCCCAGCCCCATTGGTTAGAATTCAGATGAGAAGAGTAACGGTTCTCATACTAAATCAGGGTCATGAGACCCCTTAGAAATGGAGCAATGAGAAGGAAGGTGTCTCGGCCTCAGGCCTGTGTGGTCCTAGATTACTCAGCTTTGACAAACTCTAGCACTCCAGAACATGGCCCTTGATACTGCTGAAGCTACTTGTGGTGGTTTGAATGAGAAATGTACTCCAAAGGCGCCCGTATCCACATACTTGATCTCCAGGTGGTGATGTTTGAGACTGCTTAGGAGGCACAGCCTCATTGGAGGTACAGCGCTGGGGATTTGTATGGCCTCACCCCACTTTCCAGTTTGCTATCTCTGCTCCCTCGGAAAGTTCTCGGCTTTCTGTTACAGCTGTCGTGCCTCCCCACCAGGATGGATTCTTGTCCCTCTGGTTGACGCCTGGGTCATGGTGTTCAGTCACAGGCACAGAGAAGTGACTGCTACAGTCCCATTCTGTTTCTTCCTGCTTTTAGCTAACAGTAATCACGAGCTGACACGCTACGCTAGTGTATGCTACCGAGGACTAAAGAAGTCTCTGCTCTATCATATCTATAAGCCTAGACATGAAGATGGCATAGACGTGTGTTGGAAGGTTATATGTTACCCATTAAAATGCACATAAGTTAAATGTCACAAAAGCAACTGTGTTGTAAAACCTGCAGCCCTGCCTTCCATGTGTATTTTCCTTCCTCTGAGCATCCCCCATCTCGTAATACATCTGCTTAATTCTACCTTAAAATCTTGTCTTAATAAACTCTTAACTTTGCTTCATAAAACAAACAAACTTACAGGCGAAAGTGAAAAGGGCATGGTACCCACAATCCTGCATCCTGCCTTTGTCCATACTCCGTCATCAGAGGCTAGGGCATAAAGGAGACGTCTGGGAAGGATCATCTAAGCACTGGGTTTCCCACTCAAGCACCATCACACAGGTGCAGGCTAGACTCCATGTTTTCAAGGTCAAAAAGTACTGAAAATAGTTATTTTTTTTTTTGAGGAAAAATATGGCTTTCCAAAGTCTCACGGAGCCAGGTTTGATGGTGTACATCTTTAATGCCAGCACTCAGGAGGCAGAGGCAGGCAGATCTCTGTGAACTCTAGCCAACCTGACCTACATAATTGTTTGGAATCTCCAACCTTGAGGGGAGGGTGTTCCTGACCCCACCCTCAGCACACCAATCAGCAGCTCCCTGGAGCGGCCTCGTTCCAGACTCTGCCCTGAGAAAGCCCACCATCGGTGGCAGCTCCCCCGGAGATGCCTGGGACCACGCTTACCGGGTATTTAAGACCCGTCCCATAATCTGCCACACACGTTCTCGTGTTCTGTCTCCTGCCTTTGGGAGAGCCACCCGAGAGTACTCTGCTTTGCATTGTCCTGTTTATGAAACCTGGATTTATTAATTCTGTTTGATTTGGCTTATTGCCTCGGTGGCAGAGGAACCCAGCAACTGGGGGTCTAACAATGATGAGTTCCAGATCACCCAGAACGAGAGCTACAGAGTGAGATCCCGTCTTTTGAAAAAGTCATCAGGGATTCATTTCTTAGGTTAAGAAATCTTGTGGGGTTTTCCATTCATGTGCACACACTCAAGACTAAGTTTGTGCATGTTAGTGAAAAGCTTCTTGTATTTCATTCTGATGTTAGAACAATTTTCATGAAAGACATGTTTATGGGGAGAGAGTAAAAGAAAAAGTGGAAAATAAGGAAAGTAAGAAATCTGAAGCAGGAGAGGAAAATTGAGATGTAAAAAGCCCAGACCTTCAGTGTAAACAATGTCAGAACAGAGCTATTCCTGGGAGGACAGGGGGAGACTGGCCCAGACTGGAATAAACAGGAAGCCAGCTCCATAGATAGGAACTCATTGATTTGAGCTTCAACTTAAGCTAAAAAAAATTGTGAAGATCCTTAAAAAACGAGAGCACGTAGGAGGGGTTAACACAGTGCAAAGACAACATCTCCTCCAGGATTGTGTCCAACAATCCACTGGGAAGTTTTAATAATGGTGATCAGATTGGTTATCTACATTTTACAACCCATAATGTAATAAAAATATGACTGTCTACATTTTATAGCCCCTAATGTAATAAAAATGTGGCAATAGTCATCAATAACTGCCTAAACCATTACTTAAACACAGATGTAATAGATGGGTTGAGCTAACACCATTTGAACTCAGGGATCAATCTTGACATCACAACAGAAGAGTCATTCAGCGAGTGTAGACCTCCTGGTAGGAAGTAGCAGGAAGTACATAGCAATATGACCCAGAAAATAATCTTACAAAATATGGAACCGGAATCTGATTTAGCCTGAAGGACCTGCCTACTGGAAAACCCAGGAAGAGAGATGCATGCTGGATGCTATCTCGGGGGTAATCAGCAAAATCAGGATTTAATGAGTCGCTAAAAGGAGTCTCACATAAAGGAAACGTACCACTGGGTGCCATCTGAGAACCTACTGGAGATTCCTTAACCAAATCTAAAAACAAAAACCGATTATAAATAGGTACCCATGAGACCCAAAAGGAAATTTCAACATTAAAATATTGGCTTTATGATCTTAGGTTAAGCAATAACTTTTTAAATATGATTCCAAAAAAACAACAAAAGGAAAATGAGCCAAGGGAGATGGCTCAGCTGGTAAACTGCTTGCTAGAGGCATGAGCTAAATCACCAGAATCCCCATAAAGGTAAAGGAGAGAACCAGCTCCACAGGTTTCCTTGGAGCCTCCGCATATGTGATGTAACACACATATATACACACACACACGCACACACACAACCTTAAAATAATTTAAAGAAAGTATGAACTAGAGTTCATCAATATTTAAAACTCTGTGCATTAAAATGTTAACACACATCAAGGAAGTGAAATAAATCCATAGAATAGGATAAAATATTCTCAAATCATATCTGACAGGGCTGTGAATCCAAAATGTATAAAGAACTTTAAAATGTAACAGTAAAAATACAGTTCAATAAAAAGTATGCAATAAAAATGGACAGCAGAGTTCTTTTCAAAAATACTTACATAAATGGACAATAAACACCAAAAAGATACGTCTGCACATTCAACAGTGGCACGAATGCCACATGAGTAACCAACCACTTTCTGACTGGATTTAAGGCCCATTCTACAGGAGTAAACTCATGCTTGGTATGGTAAGACCCTGTGACTAGGGAGCTCATAGGCCATAGAAGTGAATCTACTACTAATATTTTGCTAACTGGACATAGCTCAACTGCCTTTGAAATGCATAGATTAGCAGAGCTCTCAGTCCTCATCAGAGAGGCATCTTCGTGCAATGGGCAGTGTTACTATAGGGACTCACACTAGTCCAAGTGCAGAGAGTGACTATCTGTGAAGTGCTGGGCCATTATCGAAGTCCGTGTGTGGGGTCTGTTTCACCTTGACCAAAGGCCAGAGAGTTCAAATCTATTCTTTTTTTTTTTTTTAAGATTTATTTATTATGTACACAGTGTTCTGTCTACATGTTTGCTTGCAGGCAGATCTCATTACAGATGGCTGTGGGCCACCATGTGGTTGCTGGGAATTGAACTCAGGTCCTATGGAAGAACAACCAGCGCTCTTAACCTCTGAGCCACCTCTCCAGCCCTCAAGTCTGTTCTTGCTTCAAGGTAATGACAGGAGGTTTGACCAGGGTGTGGCTAAGGTGTGGTCACTGCATGTTCTGCCTAAACAACAAAATACTTAACTCAGGATATAGTTGCTTGATGTTTTAGGTATTAATGGATAATTACTTTGTTTGTTTCTTGTTTGTATCATAGTAAAGAAGTCTTGCCTTCTTTCCCCATTTTGGACTGGAGTATATAAAGCATATGGCAGATTCAGTATTCACTTGGTTGCCCTCCCAACTCTATTCTGTCCTTTGTGTGTGTGTGTGTGTGTGTGTGTGTGTGTGTGTGTGTGTGCTTTTTCTGCCTAACATTTCTAATCCACATGCCCCTACCCTGGAACATACAAACCCATTGAGGTAGGTCCACGACAAGTCCTTCCCTCACTGTTCAGGGAATATCATGGGAGAAGGGGTAGAAAGATCTCAAGAGCTGGAAGTTGGGAAAGACTGAGGCAAACAGTGCCTTCTGGACAAGACAGGAGCTCTGGACTCAAACTCACAGCAGCTGTGGCCGCCTGCACACCACCTGAGCTCACATGCTCAGAACCCAGGGA